>NC_142535.1:7650000-8012500 GCF_056151865.1 Erythranthe guttata | reverse complement strand
AGACCTATAAATCAAGTATTTATAGTGTCTTGCATAAAACCCTAACGGGCTTAAGTTGGACCGGGCCCAACAACTTAAGTTCGTTAGTTCTTTTACTTGCTCTCTCTCTCAATTCAATGATAGGAAAATTGTAACGATTACATTTTCGGAATCATTATAATGTCCTCGTCATTACGAGTGCCAACTCTCGATTTCCAACTTTCCAACTGTGGAAACCCTAATTCAGTGCACTTTCTATTTGGAAACTTCCCGATTTAGAAAGTCCACTAATATGTTTGCCTATTCTTTTCCTTTTCTTATTCTCATTCATAATTCCAAATTACGAATGTTGGACCCAATCATATTGACTTCCAATCATGCAAAGATAAACCATTTTATCTCTGACCGTTTATTCAAAGATCTCATGTGCACGAGCAGTGTGACCCTCGATGGTTCAGGTGTAAGCTAGCCGTGGGCCCACAACGTTTTGTCGTCAAAACTCGTCCCTTAGAGTTACGATTAAGATGAAGCTCGTTTCACCTTAATCACCTAACGAATCAAGATTGGCGTCTAGCAACTACGCGGCATGATTCCCTAGATACAAATGAAGTGCCTGCAAGAACCTTCAGATATAGTTAACGTACAGTCCGATCCCTTCGATTCATATGTCCCGATTAAAATACAGGCATTGGTTGATCGAGACCTCTTTATATGTTCAATGACCGTGCGATTGTTCTAAGTGTTGTAATCGTTACGTGCATGACTTAGAGAATCAAATTCTCTAATCATCACTTAGTCAGCTCTGGCCAGAGACTTAGAATGATTACAAACTATCAGAACACACAGGACATCCAAGACTAATCTAGCGATCGAATCCCCGACTACAATGCACAGACCTCCCACTAGATTTTGGACTGCTCGAACACTGGCCCTTGGGATGGTCCTCGGTGTAACTCAGGGACAGGTCACGATCTAGCTGGTCCTCTAGTGAAGTCATGGTGATGTCTGGGTCATAAGGACTAATGGTGTACAACTATACCATAGATATCTCTACTCGATTATTGGGAAGCACTTAGAGATTTCTAGGGTGAGGGAGTTCAGTGAACTCGTCAACTTACGAGCACCCACTTATGCATGCCGATATCACAATATCGTTTACTGATGAGATGGAGTACACATACACTAAGTGCTAGTCCCTTAATGGGAAAGGCCGATATCCTCATTGGTGGCGTAACCCTTCGACTAGGAACACGTTTAACAGTTATAATACTTAAGTAAATATCTCACGATCCTAACGATCAATTACTAGTACTTGTAATAACTATAAGGACTATATCTATGCTTGTGACAAAGGGACAAAGATATAGAATGCCAATGTGTTTTATCATTAATACGAATAAAGGTTCGTTTATTACCATAATAAATACGAAAGACCACAAACACATGTTGGCTTGTTGGTCACCTACTCTAACAAAATATGGGTGGAGGATACATGCTAGCTTACAGGGTAAGTCCACAGCATTTTAGGTGAAGACAATTAATGGTGAACCTCATAGGTGTCGTAGAGCATTTAGGAACAAGAGTGCCAATTCCACTTACCTTGCAGAGCAGTACTTGGAACATTTTCTTGAAGACCCCTCTATGTCTATTAAATCATTCAGAAAGCTAGTGAGAAAACAAGTCAATGTGTATGCACATAGGCAAAAGCTATACAGAGCCAAACAAAAAGCCATTGAGAAAGCTCATGGCAATGTGTATGAGAAATACTCTAGAGTGAGGTAGTATTGCCATGAAATTCTAAAAACCAATTCTGGTTCTACTGCAGTAGTAAGGTTCAGGGCCCTCCAATATACAAAGATCCTAGATTTCACAGGATATTTGTATTTTTTGATGGGCAGTTGATGGCTGCTATAGCTAGAGATGGGAATAATCAGATGTTCTCTTTAGCTATTGCAGTAGTTGAAAGTGAGTGCAGAGAGAGCTGGACTTGGTTTTTAAATATGTTGATTCATTATGTAACTGGTTTTAATCTAACTTCATGCACCTTCATTTCTGATAGACAGAAGGGATTAGTTGAGACTTTTCAATCAATTATGCCAAACACAGATCACAGATTTTGTGTAAGGCACTTGTATGCAAACTTCAAGCTGAAGTTTAAGGATAAGGCATTGAAAGATTTGAGTGGAGTGCAGCAAGGGCTTATTTGGAGGAAGAATTAAATAAGAAAATGGATGAGATCAAAGCCTTAAAAAAATGAGGCTTATGTTTGGTTAAATAAAATTCCAACCAACTTGTGGTGCAAGCATGCTATCTCAGCAAGGCCAAAGTGTGATCTGCTGAGCAACAACTTGTGTGGATCCTTTAACAACTACATCAAAGAATCTAGAGAAATGCCCATTCTTACAATGATGGAGGCTTTGAGGAGACAATTTATGTGCAAAATTCAGAGTAAAAGACAGTGCATAGAGAAATGCGCTACCAAAATTTGTCCTAGGATACAAGATAAATTAAACAGTATCAAAGACAAGGCACTTGAGTTTGAATGGCATATGGTAAATGAGGGGTTGTGGGGAGTGACATTAGAAAATAAGGGTTGGGTTGTGGACTTTAGAAAAAAGTCATGCAGTTGTAAGGAATGGGACATGAAAGGAATACCATGTACACATGCCACTTGTGCACTTATGTTTGAGCACAAAGATGTAGAGGATTATGTAAGCCCTTATTTCTCTGTTGACAACTACAAGAAGGCTTACAGTTATATTTCGACTCCTTTGGAAAACCATTCACAATGGTCAATTCCATCAACACAAGTTGAATCACTGCCAATCTTGCCACCTCCATTCAAGAAACAAACTGGCACACCAAGAAAAATGAGAAAGAAAGGATATGATGAAATCAGTGTTGGAGGCAAAGTGACAAGACAAGGAACTGTGCAAACATGCTCAAACTGTGGTTATATCACTCACAACAAAAGAAGGTGCAAGAAGCCTCCCTCACAAAAATCAAGAAGTGCTGAAAGACCAAAGAATGTAGAAAGGCCAAAAACAACTAAAAAGGAGGGGTGGGGAAATGAAATCCATCTCCAAATCCCTCAATCCAAACAAGTCCAAGCGATTTGTTATTATGGATTTGAAATCCCTCCATCCAAATGCACCCTTAGTACATTTGATGTAGTTAACTAAAGTCAATAATTTTGCAATTGCAGGCACCTTCATCTTCTGTTAGTGCAACCACTTCAACCACACATCTGAATACAAGAACAAATGTTGCAGGACAATCCTCTACACAAATACAATCATCTACACCAACTGGTCGTTCTACACAATCCTCTACACCAACTGGTCCTTCTACACAACCTGTTAGAGGACAAAGTAGCAAAAGACATGGACAAAAAAGCAAGAAACCTGGCAAAAAAGGTGGTCCCCATGTTGGAATTGGTAATTGAAATGGGGTGGGAATGTTCAGACCTCCTATGCTGGTATTTATCTCATCATAAATAATATGTCTTTTCAATTTTAATAAAATATTACTCATTTAAATGCTATGGTGGCAGAGTGGTGCAAATAATGGGTCTCAGGTTCAAGTAAACAATTTTTCAGATGGGGGGAATATACAGGTAACTAATTTATTAAAATGCAACTGATTTTTTATTATACAGTGAATTAATGGTTCATTGTTTTCTCAATAAATGTAGATGCAAGTGCACAATACTAGATTTGGCAATGTGTTCTTCTCCAGCCAGCCAAGATCAAACAGATTTGCTGCCACTACGGATAATGGAGAAACATGAAATTAAGTGGTATTTTCTGATGTTTCTTAAGATATTGTGTTAATTGAACAAGTTGCTTCTTATGTTAGGTTGTTATTTTGATTTTTGGAAGCCTGCAAACTAGTATTTTGATATTTTGGCATGGCTGTGTCATTAGCATTTACATTTTGGTGGCTATGAAACCTTTATATTTTGGGGTTTGCTATTTAAAACAGACATGGTATTTTGGTAAGGTTGTTTAGCTTTTCTATTCAAGTATGAAATGACATTTATTATCTTGCTAATTTCATTGGAAATAGTCTTACTGTAGATACAATGAGTTTCCCTTGTGATATATGAGTTCTTCGCAATAAATTTACATAGAAATATGAAGATGCTAAACATTGCAAATATCTTCACATATCTCCCTATCTTATTTTTCTTGGAAACTGCGCATTCTAGTGTTTGGACTTTTTCTTCCAAGTGCTTGTTTGCTCTTGTCATGTTTTGAATAATTTCATGAAGTTCCTCATTGTACAATTGTAGCTTTTCATTAGCAGTCTCCATTGACTTTATCTTTTCATTCTTCTCACCCAAAATTTCAACAAGCCTTGTCCAATCTCCAACCCCTTTGGACAAATCTCAGGCTCCAACCACTGAAAGTACTTGCAACCACTTGAGTTATGTTAAGAAATTAATACGTATATTTATACAGTTACAAATACTTATGTAAATGATGATTGCAGTGAATATGAAATATTATCGTACATCCCAGTTTTGACAGCCTGCAAATCTTCTTCCTGGATTGAGAGGAGTCCAAGCTGTTCGAGTTAAAGAATTTTTATGGCACTTGCATGTTGTGCCTAAAAAAATAGACAAATAGTGTAGTGATTTGTGACATGAATGACAATAATCTTGTGAATTTGAGCTATTAATCGACATTTTTCAATATTTAAAAAAAAACAAAAAAGAAGGGATATCAACGTGCTTTATAACAAGGAAAAAAGAAGGGAAAATGAAGAAATTTAGAGAAAAAATGATGAGGAAAAAAGTTGTTGAAAACCTCTATAACCCACACAAACATATATATACTAGTATGGGGGCAAAAGGGTCAAAAAATGTTCCAACGGTTATAAAAACGGCTAGTAAAAGTAAAGTCAATGCACCACGTCATCATCCACTAACAGATTCGAAACGGAGGGGCCATTTTGTTACGTTTTGTAGTTCAGGGGGGTGTTTGCGACAGACCCCATAGTTCAGGGGTGCAAACTGTAGTTTTCCCAAAATATAATAAAAAGTTAAAAATATATTTTTTTTAAATAAGAAATAAATAAAAAACGAAAAATTAAAATTAAAATAAAAAAAAAATGCATCAAAGTAGTGTATAATAGTTAGTGAATAGAGGAAGGGTAAATTTGAGAATAAAAAAACGATGGGTCTCTCACTAATAAAGGAAAATGAGCTGGATCCATCCACATTAAAATAATGCTAGAGAGGGTTCTCACTAATAGTCTCAATTGGGAAATTGCAGTTTTAACCCCCAAATTTAGGATTTATGTAATTTCAAATTTGGTTCCCTAATTTAAGTTTGAGATATTTAGCAATATTTCAATTTGGCCCATATTTTGGTTATTCCTAATTTTGAGCCGGGGTCGATTTGAAATAATGTAAAATCTGTATTACATCCCTCAAACTTCCGAAAAGTGCACTTCAGTCCCCACTTTTAAAGTTTCTCTCGAAACAGTAATATATTTTTTGAAAATATATTTTCACACTCAAATTTAGTATTTATGAATCTTAGGTCCGTTTTCACTCAAAGGCTTTTCTTTCGAAATTTCAATTAAGTCCTTTAAGTTGAAAGATTTTCTGGATTTGGGGCAAGGGCAATTTTGTAAGGAATGAAAAGTTGATTTATGATTTTGGGGCCGTTTAATAATTTCAATTATTTTTTTGGAACCGAACAAATATGTGAATTCTTTTAAGTTCATTTAAGGTTTTGTTTGGTCAGTAAAGTGAAATTCATTTTGAATTTCAAATTCGGTTTTCTTAATGCTAATTGGGGAAATTTTCAGATTTTTTAAGTTCATGCTTTATGTAGCACCCCCCTTCTAATCGGACGATAAATCGAACCATTTTATCGGATATTTATTCATATAGCGAAAGCAAAAGGATCTCTCAGTAATTTTTAAAACTTTGGAATGAGACTAAAACACAATTATTAAAATCTCTTCTTTAGGGTATTTAAAACCTTTGTGATTTTCGAAAACTTTCTTAGGTGTATTTTAGTCGACTAAATGTTTCGTTTGAAAACAAGTTTCGAGAGGAGGATTTTCGTTCGAGTGCTACACTATCAATCTAATTTTTGTTCGAAAAGAAATCAGAGTTTTTGAAAGGTATTTTGGTGAGTATTTCGAAAACTACTAGTTGAGACGTGAAAATAACAAAATTATATAATGATTATTTTATAATAAAAGTCAAGTACGATCCATACCGGAATTTGAGTTCGAAAGATACGAAAAGGAAATACTTAGGTTTAATATAACATCACCGAAAGAAAAACCAAAATACTTTAGCATCGTTCATAGGTCCTCGTACAACTTCCAAAAAACCCCGGGCAAGACCTCAATCCACTACTCGATCCACCCCGGTGGAGGGTTACTAACACTACTACCTGCAATTAAAAGGCATCTATATGAGCTATAAAGCTCATTTAGAAATCTGACTGAATATCGAATTTTAAAAATATGTTATATAATATATAAAATTATATAGCCATCCTTACTCGCATTCCAAACTCCATAAGGCAAACGGTTAATCACATAATTCACGAACACACGCCATTCACACGTAAACACGTACTTATGCAATATGACTAAAATGCCCTTTTTATGAAAATTGTGAAAAACACATTTTCCGTTCTATCGGATCCGTGAAAGATTAATTTATGTACCTAAATAATAAACCTGTTACGAGTCTGTTTTCAGTAAGTGTAATCAAACCACACATTTCATCCTAGTTGGATACCGGCCCTCTATATCCGAGTTGTTTATTATCCGGCATTCCATTAATCTTTCAAATTTAAAAAACGTGAAGTGCATCATTTTCAAAATCATGCTTACAGAAATTATATAATTCACATATAACATCACAAATAAATATCAATCAAGTGCCAAAAGGCCACGCAAAAATCACAAATTACCACATATTTATAATTTGGGAAAAAATCCCCAAATTCACTCATATAAAGACGAACCACACACGGCACACACACACACATACACACTCAGCGCGCGCGCACACACACACACACACACACACACACACACACATATGCGGCCAACACATTTAAAACATCACATTTAATACCCAAATCATACTTGAAAAGCAAGGGTCATCTTTATCTTTCATTTAATGAACGTATCACCATTTCTAGGTAATAATTTATTCTAAATAAATTCCAGCAGCAATTAACACATCATGCAGCAAATATAGGTTCAAAATCCCAAGTTTCATCACTCATAATCATTTATTCAAAGACATAGAGATTAAAGCACCAGCATAATAAATGGCATGCATTATGTCCTAATTTCGAAATAATAGCAAACAAATTTCACAAATTCCCAAAGTAAATCTAAGAACTCCTAACTGATCCAAATATTGGTTTCTCACATTATTTTAAATTTTCGTAAAGTTTTGAATTTCCTTGGAATTAAAAACTAGAAAAATCCCTTTTTCTTTTAAAAATCCAAAACACTAATATAACATTAATTAACATTGAAACATTTATAAAGAAAACTTTCTCCCCACTTAATACTTGCTGGAAAACAGATTCCTAAATTTAGAAATGACTGAGTTTTCAGAAATTACAGTTTTGACCCCAAAGTTTCAAGATTTGCACATGCAGCCACACTAAAAATTCAAAATCTGATTTTTATGAAAAATCTCTAACAACCTGAAAGGCATGCAAATTGCACTAATTTTCATTATTAAAAAAAAAACAACTTGCACTTACCACACACATATACACACGCGGTCACACACACACACACACACACACACACACACACACACATATATATATATATATATATATATATATATATATATATATATATATATATATATATATATATATATATATATATATCACCTCACTAGCAAGCCATATATATATAATGGTGCATATATATACACATATATATACACACGTATAAAATGATCATGCGTGTATATGTATGTACATATATTAATAATTAGTAATTTAACTTACGGAAGTTAATGATCCTAAAATACTAATTTACGTAAATTAATTCACATAAATCACACACACAAACACACACACACACACACACACACACACACACACACACACACACACACACACACACACACACACACACACACACACATATATATATATACTCACGAAATTCACAAAATAAATTTCATGAAATCACCACATTTCGAATAATTTACCAATTAAATAATGCATGTAATTATTCACGTAAGTTACAAAATTAGATTCACGTAATTCACATAATTATTATCACGTAATACTATCACCTAAGGATTTTCGAGTTAGAAAGATTAAATTTCGGGTTTTAGGGTTTTGGAAACGTGGGGTGTTACACCTTATTAGGCTTAAATTGTTTAATTCATGGGTCGAATTAAGGATATGAATAAATTTTGTCGAATTAAAGATATGAATTAATTTTTTAATTCAATAAGTTACTGACCAATTATAATTTAAACATTAACGAATCAAAATATGAACAGCGGTCATTAATTAACCAAATAAGGTTTGACTCATTCGACATTTGACTCGAAACCCTTGTTTTAAGTCTAAATTGAGTTACTAATATAGTCCAAATCCATATAAAGTTAGATTTATTGGTTAAAATTTATTTTGGCCTCTAAATCTAAATAAGGTTGGATTGTGAGCCCCACATTCTCTTTATCTCAAATTCAAAATAAAGCTGAATTTGATGTTTTCAATTCATACTCATTTTTATGAATAACCATATTACTTGAGTTTGATTCGAAAACAATACAGTGAGGCAACCTTAGTGTTGGATACAGACTCTTAGCCCTCAGATGATGTCTTTAGAGCCTTAGCGTTCAACAACGACTTTAAATTTCTAAATAATTTTTGGGTACATCTAATGACTTTTTATTAAGTTTGTCTGACTTTTAACATAACTCATTGAAGCATGAAGCCACCAAAGTGACCTCTCTGTGTACATTAGTTTATTGAAAATGTTAAGATGTTATGTATATATGAATTCATGCGAATATTTAACTATACCCAAAGGTAGGTTGATACTTGGGCGAACCACATATGCAACTGTGGTAATAAGTGCGTGATAATTATTAAGTTTCCATGTGAATAATAAGTGACATCCAAAGATGGGCTCATTATATGATAAGATTTATTGTCAATACTTGATTACTACAACAAGAGTGCCACTTACAGTTAATATTATTGTCCAAAGACTTGATATTAATGTTGTGCTAGGCATCTTGAGATGTACTCCATAATTATTTAAAATTTATAGTCACGTTTGAATTATAATGTGAGAATATTGATTTTATTTACGTTCTCTATTTAATTCATTTATATGCTTACACATTATCTGCCTATAAAACTTTTGTGCATAATTGCACAAATATTTTTATTATTACTTATTTGGTGCATAGATGTTGATTTTTTATTTTGGATAGAACAATAGAAGAACCTAGAGTATACCGTCGTTCTAATTATAAAATTTATGATCATTACGTGCATCAATTTTAATAGTTTCTCTTGGGCATAAGCTTTGTTTAGGGGCTACGTACTAGAGGATTCCTTAAGGATATATTTTATTTAAAACAATAAAACTGAAACAAATGAGATTTTGACTTCACTTGTTTTCAATTATGTATAAAGAAAATGAACATAAGTAAGCACATTAAGTAAAAGTCTAATCTCATTTTCAGTTATAGCCCTTCAGTTAGTGTGGTTTCGCTGACTTGAAGTTGATATGGTTTAATTTGATTTTTCTCCATGAATGGTCAATTTAAGGTTTGTTGTAAAACGTAAAGAATAAAACTTTGACCGTACAGAAGACGAATAAATAATTAAGAGAGAAAAGACTAAGTGTTAATTTGACTAGTACACCTTAAGATGAGTATTATAATTGCAGTTTACATCTCAGGTACGTGAAATAACGTAATTATGCTTGTTTCTCACTTTAATTTGTTCTAACATAAATTTTGACTTTGTACCTAGATACATTTAGTGAATAGATCCTAGGTTACACTATTCACGTAAGTGTGTATATAAAGGTTTATTTACATAATCAATATTTAATTGATGTTGCAAGATACATTTATAAAGGTTATGTAAGATACTTGGGATTGATGTGATATATTTGTTTAAATTTGGGGTCAATGTATAATATTAAGGAAGTTAGAGTATAATGGATGAATATGATAAAATTTATATTATGGAGGATATTTTAGACTAAATAGAATGGATTTATTTGAAAGACTATTTATTCTGTGGACCGATGTACATTTAAGTCCATGTCCTTTTTTTTGCCATTTGCCCATTTTAATATTGTTCAAACGGTTTATGGATCACCTTTTGAACTGCATCGCGTAGTGCAGACTGCAGAAAGAACTGCCTGGATTCTCGGCTCCTTCCTTGATTGTCCATTTTCACTAGACGACAAAATATTCCATGCCGCAGCACCTTGTTTTTTACCATACACACACTTTATATCAAACTTGTGTAACTATGTATATGTATATATAGAGTTAATATTTAATTTATAATAATTAAAGTGATCATTATGTATTTAATTCTTGACTTACGGCAGCCACATACAGTAATTATGGAAGTGCTGACGATGATCTACTTTGTCTCTGTCATCTCCCTCTCGGTTTCGATATTATTCGCATTCCTTTTCGGCCTCTTCTTCAACAAGAAAAAATCCTCGACCACCACCGCCGCCGGGATAGCACGAACTCCACATTGGTATGATATTGTCCAGACTGGGCCGGGCCCAACTGGTTTTGCTCTTGGGTTCCCCCAAAAGGCCTCATACCAATGGAGTTACTATCCCCTCTAGATCTTTCCCATATTAAACCGATGTGGGACATTGTTTGCACCTCAACAATCCTCCCCTCGAACAAAGGACCACATAGGTCGGACCACAAAGGACCACCGAGCCTCCCCTTACGTTGCGCCCTGGGCTCAACACCATCTTTGTTCCGCGCACCAAGCCTCGAACAAAGGACCACATAGGTCGGACCACACAAAGGATCCCCGAGCCTCCCACCTGGAGCTCGTTGAGCCGCCTCCATTTGCGCACCAGGAGCTCACCATATTTGTTCGGCACCGAGGATTCGGGAATTTCCACCACATGGTTAGGTCTGGGCCATGGCTCTGATACCACTGTTGGGCCCCCGCGGGGATAGCACGAACTCCACATTGGTATGATATTGTCCAGACTGGGCCGGGCCCAACTGGTTTTGCTCTTGGGTTTCCCCAAAAGGCCTCATACCAATGGAGTTACTATCCCCTCATTATAAACCATAGATCTTTCCCATATTAAACCGATGTGGGACATTGTTTGCACCTCAACACTCCATTTCCTATGGGCAGGGTGGAAAGGCCACCCGGAGAAGTTCGTCTTGGACCGCATGGCAAAGTACTCATCCAGTGTCTTCAGAACCCACCTTGTCGGGGAGAAAGCCGCTGTTTTCGGGGGCGCAAGCGGCAACAAATTCTTGTTCTCCAATGAGAACAAGCTTGTGAGGGTATGGTTCCCACGCGGCATCGACAGAATATTCCCTTCTTCCACTCGATCTTCTTCTGAAGAAGAGGGCATCAAATTCAGAAGAATGCTCCACAATTTCTTGAAAACGGAAGCCCTTCGTCGCTACATCTGCAAAATGGACCATATGGCCCAATTGCCCTTTGCAGAGGGATGGGAGAACAAGATAGAAGTCGTAGTCCTGGCTCTCGCGAAAGACTATACCTTCCAATTAGCTTGCAGGCTTTTCGCGATTGTCGAGGATCCTCAGCAGGTCGATAGATTATCGAATCCTTTCAATCTCTTGGCGTCGAGTTTGTTCGCCATCCCCATTGACTTGCCGGGAACACCATTCAATAAGGGTATTAAGGCCTCCAAGATTGTCAGACAAGAGCTTGTTTCCATTATCAAACAACGCACAATCGATTTAGCAGACGGGAAAGCTTCTCCCACACAACATATTCTATGCTTCTCACATGCGATGAGAATGGCAAATTCATGCAAGAGTTTGATATTGCGGATAAGATATTGGGCTTGTTGATTGGAGGTCGTGACAGTGCCAGCGTCGCGTGCACTTTTATCGTCAAGTATCTCGCGGAGCTTCCTCATATATACGACGGAGTCTACAACGAACAAATGGACATTTTGAAATCAAAAGCTCCAGGCGATTCGCTCAACTGGGATGACCTACAGAAGATGAAATATTCTTGGAATGTTGTTTGTGAAGTAATGAGACTCGCAACACCGGTCACAGAAACTTTCAGAGAAGCCATTGCTGATTTTTCATACAAGGGTTACTCTATTCCAAAGGGTTTCAAGTTGTACTGGAGCGCCACTGCAACACACAGAAACCCTGAAATATTTCCCGAACAGGAGAAATTTGATCCCTCAAGATTTCAAGGAGCAGGGCCTGCACCCTACACATTTGTTCCGTTCGGCGGAGGACCGAGAATGTGCCCTGGGCTAGAGTACGCAAGATTCGAGATCCTCGTCTTCATGCACCATCTTGTCAAGAGGTTCAAGTTTGAGAAGGTCATTCCTAGTGATGGTAAATTTGTTGTCGATCCAATGTCAATTCCTGTCAAGGGTCTTCCTATCCGCCTCTCCCCTCACCAAAATTAATCCTTTACTTAATAATTTGATTACTTCATGATAGTAAATTATTTCATTCATTTTACTAGCTCCCATAATTTGAGTTATACATTATTTTATTTCCATTTGGTTTCTCAAAACTTTATTTTGTTTCTTTCTTGAAGAAATATTGCACGATGCGATTGTCATATCGGGTGACGTTTAAATATTCGATTTTGTATACCTTTTCTTTGTACGTTGAACGTCCTTATTTTGTTATTGTTTAAATTTCTTTTAGGGTGAATTACAGTTTGCACCCCTATACTATCGAAAAGCTCCCATTCACCCCCCTATACTATCAAAATCTACAAATACCCCCCTGACATTAACTACTATGTTAGTTAAAGCAGACGTGGCATATTGACCACACATTTATTTCATTTTTGAACTTTTTTGCCCCTTTACCGTGTGTGTATATATACTTAATATATATATATATATATATATATATATATATATATATATATATATATATATATATATATATATATATATATATATATATATATATATAATTATATATGATAAAATACAATTTGAGTTTCAAATTGAAAAAAAAATTCAGTAAAAAAATAAAAGAATTTATCATAGAAATTCAGTAAACTATATAACCTATAAATATTATAAAAATATAAAGCTGTAAAATTTTAGATTTCAAATAATGCAGATTATTTTTTTCTTTATTATCAAACACGAGTATTATAAGCAAACCCTGAAGAGTGAAGAGAACAAAGTTCTGAAATGAAATTTAGCGTTTAGGCCGTAGATTTTTGGAAGGGGAGGAAGCTTTTGGGATTCTTCGACCTCCATTTGCTGTAAAGGTGATGCGATTGAGCTCGGTAAGATGGTGAAAGTGAAAAATAATTAAAAAACAGAAAAGGGAAAAATTAAAATGGAATAGATATGAGATGTGTATTGAGGGTTGGATTCTCTCTTCAGGGTTTGCTTATAATTCTCCATGGAAGAACTCACCCTGGCAAGCAGAAGATGTTGTTAAGATGTTGTTGTGAAGCGTCTTTATCCACGACATCGGAAGTTAGCGGCGGCGGCGCGTCTTCATCCGTCGTACCCATGGCATGGTGGTGTATTGTTTCGATAGGGGGGTCGGTGGTGGGGTGGTAAAACAGATCATCTTCTTCTCGGGTTTCAAGATTTTGGTTGTTGATGGTCGGGTGGTGGCGGTGGGAGACATAAAAAGCCTGGTACGTAGACAATAGGTTTTGGTTTGTGTACGAAGAGAGGGGAAGATGAACAGTAATTTGGAGGAGAAAAAAATGGAATAAATTTTATTAAAATGTGAGGTTATAAAAGTAAATTCATTGTAATTTTTAACGGTGTCAAGTTTCTGAACATGGACTGTTAAAATTAGGGGGGTTTTTGTAGTTTTTGATAGTATAGTGGGGTGAATGCGACCATTTCGATAGTACAGGGGTGCAAATTGTAATTCTCCCTTTCTATTATCCATTGTCTCATTTCTATACATACCTTTTTTTAGTAAGTAATCTTGGTAAATTATTTTTTACAAAGCATAATTCAAACCTTTGCAACAAAATCATATAGGTATTGGGCCATTTCCGTCTCGGAGACCAATTATTCGGCCGACTCCGCCGATTTTTAGAACACAAATAAATAATATTTAATTATTTTCTGAGAATCTGCATATGGGCATTATATGAAGTTATGTATGTTAATTTCATGCGTAGTCTTAGTCTTCAAAATGATGTGTTGCGTAGATATAGTACACAAAAGATCATTTCAAAAAATTCTGTTAGAAGTAATTTTGAATCATTAACAATTTAGATGCAATCAGACTAACAATTAAAAGAAAATTTATAGCACAATATTTAAGTAATTTATCTTAATTACTGTAAATAGATGATAATGGTCAAGTTATTGTAATTTATTGTGCTACCACATTTTGTAGATGTTAAATCGGACAAAGTAAAATTATTATTTTATCATTGACAAAATAAATTTATAGTATTTATTCTTATATTTCAGTTATTTAGTCTCTTAGTCCCTATAAAATTGACCTATACATTTAACTAGTGTATTCTACATTGAAAATCCAATGGGTGAGATCCTAGTGAGTAAAAGGCTCGATTACTCGAGTTAGTGCATTATTTATTTGGTGATAATTATCTATTTAATGAAACCCACATCTATAAAATATGAGATGTATAAATAATCCAGGTAAGTAGATTATGAGGTTTTTCAATATCAATTCTTGGCCATGTGATTTTTGTACAAAAATTAATAGAAATAGAATTAATGACATTGGTATTTTAGTCAAATTATATTTTTCTCTAAAATCCACACATATTCATTAGTTTTTTTAATATATGTGCAATAATGTAAAACGTCAATAGAGACGAGCTATTTCCACCCTCAAAATATCTTATTTTACCACCAACTTAAATATATTTTCTATTTTATCCTTTTGTTCCTCTTTCACACATATTTTGTACAAATTAAAAAATTGTTCACCACCAAACTAAGTAAAATATTCACACAAAAAAAAAAATTCCACCATTTTCATTAGAATCTTCACCACAAAATCTCATTATCTCCACCTTAAGTGAATGACACTTTGTCAGAGAAAAATACCAGAAGGTCAGAAGGAGCAATAATTCATGTTCTTGGAGAAATAAATTAAATTAAGAATGCTTGTGTAGAAATAATTACAAAAAAGAATCGAGGTTTTTGATATTCTTGTTTTCAGTGGATTAAAATTTGAAAATGGGTTACATTTCATTCATCGCAATCCACCCAGACACTGATTCAGATTGGACGATTATTAGAATTTTGTTTTACCATTTGAAATTGTTTTGTTGCATTAGCACAAGTTACATTAAGGAAACATGAGGAAATAAGCGTGGGAGGGTGGTGGGTTAGAAATTTTAAGGGTATTTTTGATATTTTAAATGAACTTGGTGGTGAATTGAGATAATTTGGAAGTGGAAATAGCACCACTCTGAAAATATATATATATATTTCCTCGTGCATGTATTACTAGTTAAATATGATACTAGAGTGAACGCATTATTGATCCATCATTCATACGATTACGGTTTTCATTGCCCCTTCACCAAGCTAGATAATTCGCCTACCTGTGGAAGAGTTATCTGATGACGACGAATTTCCAGTATTTTCTTAAGCCCATACAGTTATTGTTTTTACAGCACTGTGTGAGCTCGGCTCGTCTCTTGTGTTGGTTTGGTGTCTTTATGTGTTCTAGATGGGTGTGTTACGTTCCAAATGGGTTCGGGGTGATTTTTGCCTTTTTATATAACAATAATAATAATTAAAAACCATTTTATACACATAACGAAAAGGGCAGCAAGAATCGGCATTGTTGCATACATGGTTCGTCGAAACGCCGCGAGACCTTGTTGTAGTCACTGTCGCTCAAGTTCCATTGCTAAGTTCAATTAAAATGCTAAAAAAATATTAGTTCAAATATGTTTTTAAATATACCAAATATTACAATACTATACGCAAAACAGTATACAACTACAAAAGTAAAAAAATACAATAATGCTGCAATAATTTTACAAAATTACATGCACTATTATCATTTTGGTTCAAACTTTTAATAAAGGTTTCCAAATACAAACAATTTAATTAATTAAGGATAAATTACAACCATCTTCCTGAGGTATGGTCAAATTACAAAAAACCCCATTTTGTTTTGGGTAATTACAACCATTACATCAACTATAAATCTTCTTACACGTCCATCTTCGCAGTTTCAAATTTAGTGGAATCTTCTAGATTATATGTAATATTATCACTCTTGTACCCGCTTTATCCTATTCGAGCTCCACATTTTGAAGCAAGATGATCATAATATGTGTTTTTTGGCTTGTATATATCAGATTTTGGTGCATCAAAAACTGTATTTTTACACAAAACAAGTACAGACTAGAGCACATTCTATGGAATCTAGATGATTATGTTGACACCTTAAGGGTGGAGGTGTAAGAAGATTCATAGTTGATGTAGTTATCCAAACAAGAAGAATTTTTTCATAATTTGAACATACCTCAAGGTTGTAATTTACCAATTAATTAAAGTTTAAACTAGAATTGGGCAAGGGCCGCGCGAACGTAGGCTCCCACTATCACAAATTATGACGCAGGCTCGACCTCTTGGGCCGACCTTACACAGGCACCCCTCCAAAGTGCAGTGGAGGTCACCAGCATAGGCCATAGGTCTTGTTGATCGCCTATTAACCCCGTCCAGGTAAGAAACTTTGTTACTCAAATTTCTTCAATTTATATAACTCTCTTCTCACCATTTATAGTTTAATCAACCGATGTGGGACAACGGTGACATACTTTCTTTAGTATTTTTCATTTAATAATTGAATTGCTTCCCTAACCACAAGAAAACCCTCCATCAGAAGCACAATTAACAAAATTGTATAAAGGTAAAAACCTTATCGCTATATTTCTACAAAAATATATAATTATGTACACACTATTTTGTTTAAATCCCAAAGAAAAGAAAACAACATTTAAGATACTCCATAATCAACTAGACCCGTATTTGAAAATTCGTTGTTTGAATCCAAAAGAAAAGAAAACAAAATTTAAGATACTCCGTAATCAACTATTCAAAATTATAATATCATCTCGTAAGCCAAAATTGGAGTAATTGGTAGGAAACTATTCAAACTTTAATTACGTTAGGATATGATTTTTTGAATGAAGTGAATAACTAATTTTTAATAAAATTAAGCTAATTTATTAAAATTATTATTTTTAATAAAATTAGCGGCTAACGTGTCGATACACATCTTTTTTAATAAAGTTATTGTTTATTTATGAAAAACAAATTATACTCTAGGCCATTTTAATATGTGAATGCTACAAGCTCTTCATCGTGATTATATATGTTTATCATGATCATAGTAGGACTGTGACTGAGTTGGATCGGTCAATTACTAGCCTAAAAACCAACCCATCCGTTAAATCATTTTTACTTAAATTTGAAAAACGTTGCCGACCCAATCTTTGTGGGTTGGTTGATGGTTGACAACCGAATATTTGGTTCCGGATTAGGTCAGTTGATGATTTATTCCCGAACTATCAACTTAAATTTTGTAGTAAGAATATACACATTCTGCGTAATGCCAATTGCCACGGTGCGATCGTCATTTATCAGTTCAAAATAATTAAAACATTTCAAAGAAAAAATATAATTAGGAAATTCAAAGTAATTTCAAGCATGTGGGCTTTTTATTTAAGCTTTGACATAAAGAAACCAGTGGAAGATTTATGTCAATTTTTTTTCTTTTGTTGATTGTTTTTAAAATTTAAAATACTAATTATATTGATAATTTCAATAACCGATTAGGAAAACACGACGACCCGATCCAATGAGTTGGTTAAAATTTGATTATCCGCCTAAAAATATAGTTGGTAATGGTTCGGTTGGTGGATAACCAATCCAGTCCCAGTCCTAGATCATAGTAATATTACTGCTAACAGGAAAAGCCTCAATTAATATAGAACAAGAGTTATTCTATGTCATTTATATACGGTGCAATTTGATGTTTGACAAAAATATTTAAACTAGAATTAATGGTGCTAATTCCTTAAGAGGAAAAAACCCTCCAAAAAGAGGCATATGCTGCTTGAATAGCGGCAAACACACGGTATTCTTTAGTAAAAGGCGAAAGAATAGTTCGCGATGTGCTTACCGCGCAGCTGCAGGTGTTGTGCACTTCTATTTATTTCTTCGCCTAAGTTCATAGTTGAGTCTTTTTTTCTATGTGGAAAACTTATCTATGCCTATTCTTTGTTTGTCGACAAAACACCTTTGTCTCATAAGCTGCTGCCATACCAAGTATGTCCAAATACCTATACATATATAGTTAACTCATCCATTAATTCATATTATATATATATACATATACATGCGTATATATATTATGTATGTGTGTAAGTAAGTTTATATAACGTACCAAAAACTAAAGACAAAGGTGTTTGTTACTCCATCCCGACCACTACTATAAGTTCCTCCAGACTCGCTAACCCAACCAACTGCCGACATACCCGTTCCCTTCAGAAGCTTCTTGAGGTTCCGAAGTGGAACTGCTCCACTATCCAGCACCGTTGGATCAAGTATTTTGTTTATAAATGGTTAATTAATTATGATCTAATAGATCATTATGTCGAATGACTACTTCAACCTGAAATTTAAACTGTTAGTGATCGATATGAATGAATGTTACATTTTGTTTGTAAATAATGATTTAATTTATACATATATATATATATATATATATATATATATATATATATATATATATATATATATATATATATATATATATATATATATATATATATACATGCGCCAAGATTATAGATGTGTTGGCTAATTATATTTAGTGAGCCTTTTGATTTTTCTAGGTATTGTTGAAACCAATCACGTTCGAAAAGATCTCCAGGAGCCATTATCTATGGGGGCCTTATCTTTACTCGATCAATTTTAGTTATTAATGTGAGTAGAGAAACCGTGTCCTGGGCATACTGCTCCGCATCGACGAATAGATATATTGCAATTCCACCTAATTCATTCCCTGCCAATAAATTTAGAATGGATCAATGAATTTTTTGTCTTGTTGGATTATATTATTGCAAAAACTCATTTTCTTGTACGTACTCGCTCCGTTTATTTAGCCTCGTTTGCTATGTTGTCTAATTAATTATGAAAAATATGATTATTAAATAATCTTGATTTTCAGGAAAAATAATTTTTATTTGACAAAATTACCCATTTGTGACCTTTTTATAATCCTTCTCTTCAACGACGTCATTAATATGTTATTAATGTAAGGTTAAAATTAGACAAAATTGTAACTTCTTCATGCATATATTGTGCAGTAAACGTGAGTAGAGTGTGATGATATTTCTTACCAAGAGCCCAAGCAAACACATTGTAACCCTTGTTGATAGTGTAACGAATAAACGATTCAGCATTCGATTGATCCCAACGACCCTTGGCAACAAGTATAGCATTCGCCGGACCAAAACCAATACTCCCTTCCTCTAGCGTTTTCCCATTTAGCGCATTTAGTCCGAAAGTAAATATTGCCCTGAAAATTAACGAACTCATTTAAGAACATTAACAAGTAATTATATTTCGAAATAAAATTTGTTCACAAGGAGCTGAACAACATATTGTTTACAAGAAATCTACCTTTTCCATCACATATAAATGTGTGATTTGACTCAAATAATAAGGAATGCACTATTTGGGCTATTAATTGATATTAGTTGTTTATATTGAGATAGTTTTCTGACTTGAACGTTGGAGGACAATCGTCGAGCCACCCCCGGTGTGTCACCTATAGTTTTCAACTATTTTGTAGGTCAATGAGTGGATTCGTCCCTTCGACTACATAGAACGCGTGGCAGTGACTCTCGACATTCTCCACCCTTGTGGGCTCAAAGTCTCTTAGGTTGTCCAATCGACATTTGAGCAGCATAATTTTGGCGTCGTTTGTGAGAATGCAATCTAGATCGTGTGTTACAGAAGGAGGTGGTCAAGGTAGTCTCAACCCGCCCCCTCAAGGTGCCAGCGGGAATGCGGATCCGCCTCGAAGAAAATATGTAGCTACTAAAGGCAGAGCCGACTTTCAAGAGCCATCTCTGACCGAAAAAATATTTTTCGGATTCCATCCATATTCACTACACCCCGCCGATCGTGGAACTTTACGAATAAGAGGAGAGAGTGTCCCTCAGCTACCTGTTGGTCGAAAACCTACACGCAAGTGCACGTATCGTACAAGTAATATAGTGGACAATTAAGTCCGGATATCGAACCCACAGGGAATATTTAATTATCTAATCCTAGACGCTAAATTCTACCAATTATTATCAAGCCCACCCTACACAGTCGAATTTTAGAGAGAATTAACTAAATTAAACTAAATTAAAAGCAAGCAAAAACAAGAAAGCAATTTAAAATACGAAGATTAATCAAAGTAGACAAGCCTAGGATTTTATTCTTCCCCCTATGTGATTATTACTCCCCCAATTCCTTCAATTATGCAAGCAATTAACCCGGATTATTAACCTGAGATGCTAAAATAATCATAACCCGCTTCCGCGTGTATTACAATTCTAATACTCTAGATTCAATTACTATATTCCTATGCAATTAATTCTAGAACAAAGCATTAAGCACAAATCTCAATAATGGCTACCTAAGAGATTAACTATATTCCTATGTTAATACCACAAAGGCTCTTCTACCACAGTTCTAATTATTAACCCGATCTTCCGATTCATGCGATTAACAATAACATAAAAGCGCATAAAGTGGCCAGTTTCATGAACTTAATAAAACAAGTAGAAGAAATAATCCAGAATTAAAACTTGCATAAAATCATAGAATTGGGTTCATAAATCCCACATAGGGTTCCAAATAAAATCCTAGAAACAAGTAATTTAGCTACTCATGATTAAAGCAAAAACGCAAATAAAATAAATCATAGACGATAAATCTTTGCTTGGAGTCTTCGAATTCTTCGTCTTCGTTATTGCTTTGTTGCTCTTGAAATTGCGTAAAAAGATCCCTAATTGTGTGCTTGGATTGGTCTTATATAGGGTGAAGAACTTGGGGAAGAAGGCAGTTTCCTTGTGCAATTAAAATCCCTTTACTGCGCAACTTCGGGGTATGGGACGGGGGTCCCATAATTTGCACTAAAACTGGGACGGGGGTCCGAGCCTTGTTTCTTCAGAATTTTGATATTTTCACTTTTGACCCATATTTTCGCCAAAATTGCAGTTTTGACCCCATACTTTTCCAATTCTTCAATTTGTACCTAAAATATAATAAATCAACTTTTTAAGCACCAATTATCATTAAAACACACCAAAAGCCCAAATAAAAAGGTACGATAAAGTGTAAAAATATACACTTAACACACCCCCAAACTTGAACTTTTGCTTGTCCTCAAGCAAATAACTCAACTATTACATCTCATCACATAGATCAATGATCAACTTCACGTTTTCAGAACTTGTAATTATAATGACAATTCTTAGGCATTCGCAAGCTCAAAATTCAACAACACTTAGTCACTTGTTAAGTGTATATTTATACACTTAATTGTACCTTTTAATTGGAGCTTTTGGTGTGTTTTAATGATAATTGGTGTTTAAAATGGCTATTATTTGTATTTTAAGTGCAAATTGGAGAATTGACAACTTTTGGGGTGAAAACTGCAAATTCAGAGAAAAAGTGGGCCAAAAGTGAAAAAATCAGATTTCTGCAGAATTAAAGACCGCGCGGCCGTGCGGATTTTAAAGCCTAATCTCACACGGCCGTCCGGATGGACGTAGGGGCGCAGTGAAGGAAGTTTAATTACACAAGGAAACCCGCCCTATTATATTTTTGCACCCTATTTAAAGGCCACAAGCACACAATTAGACCTATCTTGGATCTTTTACCTTTTATCGTTATTATTAGTTTTTCATCTTTCTACACGCAATCAAGGAGCACAAGAACGAAGACGAAGACTTGACGAATCTTCATCATAGTTCTCCTCTTTTATTGTTATTTATCGTTTTTTATGATCTTTCGTATTTTTATTATGTTTTTCGTTACGAACATGAGTAGCTAAGTTTTTATTCTAGGATTTTATTGGAACCCTATGTGGTAATTCGAACCTATTTTTCTACTTTTATGCTAGTTTAATTCTTCGATTATTTCTTCTATTTTGATCGTATTTAGTGCATGAGCGTAGCTAACTTATGTTGCTATTTGTTATTGTTAGAATTGATTGACATATCGTTTTAATAATTAGAACAGGGATAGAAGAGCCTTCGAGTAGTTTTTCACCGAATGCGTGTGTTGATTGCATGTATTATCGTAGACATACAGATAATACCTTAGGTAGCCGTTTACGAGACTTGTTATTTAATGCTTTATTTATACTAGATTTGCATAGACATATAGTGAATCTTTTATGAATAATAGGTTTATAGCGCAGCGACAGCTGGTTATGAGTAATTTCGTGTCTTGGGTTAATAATCGGGAATCGTAACTTGCATGATAGGGAATTAATTGGGTGAAGAATTATCGCATATGGGGAAGATAAAATCCTAGATCCGTTTATTATTGATAGTTTCTCGTGATTACTTGCTTTCTTAATTAGTTTAATTTATTTAGTTAATTAATTTGTCAAACTTGCGTAGGCTGGATAAAAATCGTAATTGTTAAGATTTCGTACTTAGGATTAAATAATTTGCGTATTCCCCGTGGGATCGACATCCGACTCTCACGAGTCTACTTTACTACTTGTTTGCGATACGTACACTTGCGTGTTGGTATTTAGCACCCAACAAGTTTTTGGTGCCGTTGCCGGGGAATACGGCTAAATTATTTATTTATCCTAATATTAAATTTGAACAATTTTTTTTACTTCAGCCATTTTTTTTATTTTTTTTAATTATTTTTTTTATTTTTTTTAGGTACTTTTTATGCGAAGAGGACACGACACGAGCCTGCTACCTCTTGATCCTGAAATTGAGAGAACGTTTAGGCAAGCCAGGAGAAATCAACGGTTAGCTCAAAACACTCCGGCAACGATGGAAGACGAGAATAATCGTGGAGAAGGTGACCAAAGGCGCCCACCGAATGTGGCGAGAGAAATCGTCAACGAGCAAGAGCAACGCCAGCTGATTAATCCACCACCGCGTCAACGAGCACTGCATGAGTACACCGTCCCGACACTCAATGGGTTCCAATCAAGCATCCAGCAGCCCCCCATTGAAGCCAACAATTTCGAGATTCGAGCGGGACTCCTCACGATGCTCCAAAACAATGGTCTATTCAGCGGATTGGCTCATGAAGATCCACATCTTCACTTGGTCAACTTTCTCGAAACGTGTGACTCACACAAGATGAACGGAGTAACACCCGAAGCACTGCAACTCCGCCTGTTCAAGCACTCCCTACAAGGAGCAGCCCGAGAATGGTTGCAAACTCGTGCACCGCACTCCATATCGTCGTGGGCCCAGCTAGCTCAACTTTTCATGAACACATACAACTCCCCAACAAAAACTGAGAGAATCCGGCGTGAAATTCAAAACTTCATACAAGAAGCCGGTGAAGCACTATTCGAGACGTGGGAGCGGTTCAAGCAGCTAGTAAGGAGGTGCCCGAATCACGGACTTCAAGAGTGGCGCCAATTGCAAATATTTACGATGGATTGCAAGACAAATCGAGAACTGTGCTTGTTTCGGCAGCTGGAGGTATGTTCATGAGTTTGACCTACGACGAAGCATACGAGCTCTTGGAACGAATCGCTAGAAATAAATACATGCGAGCATCGGACCGGTCGAATAGCGGAGCAGTCAAGACGGGCGGAATTTTGGAGTTAGATGGAGTCACCGCAATCACGGCCCAATTGGAGAAGCTATCGAAGCAAGTAGCGGCTCTGCAAACTCAGCAAGTCCATGCAGTCCAAGTTCCCGACCAGCGCGTAGAAGAAACGGAGTCTCTGAATTATGTGCATGACACCAACCGACAACAGAGGAACCCGTACTCCAACACGTACAACCCCGGATGGAAGGATCACCCTAACTTTGGGTGGGGAGGAAATCAGCAAGGACCAAGGCAAGCACCACCTCAAGGTCAACCGCCTAATTATTCACGACCAGCGCCCGGATTCCAAAATCCGCCTCAAGCTCAACCTCAAGGCGGAGATCTCGCAAACATCTTGGCGCAGTTTATGACAACCACCCAAGCCTCCATCCGCAATTTAGAAACACAGATGGGTCAACTTGCAACCCAACTAACAGCAAGGCCATCGGGAGCACTGCCATCAAACACGGAAGACCCTCGGAAGAACAACGTCGAGCAGTGCAACGCCGTGAGTTTAAGGAACGGGAAACAATTGGAGGAGGCCCCACGAAAGGAGAAGCAAAACACGGTGATCGAGAAGCCGAATGTGATTGAGGAAAAAGAAGCAACTCGCAATGAACCACCATCACCCACAGTGAACTCGCGAGTCCCTCAAATCCCATACCCCCAAAAGCTTAAAAAGAAGAAGCTAGATGCCGAGCACCAAGGATTCTTGGACAAGCTGAAGGAAATCCACATCAACATTCCGTTTATCGAAGCCATTCAAAAGATGCCAAAGTGGGTGAAATTCCTCAAGGAGCTCGTGACAAAGAGGAATAAATTGCAAGGGAACGAGATCATCCAACTCACGGAGCAATGCAGTGAAATTCTTGTACGGCCCCTTCCACAAAAACTCGGCGATCCAGGTAAGTTCACTATCCCTTGCACTATTGGAGGTAAAAATTTTAGGTCACTCATTGATTTAGGTGCTAGCATTAATCTTATGCCTTATTCCATTTACAAAAATCTTGGGTTAGGTGAAATTGAACCAACGGCTATAACCCTTCAATTAGCCGATAGGTCTTTAGTTTACCCAAAAGGTATTTTAGAGAACGTGCTAGTGAAAGTGAATAAATTTATTTTTCCTGTGGATTTCGTTATACTTGATATAGATGAAGATAGGGAGATACCTCTAATTCTAGGAAGGCCGTTTTTAGCCACGTCGAAAACTCTAATTGATTGTGCTAGTGGTGATCTTTCAATGACGGTGCATGATCAAACGGTAAAATTTAACGTTTTTAGCGCTAATAAGAATCCATGTGATGATAATGATTGTTATGCTATAGATCTTGTGGATTTTACAAATCATGACGATTTTGACGCTTTGATCTTAGACCATGGGAAAGGATCTTTGAGTGCAGGCGATGGTGGCGGAAAAGATAGTCGGACGGAGCAAGTTTATTGTGCGAGCCCAATTTTAACTCCGCCGAGAGACAGTCAAAAGAGTTGGGGTGCTAACGGTGATGAACGTGCAAGGAGGATGTGGCCACCTAAAAAATCAAACGAGCGTCATCGGGGAGAGGAATTCAATTGCCAAGTGACTTCGGTCACGTCAGCTTGAACAAAGAAGCAGACAAAGTCCGGCTGAAGACTGTAAACTTAGCGCTTCTCGGGAGGCAACCCGAGCTTTCGTTTTTCGTTCTTTTATTTTATTTTCTTTTAATTTTTGTTTTTATTTATTTATCTTGTTAGTGTTAGGTTTTTTTTATTTTATTTCAAAAAAAAAAAAAAAAAAAAAAAAAGTTTCTGGGCACTAATTAGAAGTTTTTATTTTTCAGGGACCCAATTGCAATTATTCACACGGCCGTGCAAGAAAGAGGCAGAAATCTCACACGGCCGTGTGAGATTTCGGGGAAGCTACTGCCCAAATTCACCAAATGGCACGGCCGTGCGGATTTTAGGCCATAATTTCGCACGGCCGTCCTAAATTAAGAAGGGCTACTGCCCAAATTCACCAAATGGAACGGCCGTGCGGATTTTAGGCCATAATTTCGCACGGCCGTCCGAAATTATGAAGAGGCTACTGCCCAAAATAGGAAAAGGGCACGGCCGTGCGGATTTTTCACCTAAATCTCGCACGGCTGTGCGGAAAAAAAAAAAAAAAAAAAAAAAAAAAAACAGCAATTTCCATAATTTCAAATCCCCTCTCTCCCCCACTTCGAACCCTCGCCTTCCTTTTTCGAAATTTTCCCTTTTCTTTGACAAATTTCACCGAAAATTCACCAACTACACACATATAATACGTAATCAAGGGGGTTTGTTGTTGATTTGCGCAGGGAGATTCAAGAACGGTGAAATTTTCTCGAAAAACCCATTCCACCAAGAACGCCCACAAGGTGTTCGACGATTTTTCCCGCACCGATTATTAAGCCGGTACCCGAGCTATTGGAGGATGACGAGGAGGATGATGCTCATGCACATGGTGGAGTTGGTGAGCAACCCGGCGATGGTCCCGACGCTTAAAAACAGGTGTTTTCTATCCTTAAACTCCGGGCGAATCACATTGAGGGCAATGTGAATTTTAAGTTTGGGGGTGGTTAACTACTTGTTTTTGTTTATGTGCGCTTTATTTGTGTTTTTATTTTATTTTATTTTGCATGCTTTAGTTTTTGTTTTAGTTGCCGTTTTATTATTTTTGTTTTTATTAAAAAAAAATAAAAAATAAAAAATAATTGTGTTCGATGCATCGATGAATTATGATGATGGTAGATGGTCAATGTTTGATGATGAGACTACTTGTTTTATGTTGATAAGGAGTATGTATTTGTTTAGCTTTCGATTCAACGGAACGTAGAAGTGAATTATTGCTAGGAATCACACTTTGTGCATTGCTTTGGTTGAATGTTTTGCATTTTAAATTTGGAATTTATTTGTGCTCAATCATGCTTTGTTCGGTTTTAAATCTCACCTTAGGACATTTATGATACGAAGTTTTGAGACTTGAGAGTAAGTGATTTGGGATATGATTTGGGCCTTCTTTGAACCGTTTGAGCCTTTCAAGCCTACCTTTTTTGTCAAATTATCCTTAGAACCTTGATTTGAGCCTCGGAGAAAAGGTGTTCTTTCTTTTAGCCAATATGTAGAAGGTAGAAAAGTGGAGATTTCTGAATAATCATCCCTTGGAGGTCCGTCGAAAAATTCTTATAAGATCTTTCTTCTTCTTCGAAAAAAAAAAAAAAAAAAAAAAAAAAAGAAAAAAAAAAAGAGAAAAAGAAAAAGGATAGATATATATGGGCATCTTCATATATATATATATATATATATATATATATATATCTAAATCCTTCGATTCGAAAAAAAAAAAAAAAAAAAAAAAAATAGAAGAAGAAGAAGAATAGATTATAAGGGAGAAATAAGGACTAGTTGTTGAATTGTGTTGAAAACTCGATCCATTGCCTCAAAGGCAAAAGTGTTGACGTGTGAATTTTGGAGAGTCGAGTTTATTAAAGTCCCTAGAGGTGAATTCATTGTTTCAAACGCCTATCTTTCAAATTTTGGCGTAATCACCTCAATTCAAGAAAATTAGCCACACATTCCCATATTACCTACCTCGGACCAAAGAGCCTAACAATTGAAAGCCACAAAGCCCCAATGATCCCAATAGCTTATTGTTCAATATTAGTTGAGTAAAATAATTTGGTGAGTATTTGGAGTCAAATATATGCATGTAAGTACAAATTCTTTCTATCTTTAACTTGCAAATATTGGATACTTGAAGCAATTGTATGATTTGTGGTTTTTGGTAATAGTGAGTAACTAAGTGCCGTTGAATGTTAAGCTTGCGAATACCTAGGAATTACCATCATAATTGCAAGTTCTGAAAACACGAAGTTGACCAATCGACCTATGTAATGAGATGTATTGTCATGGTTTGTGTTCTTAATTTGATTTTACTTGAGGACAAGCAAAAGTTCAAGTTTGGGGGTGTGTTAAGTGTATATTTATACACTTAATTGTACCTTTTAATTGGAGCTTTTGGTGTGTTTTAATGATAATTGGTGTTTAAAATGGCTATTATTTGTATTTTAGGTGCAAATTGGAGAATTGACAACTTTTGGGGTGAAAACTGCAAATTCAGAGAAAAAGTGGGCCAAAAGTGAAAAAATCAGATTTCTGCAGAATTAAAGACCGCGCGGCCGTGCGGATTTTAAAGCCTAATCTCACACGGCCGTCCGGATGGACGTAGGGGCGCAGTGAAGGAAGTTTAATTACACAAGGAAACCCGCCCTATTATATTTTTGCACCCTATTTAAAGGCCACAAGCACACAATTAGACCTATCTTGGATCTTTTACATTTTATCGTTATTATTAGTTTTTCATCTTTCTACACGCAATCAAGGAGCACAAGAACGAAGACGAAGACTTGACGAATCTTCATCATAGTTCTCCTCTTTTATTGTTATTTATCGTTTTTTATGATCTTTCGTATTTTTATTATGTTTTTCGTTACGAACATGAGTAGCTAAGTTTTTATTCTAGGATTTTATTTGAACCCTATGTGGTAATTCGAACCTATTTTTCTACTTTTATGCAAGTTTAATTCTTCGATTATTTCTTCTATTTTGATCGTATTTAGTGCATGAGCGTAGCTAACTTATGTTGCTATTTGTTATTGTTAGAATTGATTGACAGATCGTTTTAATAATTAGAACATGGATAGAAGAGCCTTCGAGTAGTTTTTCACCGAATGCGTGTGTTGATTGCATGTATTATCGTAGACATACAGATAATACCTTAGGTAGCCGTTTACGAGACTTGTTATTTAATGCTTTATTTATACTAGATTTGCATAGACATATAGTGAATCTTTTATGAATAATAGGTTTATAGCGCAGCGACAGCTGGTTATGAGTAATTTCGTGTCTTGGGTTAATAATCGGGAATCGTAACTTGCATGATAGGGAATTAATTGGGTGAAGAATTATCGCATATGGGGAAGATAAAATCCTAGATCCGTTTATTATTGATAGTTTCTCGTGATTACTTGCTTTCTTAATTAGTTTAATTTATTTAGTTAATTAATTTGTCAAACTTGCGTAGGCTGGATAAAAATCGTAATTGTTAAGATTTGGTACTTAGGATTAAATAATTTGCGTATTCCCTGTGGGATCGACATCCGACTCTCACGAGTCTACTTTACTACTTGTTTGCGATACGTACACTTGCGTGTTGGTATTTAGCACCCAACATCACTCACCATTACCAAAAACCACAATTCATACAATTGCTTCAAGCATCCAATATTTGCAAATTAAAGATAGAAAGAATTTATACTTACATGAATATGCTTGACTCCAAATACTCACCAAATTATTCTACTCTACTAATATCAAACATTAAGCTATTGGGATCATTGGGGCTTTGTGGCTTTCAATTGTTAGGCTCTTTGGTTCGAGGTAGGAAATATGGGTATGTGTGGCTATTCTTCTTGAATTTAGGTGATTACGCCAAAATTTGAAAGATAGGCGTTTGAAACAATGAATTCACCTCTACGGACTTTAATAAACTCGATTCTCAAAAGTTCAAAAGTCTCCACTTTTGCTTTCGAGACAATGGGTCGAGTTTTCAAAAATAATTCAACAACTAGTCCTTATTTCTCCCTTCTAGTCTCTTCTTCTTCTCTTTTTCTCTTTTTTTTTTTTTTTTATATATATATAGAAGCATAGATATTTGTCTTCTTTTTATTTCTTTTTTTCTTTTTTTTTTTTTTTTTTTTTTCCCTTTTTTTTTCGAAGAAGAAGAAGGACTTTATAAAAATTTTCAACCGAACTCCAAGGGGTAATTTTTTTTTTTCAAGAGTCTCCACTTTTCTACCTTATACACATGGCTAAAAGAAAGAACACCTTTTCTCCGAGGCTCAAATCAAGGTTCTAAGGAATTTCGATAAAAAGGTCGGCTTGAAAGGCTCAAACGGTTCAAAGAAGGCCCAAATCATATCCCAAATCACTCACTACTCAATACTTCGTATCATAAATTTCCTAACGTGAGTCTTAAAACCGAACATAGCATGATCTAGCACAAATTAATTCCAAATTTAAAATACAAAACATTCAACAAAAGCAATGCACAAAATGTGATTCCTAGCAATAATTCGCTTCTAAGTCCCGTTGAATCAAAAGCTAAACAAACATCAAATCCTTATCACATAAAACAAGCAATTTCATCATCAAACATTGATCATCTCTCATCATCATAAATCATAGATGCATTCGACTCAAGCAAATTTTTTTTTTTTTTTTTTTTTTTTTTTTTTTTTTTTTATATATTCCGGAAAAATGAGAAAAACAATAAAAACGAAATAAAACCTAATGCATGCAAACTAAAACAAATAAGCACAACACCCCCAAACTTAAAATTTTCGTTGCCCTCAACGAAATTAGCACAAAGTTTAAGGATAGAAAACACCTGATTTAGTCGGAGTCGATGTGATCGGGGTGCTTCTCTTTCGCTCTCTCACGCTCGTCCTCATCGAAAAGCTCGGGCACGGGCTCAAGAACGGGTGCCGGTAAAGGTGCCGGCTCGATGCAATCGGGCGTCCCGCATCCCAAGTGTTGGACAATAGCTTGTAGCATCTTGCTCGACTACCGTTGAAGTGCCTCCACCGTATTGACTTTATGCTCGACGGTAGTCAATCGGTTCCGAGTAATTATCATCTCTCGCTCCATCTTCTTTTGGAATCGTCGATCGGAACGGGAGCTTGAGGCTTCGGGCTCGTCTCGGGCTTGAAGAGCGGCTTGCGGCTCGTCATAGGTGGCTTCTTTGAATAGCGAGGCCGTAAAGTCGGCAATCGGCTTCCGGATGTTGAGCTCGATATCGTTTGGTAATTTGGGGACCCTCTTTCTTTTGCATAAACCCGTTACAAGGCTAGGGAAGAAGATGCCTTTTGTATTATTTTGCATTGTCCTCCATAATTGATCGTACATGACGGTCCCAATATCGACGGGCTTACCCGTGATAATGTAATAGGCGAGCGCACACCGTTCGTGGTTGATTCGACTAAATGAAGTAGTCGGGATTATGTTGGCACAAATGAACGTCAACCATGCCTTGCCTTCATAAATAATGCTTTTCCAATTTAGCTCATACGTCCCCTTGTCCGGGTATTCAATCCACATTGGATGCCCGTCACTCAACACGTCACCAATTTGCTCTTTGGTGACTTCGTTTCTCATCTCTCGCCAACTGTGCATTAAATACGGGAGTCTGTAATATTGACTTATATCTTTTGCTTCCCACTCAACATAGATGTTGCGCACTACACTTGTGGATTGACTTGGAATTTTGAGTGCCAACGTGTTGGCGTAGAATTCTCGCACGATTGAGATATTGTAAATTGGCTCCGGTTCACACAACCTTTGCCACCCTCGTCTTATGATTTCTTGGTTAAGATTTGCGAAATGTGACAACGTGATTGTCAAGGCCCGTTCCGTGATGACGGTCTTTTTGCTTTGTTTATCGAATAGAGCCGCGGCGCCTTCCACACTAAAAGCTTCTTTTTCGGGAAAAGGAACGGTCGTTTTGGTGGCGCCTTTCTTGCCTTTGCCCTTGCCTTTACCTTTGGAGGATGAAGTTTCGTCCGTGCGACCTCGTTTGTTGGACGTCATATTTGGGAAAACTTTTGGAATGGACTCGGTGAGAATTGGACGAGAATTGACCTCCAAATTTGGTTGAGGCAATTTGTCGAACACCTTGTGGGCGTGCCTTGAAAGATGAGATTTTGAAGAAGTTGGTTCGATTCTCTAGCCTCCCTGTCAATACCAACACAAAATAATAATTTGAGAGTGCGTGAGTGAATGATATGTGTGAAATTGAAGAATTTTTTGGAAGTGAAGTGCAAAAAAATTCGAAGATTGTGTGTGGGAGGTTGAGAGGATGAAAGAGAAGGGTTTAGGAACTAATGGGGGAGAAAATCTAATTTTATAGAATTAAAAACGGCCCAGTTTTGCCTCGGACGGCCGTCCCATTTTTATGCCTATTTCTCGAACGGCCGTCCGAGAATTATCGGTTCTGCCCTGTTTCCGGGACGGCCGTCCGGGTTTTGGGCCTAATTTTGGGACGGCCGTCCGGAAATTACCGGTCCTCTCTGTTTCCGGGATGGCCGTCCGGGTTTTATGCCCAATTTTGGGACGGCCGTCTCAACCCCTATTCCTATATATATTTTTTTTTTTTTTTTTTTTTTTTTTTTTTTTTTTTCTTTTTCGCGGACGGCCGACTCGACCCTCGATCACTTTTTCGACCCTGCAAAATAAAATTCAAATAATAAATTAGAATGCATGCTTATGAGAAAAAAATAAAATAAATAAATAATAAAAAAAACGAAACGAAAAATTAAAGAAAAAATACGAAAAACAATAAACTCGGGTTGCCTCCCGAGAAGCGCTAAGTTTAAAGTCTTCAGCCGGACGTTGCTTCTTTCTCTTTAAGCAAAGGTGACCACGGCCACTTGACGTTCGCCACCATCTCCCCAATAGTGTTTGAGTCGATTTCCATTTACTTTGAATACTCGTTCCGATTCACGGTCCTTGATTTCTATAGCTCCATGTGGAAAGACTTGTTGAACGATGAACGGCCCCGACCATCTTGATTTAAGCTTTCCCGGGAATAATCTAAGCCGTGAATTGAACAAGAGAACTTCTTGCCCTTTTTGAAATTGACGGTGCAAGATGTTGTTGTCGTGCCACCTTTTGACTTTGCCTTTGTATAACCAATTGCTCTCGTACGCTTGCTCTCGTAATTCGTCCAACTCGTTGAGTTGCAATAACCTTCTTTCCTTGCACTCTTTGTAATCGAAATTCATCTTTTTTAGCGCCCAATAAGAACAATGCTCCAACTCCAACGGTAAGTGGCATGCTTTACCGAACACCGCACGGTAAGGGGTCATTCCCAATGGCGTTTTAAAAGTTGTACGATATGCCCATAGTGCATCATCGAGTTTTTTCGACCAATCCTTTCTTGTTGGGCCTACCACTTTTTCCAAGATATTCTTGATTTCGCGGTTCGTAACTTCGGCTTGCCCATTCGTTTGTGGATGATACGCGAGTGCAACCTTGTGCTTTACACCATATATGCCCATCAAGTTGTCAAATTGCTTATTCACGAAATGCGATCCACCATCACTGATAATTGCCCGTGGTGCTCCAAACCTAGTGAAAATCTGTTTCTTCAAGAAAGCACACACTACAGATGCATCATTAGTAGGGGTGGCTATTGCCTCTACCCACTTAGTAACGTAATCGACGGCCACTAAGATGTATTGGTTATTGAATGAAGGGACAAAAGGTCCCATAAAGTCAATACCCCAAACATCAAAAGGCTCGACTTCGATCATCGTGTTCAATGGGAGTTCATGGCGAGCCGAAATATTGCCCGTGCGTTGGCACCGATCACAAGTAATAGCAAATTTATACGAATCTTTAAAAAGAGTGGGCCAAAAAAAACCTGATTGAAGAACCTTATGTGCTGTTCTTTCTCCCCCATAATGTCCTCCATAATCCGAACCATGGCAATGAAAGAGTATGTCTTGCTGCTCATGTTCCGGGACACATCTTCGCACCAACAAATCACTGCGTTGTCTAAAAAGAAAAGGCTTTTCCCAAAAATTAAATTTAACATCATGCAAAAATTTCCTCTTTTGATGATAATTGAGATTCGGTGGAAGCACTTGACTAACCAAATAATTTACATAATCGGCAAACCAAGGTACCTTATTATCAAAAGCAAGCAACTGTTCATCAGGAAAATTTTCATTTATGCAAATTCTATCGCTTTCGTCTACATCTTTCTCAAGGCGAGATAGATGATCGGCTATTTGATTTTCACTACCCTTTCGATCACGAATTTCAATATCAAATTCTTGCAACATTAAAATCCACCTAATGAGTCTAGGTTTTGAATCCTTTTTAGTAAACAAATATTTGAGGGCAGCGTGATCAGTAAAAACAACAACTTTGGGTCCTAAAAAGTAAGAACGAAATTTTTCAAAAGCAAAAACAACAGCTAATAACTCTTTTTCCGTAGTGGTGTAATTTAATTGTGCATCATTAAGAGTTTTACTAGCATAATAAATTGATCGAAAAATTTTCTCTTTCCTTTGACCTAAAACGGCGCCAACCGCAAAATCACTAGCATCGCACATAAGCTCAAACGGTTCATCCCAATTCGGTACGCAAATAATAGGAGCGGATACTAACCTTTGCTTAAGCTCGTTGAAAGCTTGAAGACACTCACCATCAAAATTGAATTTTGTCTCCTTCTCGAGTAGGTTACAAGGGGGCTTGGCAACTTTTGAAAAATCTTTGATAAAACGCCGATAAAAGCCCGCATGTCCAAGAAAACTCCTAATGCCTTTGACCGAAATAGGTGGCGGAAGATTTTCAATTGTGGAGATTTTTGATTTGTCCACTTCCAAGCCTTCTCGCGAGATTTTATGCCCAAGCACAATTCCTTCATGCACCATGAAGTGGCACTTCTCCCAATTTAGCACCAAGTTGGTTTCTTCACATCTGCGCAAAACCTTAGCTAACATGAAAAGACAAGTGTCAAAGGTATCACCGAAAATAGAGAAGTCATCCATAAATACTTATAAACCGTTCTCTACCATATCGGTGAAAATAGCCATCATGCACCGCTGAAAAGTAGCGGGTGCATTACATAAACCAAAAGGCATGCGTCTAAATGCAAAAGTACCATAAGGGCATGTAAACGTGGTTTTGTGTTGATCATCCGACGCAATGGCTATTTGATTATATCCCGAATATCCATCTAAAAAACAATAAAATTCTTTACCTGCCAATCTATCAAGCATTTGATCAATAAAAGGTAAAGGAAAGTGATCCTTTTTAGTGGCTTTATTTAATTTCCTATAGTCCATGCAAATTCGCCAACCCGTTGTGGTTCTAGATGGAATTAATTCATTATTTGCATTAGGGATAACTGTCATACCTCCTTTCTTAGGAACACATTGAACGGGGCTTACCCATGCGCTATAAGAAATCGGATAAATAATACCTGCGTCGAGCCACTTGAGAATTTCCTTCTTGACTACCTCTTTCATGATGGGGTTGAGACGCCTTTGCTGCTCTACTGACGGATGTTGTTGATCATCCAAGATGATTTTGTGCATACACAATGAAGGGCTAATTCCCTTGATATCCGCAATTTTCCATCCAAGCGCCATCTTGTGTTCCCGCAGTACTTCCAATAGCCTTTGTTCCTGCAAAGTAGATAGAGATTGTGAGATAATTACCGGCAAAGTATCATTCTTACCGAGGTAGGCATATTTGAGGTGTGCGGGTAATTCTTTCATCTCAAGCTGTGGTGGTTCCTCCAATGATGTTTTGAATGCCTTGGGGGTGGTAAGGGTGGCCAAATCCAAACTTTCAAACTTTTGCCGAGTGAGAAAGTCGCCGGAATCTAACCAACAAATTTGCTCCTCCACTCTTTCATCTCCACAATCTTTACCTACAACCAAAGATGCTTCCAAAGAATCCAAGATTAACGAATCAAAATTTTCAAAAGAACAAGACTCCACTAAATCGATAGAAAATCACTCATTAGAATTGTGCGGACGCTTAATTGCATTAAAAACGTTAAATTTAATAGTTTGGTCATGCACAGTCATGGTGAGATCCCCACTAGCACAATCAATAACAGTACGTGAAGTAGCTAAAAACGGCCTTCCCAAAATAATTGGGATTTCTCTATCTTCATCCATATCAAGAATCACAAAATCAGCAGGAAGAATAAATTCGTCAACCTTCACTAAGACATCTTCTAAAACCCCCTTTGGGTAGACTAGAGACCTATCGGCTAATTGGAGTGTTATAGCCGTTGGTTCAATTTCACCCAACCCAAGACTCTTATATGTAGAAAACGGCATAAGGTTGATGCTAGCCCCTAAATCAATGAGTGATCGAAAAAATTTATCTCCTATTGTACAAGGGATAGTAAACTTACCTGGATCGCCGAGCTTTTGAGGGAGAGGTCTCGTAAGGATTGCACTACACTGTTCGGTGAGTTGAATCATTTCGTTTCCTTGCAATTTCCGTCCTTTTGTTACGAGTTCTTTGACAAACTTCACCCACTTTGGCATTTGTTGGAGTGCTTCGATGAGGGGGATATTGATACGGATTTCCTTCATCTTGTTGAGAAAGCTTTGGTATTCGGCATTTAACTTCGGTGGTTGGAACCTTTGTGGGTATGGGATGGGAGGAGCCGGTGTAACCTTCACCCTTGAAGTTTCGCCTTGAACGTTTGTGTCCTCTTCCGCCACCTCGGTCGCCTTTGTTTTTCCATTATTTATCTCTTTTCTCGGGGCTTCTTCCAATTGTCGTCCGTTATGTAGGCTCACCGCTTGTACTTGCTCGTTTTGCCTTTTTCTTGGGTGCTCCGTGTTTGATGGCAATGCACCTTGCGGACGGTTCTCTTGATTCCAAGCAAATTGAGCGAATTGATTTTCCAAGTTCCGCAGCGAGGCTTGGGTAGCAGTCATGAATTGAGCCAATATCTCTTCCGTGCTTGATTTTTGGGCCGGTGGATTGTTGCCTTGATAGCCTTGTTGAGGAGGGGCTTGATTTTGGAATTTACCTTGAGGTCTTTGATACCCTTGGCCTTGTTGATTTCCTCCATATTGCCCGTGTGATCTCCACCCTTGATTTTGGAATTGGCGAGGCGCATTGTTGACGTAGTTGAGCGACTCCACATCTTGTTGGCATTGGAGCGTGTAGTGATTTCCACCGCAAATTTAACAACATGGAGACTCAATGGCTTGGACTTGTTGTGGTGGATTTGCTTTGATGTGTTGTAAAAGGAGTTGATTTTGTTGAGCTATTTGGGTCACTTGGGCTTGAAGGGCCGTAATTGCATCTAACTCCAACACTCCGGGAACTTTCTTGGCTCCACTAACCGTTCTCTCGCTTGACTTGGCAAACCGATTTTGAGCAATTTGATCCAACATGATAAAAGCATCCGGTATCGATTGACTCATAAAATTTCCCCCGGTTGATGCATCTAAGACCGTTCGTGCATTCTCGTTAATCCCTTGGTAGAAGATGTGGATTTGCCGCCATTGTTCGACTCCATGTGTTGGACACTGCCGCAAAAGAGTTTTAAATCTCTCCCATGCCTCGTATAATTGCTCGCCTTGCTCTTGGACAAAATTGTGAATTTCTCGTCGGATTCTCTCGTCCTTCTCGGGTGAGCTATAGACTTTCATGAAAAGGTTGAGGAGTTGAGGCCACGACGAGATAGAGTGGGGGGCTTGGGACATCAACCACTGGCGAGCTCTTCCTTGTAGGGAGTGCTTGAAGAGAATTAATTGAAGCGCCTCTTGGGAAACGCCGTTTTGACGGTGGGAATTACAGGTATCTAGAAAATTGACAATGTGAAGATGGGGATCTTCACCTGCCAACCCACTAAATAGCCCGTTATTTTGGAGCAACGTCAAAAGGCCTTGCTTGATCTCAAAATTGTGCGCCTCAATGGGTGGATATTGGATGCTCGGGCGGAATCCGTCTAGAGTTGGGATTATGTAGTCTTGAAGTGCTCGTGGACGAACTGCCGGCTGTGCTGGAATTTGAGGGGGTGGGTCTTGGACTTGGTTTCCGTTGGCCTCGAGTAAATTGCCCGCGGCCCTGCGTTCTTCGTCCTCCATTATATTGTTTTCGCGTTGAAGTCTCCTAGCCGCTCGAAAAGTACGTTCGATTTCGGGATCAAGCGGTTCTCTAGCAAGATCGAGTCTTCTACGCATACACAGTACCTAGAAAAAAAAAAAAAAAATTAAATGGGTGAATCGTGAAAATTGTTCAAATCTAGAGCTAGAATAAAATAAATAATTAAAATATTCCCCGGCAACGGCGCCAAAAACTTGTTGGTCGAAAACCTACACGCAAGTGCACGTATCGTACAAGTAATATAGTGGACAATTAAGTCCGGATATCGAACCCACAGGGAATATTTAATTATCTAATCCTAGACGCTAAATTCTACCAATTATTATCAAGCCCACCCTACACAGTCGAATTTTAGAGAGAATTAACTAAATTAAACTAAATTGAAAGCAAGCAAAAACAAGAAAGCAATTTAAAATACGAAGATTAATCAAAGTAGACAAGCCTAGGATTTTATTCTTCCCCCTATGTGATTATTACTCCCCCAATTCCTTCAATTATGCAAGCAATTAACCCGGATTATTAACCTGAGATGCTAAAATAATCATAACCCGCTTCCGCGTGTATTACAATTCTAATACTCTAGATTCAATTACTATATTCCTATGCAATTAATTCTAGAACAAAGCATTAAGCACAAATCTCAATAATGGCTACCTAAGAGATTAACTATATTCCTATGTTAATACCACAAAGGCTCTTCTACCACAGTTCTAATTATTAACCCGATCTTCCGATTCATGCGATTAACAATAACATAAAAGCGCATAAAGTGGCCAGTTTCATGAACTTAATAAAACAAGTAGAAGAAATAATCCGGAATTAAAACTTGCATAAAATCATAGAATTGGGTTCATAAATCCCACATAGGGTTCCAAATAAAATCCTAGAAACAAGTAATTTAGCTACTCATGATTAAAGCAAAAACGCAAATAAAATAAATCATAGACGATAAATCTTTGCTTGGAGTCTTCGAATTCTTCGTCTTCGTTATTGCTTTGTTGCTCTTGAAATTGCGTAAAAAGATCCCTAATTGTGTGCTTGGATTGGTCTTATATAGGGTGAAGAACTTGGGGAAGAAGGCAGTTTCCTTGTGCAATTAAAATCCCTTTACTGCGCAACTTCGGGGTATGGGACGGGGGTCCCATAATTTGCACTAAAACTGGGACGGGGGTCCGAGCCTTGTTTCTTCAGAATTTTGATATTTTCACTTTTGACCCATATTTTCGCCAAAATTGCAGTTTTGACCCCATACTATTCCAATTCTTCAATTTGTACCTAAAATATAATAAATCAACTTTTTAAGCACCAATTATCATTAAAACACACCAAAAGCCCAAATAAAAAGGTACGATAAAGTGTAAAAATATACACTTAACACTACCGGAGCTTCTCGTCCGACGAGCCCCTAGAAGATGTGCTCACCACCAATCACCTCAGTGCAACCCATCCTCGGATCGCGCCCCTCGAAAGGAAGCACATCCTAGATCATCACACCTTCTAAGAGAAAGATCTCCCTCGAGGGAGAGAAGGACACATAGCCGTTGGGAGAGAAACGATTCTCCTCGGCGCGAAGCTTCAAGGACAGCATGAACTCCCTTTGCAGCATTCCCCACACGAATTAGGCCATTTATTCCGGCTATTATAGAAGAAATATTGTCTCTCGGATTTAGGATCCCCAATCTCCCCCAATAGGCGGAACTGAGGATACCCAAGACCACTTAAATAACTTTTACGCCAAGATTGACCTTTACGGTCTCAGTAACGCAGCTTACTGCAAGATTTTTAAGACCACACTAACTGATCAACGACTTGCCAGTAGACAATCTGGACCAACTAGCGACCCGTTTCCTTAACCAATACTCTATAAATAAGAAATACGCTAAAATTGGATCGTATCTCTTCAAGGTCATACAATGGGATGGAGAGTCCCTCAAAGATTACGTGCAACGATTTGTCAAAGTAGTACATAAAGTAACCCACATTAATCATGAAATGTTGACCGGCATACTCGGCATACTGTAACACAATTTGAAGCATGTTCGTTTTCAAGACTCCTTCGCGGGCCAACCCCCTATGACCCTAGATGAGCTAATGAACCGCCCTGAGAAGTACATTCAGATTCATGAGCCCGCAGAGATGAGGGTTCCCCTTAAGCGAAAGCGCGATGAGGAAAGCCACAACTACAATAGAGAAGAGGAGAGGCATCCCGCCACAACTTCGAGAAGTTCTCACCTCTTAAGGCTAATCTTGGTGACATGATGATCATCGCTGAGCAGAAGGGTATTCTACAACCACCGAGAAGGATGAAGGAGACTCCGGAACGACAAAAGTCGGATGATTACTGTGAATACCACAGAGATCACGGTCACACTACTGAGGAGTGCTTTTAGCTTAATCAAGCACCCGAAAGACTTACCCAGGCATGAAGTTCCATAATTACGCTTTTGAGGTGGCCATAACTCAACTGTTGCACATATGAAATTCTCATCGGTCACTGCTATCGGACGACTCCCATCGATTCGAACAATGCCCTCAACAACTCTCTCTTCACCCATAATTAACATCACATACGAAACCCGAAAAACACAGCACACGCACTAAAACACACAAACACTCTTGCAAACCCATCTTTAGCAACTTCAAAAACTCTTTAAAAGTTTGGAATGATTTTAGTTTGGAGAAGAACTGGGGTAGCTAGGGTTGTGGGGTGGAGGGTGGGGTGAGGGGGTGTGCTAAGCATGATGTATGTACATGCTTTGGTCAAATAAATTTAATTGTTGCACTATATTTAGTTTCCTAACTTTTTGTGATTCCCAATTTACCCTTTTATTCCTATTTGTGGTTAATTAGGTATGTTATATTCATTTATCAACGAATAATGGATGAAATAAATATTATGGGTAAATGGCAAATAGGCCCATGACAAGGGCACTTAATTAAAAGAGGGACATCTAACTTTTTTGTTTTTTAAATAAATCCAGTTCATTCAAACTTATTTGCAAATAAGGAAAATCTCTTTATATATACCAAAATTACCCCAAATTCATTGAAACCCAATTCAACTCCAATTTCATGATTTACACCACAATTTAGCCCAATTTCATCAATTAACCAATTTTAACCCTAATTTCAATTTTGACCCCAATTTTGACCCGCCACCACCGGAGAGCGCCGGTCGCCGCCGTTGACTTGCGTTGACTGCCGGTCTCCGGCGTTGACTTTTTCTTTTTCTTTTTTCTGAAAAACTTTTTTTCCCTGAAATTTTTTTCCGGCCACTGCCGTTGACCGGTGTTGACTTTTTTTATTTTATTTTATTTGTTCTTAAAAAAAATATTTTAATTAATATTACTGTCTTGGTTGCTAAATTACTGTCTCCGGCAGTTATTAACTGTCGGACACAGTAATTTAATTGTTAATTGACTTTTTTTTTTCTTCAAAAATATTTTAATTAGTATTACTGTATTCGTTGCTAAATTACTGTCTCCAACAGTTATTTAACTGTCGGAGACAGAAATTTAACTGTTAATTGACTTTTTAATTCTTAAAAAAATATTTTTTCTTAATATTACTGTATTCGTTGCTAAATTACTGTCTCCAGCAGTTATTTAACTGTGGGAGACGGTAATTTAACTGTTAATTGACTTTTTTATTCTTAAAACAAATACTTGTAAGCAATATTATTGTATTCGTTGCTAAATTACTGTCTCCAACAGTTATTTAACTGTCGGAGACAGTAATTTAACTGTTAATTGACTTTTTTATTTTATTTTTTTAATTTGTTTTCTTAAAAAAAATTATTTTAATTAATATTACTGTCTTGGCTGCTAAATTACTGTCTCCAACAGTAATTTAACTGTCTAAGACAATAATAATAGTAATATTACTGTTCAGGAAAATAATATTCATAATATTAATGTCTCAAACAGTAACATTACTGTCTGAGACAACGTCGGAGACTGGCGGTCAACAGTGGTTGACCGGCCGGAAAATAATTTCAGGAAAAAAAAGTTTTCAAAAAAATAAAAGTCAACGGCGGTCTCCGGTGGTCAACGCCGCAATCTGCCGGAAAAAAAAGTTTTCAGAAAAAAAATTATTTTCTGAAAAAAAAAAATTTTTTGGGGTTAATGTGATATATTTGTTTAAAATCCCGGGTCAATGTGTAATATTAAGGAAGTTAGAGCATAATGGATGAAATTGATAAGAATTAAGAATTATATTATGGAGGGTATTTTAGACTAAAGACATGGGGATGTGTTAATTGAGAGACTGTTTTTTTTTTTAACCAAAATGCATTTAAGTCCCTTGTGATGGGCCTTTTTGCCATTCGGCCAAATATTATATGGCCCCCAGCCCGGCCCCCTCCCCTACATTCTAATTCTAACGGGCCTCTCCTACAGTCATTAATTCACTAGTTAATTGTGTAAGACTGTGATTGTTATTCAATTAACACTAGTAGAAAAATGGTGTTTTACTACGACCATTAACCGTAGCAAGAGGTATTAAATTCGTTCTAAAAAGACTTTTGCTATGAATTTTCCCCGTAGCATATACGGGTGTGACAAAAACTTTGCTACAGTAAATGGCCGTACCAAATACTTTTTTCTACGGTAAATCTTAGTATTTACTACGACTTCAAAATTGTTACGTAGTAAAAAGTACATTTTATTACGGTTTTTTACCGTAACAAAAAATTTCGTAGTAATAAGAAAATTTTCTACTACTAGTGTAATGAGTAGAGTCAGCATACGTATGCTCTAATCTATTCTTATTCGAATTATTTTAATTTTCATTTTCTAATGAAAGGTCGGCCATCTATTCCGTTGTACGTGTCATTTAACACTGGAACACTACAATTCTTTGACAAACGAGGTTAGCCATTACTAAATGTTCGTTGCACATTTTCTTCGGCAATATTTGGTTTATATTTCCAGTTCCTCGTTGCTTCATAGTACGTAGTCTTTTGTTGTACAAAATATTTATTAGTTAAGTCCGTAAATATATTTCTCCCTCCATCACTGGATACGAAATTCTTAGTTTTCACGTCACTTCAAAGTTTGGCACTCAGACAACTTATTAGTTTTCCATATAAGTTAGATCAAAAAGTAACATTTTCGTTCATTCACTGTATTTTTTAACAAGAAAATACTAGATTCAAGTCGGTCAATTACTAATGTTGGTTGTTTCTAAATTATACATTCTTTTGTCAGCGAGGTAATTGGCATATAAATTATATCATTTTAAGTAACAAAATATTTGCATTCCCTACATTTTTTAACAGGCCAAAACAAAAAGTAGAAGTAAATACAGGAAACCTCTTCAATTAAATATTTTCTAAGCGAGGTAAGTTTAAATGCCGTGTGAGTTTCATTTTTCACCCAAAACTATTTACCTTATAAAAGTTAGTACTGGTTTTTTTAGGAAATAAGAAATGAGTTTAGTTTCTAATTAATGTTATCTAGCTTCAATGATCATTTTTTTATTTTTTATTAATGTATAAAAGAAGGATCATCTCATTCTTACATAATTTTGAATTGATGCCTCCTAAGTCTCCTAACTATTCTAATTCTTTTCTCTTAGGCATGCTTTCATACAAAGGGAATTCAAATCGTCAATTTTTTGGATTATATGAATTCAATGGTACATTTCCTTTGGTCTTTCTTCTTTAAAAAAAACTCATCATCTTTTGTTTTTTCGTCTACTACCAAAAGCTCTCAAATTTAAAGGACATTACGGTCATTAAATACTTGGTACGATCCTTTATTGTTATGATTAACTTGCTTTATTATAGTGAACAAGGAAGGGGAATCCAATCAAAACCATCTTAACTATTTGTATTTTTTACTGTTGGTTTCATTGCCTTCTTTTATGATGCTTAAGAATACAATGAACTTTAAATTATAAATTTTTTGTATGATTTTTATCATTTATTTAAGGATATGTAAACGAAGCAGAAAATGGGGGGTTTTATTTGTGCATATAATTAAGTTTTCGTTACAAAATTCGCATTCATGCTTCACACAAAGGCACTGGTAAATGATCGTCATAGAACCATTAATTTAAAATAATTACCCACAAGTTCAACACATAGGCATCCATCGGATAAGTCATCGTCTATCTAATCTATATCCATCTATCTATCTATCTATCTATCTATACTATCTATATCTATACTTATCTATATAACTGAGAATAATAGGTGAGTTTCTTCTCTTCTTGTATGTACAAATGCCCTTTCAAATAATAATTAACAATGTTTGGTATGCCATTGTTAATTCCTTCATTTTAATTTTGGTATCATTAAATAGCATCATTACTCACCATTAATGCTTAACTTAAATCAACTCAAATGGCAAATATTTGAGACAATGTTACTATATTGCATCCCATCCTTTTTTTTTTCCTCCTAATGTTGCCCCGGCCCATTTTCACTTTTAGGTCATATTGTTCCAAGGTGAACAAAATACACGGGTTTTTTTTTTGGCACTCACCACCCTTGTAATTAAACATTGCATAAGGGTAGTGAGTGCAAAAAAATCTGTTTATCTGTCCACATTGGAACAATAAGGACTAAAAGTAAAATCGGGCCAAACATTTGGGACCAAAAGTTTAATTCTCTCTCATTTTGCCCTAATTCAGACATAAGGTTACGTGCGTTTCACGGTACATATTCGAGTTAGATGCTAATTGACGTGGAGCGAAGTGGATCAAATGTGTTAAAAATTATTTTAATGTGTATTTTGTCCACTGTGGAAAAACGAGGACAAAAATTGAAATTGAACCTAACATGAAAGACTAAAAGTGTAATTCTCCCACATATTACAATTTTCGTATCTTTGTCTACATGAGATCTTTATATTTGAAGTTTTTATTATATAAACTTACAAGTTGCCATTGTAATATTAAAAAATACTACATTCATTATATTTATTATAAAAATGTTTAAAACTTTAATTAAGTAGAATTGCAATTATTTATACTTTCACTAAACATCTATGTAGCACGTAAAGTCGTAAACTTCAACTTGTTAACGTTTTCGCGTTTCGGAAATGTTTTGTGTCGGAAACTCAAAGATATATGCCAGAGACCTTATGGGGCATTTTGCAAATTTTAAAAAATTAAAAACATATTTGAATTTTGGGATGGCCATGGGGCAGGTATGGGGCGGGTATCCCAATCCCCGCACCCGCCCCGTTTGGAAAATCAAGCAACCCGCACCCGCCCCATACCCGTTGCGGGTTGGAATTCTAGAACCCGCCCCCGCCCCATTTTGCACCCGCGCGCGGTACCCGCCCTGTTTGACGACCCGTTTTTTTGTCTCTTCAATTTCCGCTTTTCCTTCTTATTTTGATCGATATGAATGTAACATTTTGTTTGTAAATAATGATTTAATTTATACATATATATATATATATATATATATATATATATATATATATATATATATATATATATATATATATATATATATATATACATATATATATATATATATATATATGTACATATATATATATATATACATATATATATATATATATATATATATATATATATATATATGTGTGATTTGACTCAAATAATAAAGAATGAGTGGAGTCACCCCCGACACTATTTGGGCTATTAATTAATATTAGTTGCTTATATTGAGATAGTTTTCTGACTTGAGCGTTGGAGGACAATCGTCAAGTCACCCCCGACGTGTCACCTATAGTTTTCAACTGTTTTGTAGGTTAATGAGTGGAGTCTTCCCTTCGACTACATAGGACGCGTGGCAGTGACTCTCGACATTCTCCACCCTTGTGGGCTCAAAGACTCTTAGGTTGTCCAATCGACATTTGAGCAGCATAATTTTGGCGTCGTCTGTGAGAATGCAATCTAGGTCGTGTGTCACAGAAGGAGGTGGTCAGCCAGTCTCAACTCGCCCCCTCAAGGTGCCAGCGGGAACTTGGATCCGCCTCGAAGAAAGAGAACGACGGGAGCGGCCCACCCAGTGAGGTCTTCAAAACCGGTCCATGATGGATGAAACGATGGCCAAAGCCTCGGGCAGCGATAGAGGCGGTAGAATAATACGTAGCTACTAAAGGCGGATCCGACTTTCAAGAGCCATCTCCGACCGAAAAAAGATCTTTCGGATTCCATCCATATTCACTCCACCCGCCGATCGTGGAACTTTACGAATAAGAGGAGAAAGTGTCCCTCAGCTACCAGAGCTTCTTGTCCGACGAGCCCCTAGAAGATGTGCTCACCACCAATCACCTCAGTGCAACCCATCCTCGGATCGTGCCTCTCGAAAGGAAGCACATCATCACACCTTCTAAGAGAAAGATCTCTCTCGAGGGAGAGAAGGACACATAGCTGTAGGGAGAGAAACGATTCTTCTTGGCCGAACGACCTACGCTGTAGATCCCGAAGCGATAGCTACCAAGAACACTCGTATCACCGTGAAGGCTCTCTTCAAAATGAAACAGGAAGTAAAATTCTCCGGCTTGAAGAAACAAGAAGGCGTCGTGCAGGATTTGAAGACTATGATTCAAGGAGTCCTCGGCGCGAAGCTTCAAGGACAGCATCAACTCCCTTTGCAGCATTCCCCACACGAATTAGCCCATTTATTCCGGCTATTATAGAAGAAATATTGTCTCCCGGATTTAGGATCCCCAATCTCCCCCAATAGACGGAACTGAGGATCCCAAGATCACTTAAATAACTTTTACGCAAAGAGTGACCTCTACGGTCTCAGTAACGCAGCTTACTGCAAGATTTTTAAGACCACACTAACTGATCAACGACTTGCCAGGAGGGTCCATAGACAATCTGGACCAACTAGCGACGCGTTTCCTTAACCAATACTCTATAAATAAGAAATACGCTAAAATTGGATCGTATCTCTTCAAGGTCATACAACGGGATGGAGAGTCCCTCAGAGATTACTTGGAACGATTTGTCAAAGCAGTACATAAAGTAACCCACATTAATCACGAAATGTTAGCCGGCATACTCGGCATACTGTAACACAATTTGAAGCATGTTCGTTTTCAAGAATCCATCGCGGGCCGACCCCCTATGACCCTAGATGAGCTAATGAACTGCCCTAAGAAGTACATTCAGATTCAGGAGCCCGCAGAGATGAGGGTTCCCCTGAAGCGAAAGCGCGACGAGGAAAGCCACAACTACAATAGAGAAGAGGAGAGGCATCCCGCCAAAAATCGCACCTTCGAGATGTTCTCGGCTCTTAAGGCTAATCTTGGTGACATGATGATCATCGCTGAGCAGAAGGGTATTCTACAACCACCGAGAAGGATGAAGGAGACTCTAGAACGACAAAAGTCGGATGATTACTGTGAATACCACAGAGATCAGGGTCACACTACTGAGGAGTGCTTTTAGCTTAATCAAGCACCCGAAAGACTTATCCAAACAGGCACTTAAGAGAATTCTTAAAATAATCACAATCATGAAGAAATAATTTACTGAGTATCTATTATTGTCCCACTCGGTCCCTGTATAATTTCTTTTCAGCAATAAGTCGGTAGCATACCGCCCCACACAATATTTTCAATTATGTAATAAATCGGGGTCATATCGTCAGAAGCATGATTCGTAATAATATTTTAGTCGGTAGGATACCGCCGTTGCGATTTCTACATCAACCCTTTGTCTTCTCTACGCGTTTTCGTTCAATGCATCTACAATCGATTTAGCAATAAATCATTAGAGTAAAAAAATAGCTGAAGAGGAAGATATAAAGGATCACAAAAGGTCTGGCCAACCCGAACCTTGGTTTCTCACGCCTCAAAGCTCCAAAAAATAGAGCAACTAATGCTCAGGAGAGTCTTACCCGAAAGAAAAAAAGAAAAAAAAAAAAGAAAAAAAGAAAAAAAGAAAAAGAGAAAAAAAAAAACTTAGGTAAATGGGCATACTTCCCGCATAAAAAACTTGAGGCGTGAGAATACATAGGCATCCATCGGATAATTCATCATCTATCTAATCTATATCTACCTATATGTCTATCTATACTATCTATATCTATACTTATATATATAACTGAGAATAATAGGTGAGTTTCTTCTCTTCTTGTATGTACATATGCCCTTTCAAATAATAATTAACAATGTTTGGTATGCCATTGTTAATTCCTTCATTTTAATTTTGGTATCATTAAATAGCATCATTACTCACCATTAATGCTTAACTTAAATCAACTCAAATGGCAAATATTTGAGACAATGTTACTATATTGGATTCCATCCTTTTTTTTTCCTCCTAATGTTGCCCCATTTTCACTTTTAGGTCATATTGTTCCAAGGTGAACTAAATACACGGATTTTTTTTGGCACTCACCACCCGTGTAATTAAACATTGCATAAGGGTAGTGAGTGCAAAAAAATCTGTTTATTTGTCCATATTGGAACAATAGGGACTAAAACTAAAATCGGGCCAAACATTTGGGACCAAAAGTTTAATTCTCTCTCATTTTGCCCTAATTCAGACATAAGGTTACGTGCGTTACACGGTATATACTCGAGTTAGTTGCTAATTGACGTGGGGCGAAGTGGATCAAATCTGTTAAAAATCATTTTAATGTATATTTTGTCCACTTTGGAACAACGAGGACAAAAATCGAAATTGACCCTAACATGAAGGACTAAAAGTGTAATTCTCCCCATATTACAATTTTCGTATCTTTGTCTACATGAGATCTTTATATTTGAAGTTTTTATTATATAAACTTACATGTTGCCATTCTAATATTAAGAAATACTACATTCATTATACTTATTATAAAAATGTTTAAAACATTAATTAAGTAGAATTGCAATTATTTATACTTTCACTAAACATCTATGTAACACGTAAAGTCGTAAACTTCAACTTGTTAACATTTTTGCATTTCAGAAATGTTTTGTGTCGGAAACTCGAAGATACATGCCAGACACCTTATGGGGCATTTTCCAATTTTTTAAAAATTAAAAACATATTGAATTTAGGGATGGCCATGGGGCAGGTACGGGGCGGGTATCCCAATCCCCGCACCCGCCCCATACCCATTGGGGGTTGGAATTCAAGAACCCTACCCTGCCCCATTTTGTCACCCGCGGTACCCGCCCTGTTTGACGACCCCTTTTTTGTCTCTTCCATTTCCGCTTTTCCTTCTTATTTTGAATATAAAAATCAATTCTAGTTATGTTCATTCAAAAAAATAGCTTTTTTTTTTCCAATGCAAATATATATATATATATATATATATATATATATATATATATATATATATATATATATATATATATATATATATATATATATATATATATATATAGATATATATATATATATATATATATATATATATATATATATATATATATTGATCCAGCCCATTACCGTTTGGCAGATACAGCAAAGACCAAAGGCCCAACTAGGATCAAAAGGCACCATTAAGCCCACCAAGAGAGGAGGGCCCATTAAACTGACGCCTTGTTAGGCGAGAGGGACCAAGCGACCCGCGAGAACGAGAAGCTCTCTCGCTCTCTCGCAAAGCTTCTCGCCAGACCAACCCGAGGTTGATGCTAGCTGCACGTGGAGGTATTTAATGCATGTCTAATCCACTAACAGGCGCAGAGGAATGTCGTTTCGGTCCCTACGTTTTGCAGATGCAGCCGCCAATGATATGACATATTAAACTGCATTGAAGGTAATTTGGAGTCCGGATGCCTAATTACCGCGATTGGACAGGTAAATTAAATTGGGGAATATTTGACGTCCGTCCCCTTTCTAGTATAAATAGGGGTAGTAAATACAGGTATCAACACACCAAATCTTCTACATCAATTACATATAAAAACATAATATCTTATTCAGGAAGCTACTGACTTGGCCGTCGGAGTGCTAACTCCGGCCTAAGTCCGGTTCTTCCCTTTTTTTAGGTTTATCGGCGGGCTCCGGTCCAAGTTCAGGCCTACCTAACTCTCTAAATTAACCCACCCCGAATCCACTCAGATCATATATATATATATATATATATATATATATATATATATATATATATATATATATATATATATATATATATATATATACCTGCTAATTACTAAATACAATTAAAATATAAATGCAAATCAACAATCATTTTATAAAATAATATATTACTTCAAAAATAAAAAGCAAGCATCATTGTCTTTGAACAGCCATCTAGTCACATATGTTCGACAATACTCAATACAAAATAAATAGAAAGGAAAATAATAGAAAAGTAAACTACTTTGTTATTTAATCACCAACTGATACACATTTATCTCCATCATCGTCATCATCAACGTCACCATCTAAGTATATTTTGCAAAACATTTTGTACCTGTTGTGAAGATGAGCCTACAACAGTAGAAACAAGAATAGATTGTTAGACATAAAAAAATAAATCGACGTATATTTACGATAACAGTAATAATAACTTGCCTTTGATTTGCGACCATAACCAATTTTGGGTACACATCAATGCCTCTATCGTCTTTGCTTGTAATCTACTTCCATATGGACTCAACAATCTACCACTTGTACTAAAAGCGGACTCCGAAGCAACCGTAGATACGGGAATAGCTAGAATGTCCCTTGCAATCTATCTTAAGGTTGGGTACTTCACTCCATTATTCTTCCACTGAGATTAAACATCAAAATTATGGTTTCTTGGCAAAACATCATCCTTTAAGTAATGATCCAACTCTATTTTCCCATCTCCAATATTTTTTTGGCTACTAACAAGCATATCATAATCGGAAAGAAAATCACCTCCTAAAGATTGATTGTCATTTGACATAGACGAAGAGGAGGACATTGGAACATTAGTACCCTTCTTCTTAGAGTTGTAGTCATCAAGCAAATCATAACAAAATTTCCTTGACTTTACTAATCTCATAAAGAGCATCATCTCCATAAATTTTTCCAAATAAATATTCCACTAATTTTATCTTGAATTGTGGATCCAGCATTGTTGCAACTCCCATGATACCATGAATCACTTTCCAATATTCATTAAACTTGTCTAACATACTTAATGTCATTTTCCTAATCACATTATTTGGAGATTTTGACCATTCAGTCAAATGCATTTTAATCTCACAAACCTTAGGAAAGAAGATATTAACAGTAAGATAAATAGTACCAGAAAATAACTCGGTTACCTTATGAAATAACCCTAATTTCTCGCACATGTCAGCTGCTAAAGCCCACTCATCATCACTTGGCAAGAAATTGAGTGGCTCACGTTGCTTCAACCGGAAGAAAACATCCTTATACACCAAAGCAGTAGAGAGCATGAGATATGTTGAATTCCAACGTGTTTTTACATCAAGAACTAACTCCTTAGTATACAAAACACGAATTTGTCTAGCAACTTCTTCAAACTTTTGCCTTCTCTTTGTTGATCTTGTCCAGAAAACAACAGTGTCACGCACTTTTTCAATACAATCTTTGATAACCATCAAACCATCTTGAACAATCAAATTTAGAATATGAGCAGCTCAACGCATGTGTAACAATGAACCATGCAAGATCAATGAGCTAGTTTGAAGCTTATGAGAGAGTATCCTTAACATGGCATCATTGGTGCTGCAGTTATCCATAGTGAATATGGATAACTTTCGGTTAACATCCCACTCTAGCAAACAACCATAAGAACATCCAAAAGAACTTCACTAGTGTGTGGAGATGGCACATAAATAAACCTATAATAAAATTAAATGTAAGTTAATTAAAATTATTTATAAAGTTAACTAAAAGTAAATATAAGAAATCAATTAAAGTGAAAATGGATACCTTAACACAATTCTGTAAAACCCAACAATTATCAATATAATGGCCAGTGACCACCATGAACCCTCTTTTCCTATTGCTTGAAGTCCACATATCGGTTATGATTGCAATCCTACTTTCAATTTTCTCGATAAATTTCATAACCTTCTCTTTTTATGATCCATGAATTTTAAATATATCCCTCTTGATTGTGTTTCTAGATATCATCTTAAATAATGGTTGTAGAGCACAAGAGTATTTTCTGAAACTAATATAATCAACACTACTCAGCGAAAATTCATGCAAAATTATCATACGAGCGAGCTCATATCTAGCCGCCTCATAATTAAAATGACCAGCTGCCAAGCCCATTTGACCATCTACTTTATTTTGTTCATTTATCAGTACATTTTGCCTCGTGTCCCTAATGTCTTTATACTTTCTCTTAACACATGATTTTTTAATATGGTCACGTAAATGAGTTGTTCCGTCGTTGCTCCTTCCGACAAGATACTTCTTACAGTACTTGCACTGTGCTTTTCGTGTTCCCTCATTCATAACTGTTTCAAAGTGATCCCACACATCCGATGTTAATTTTGTTGTTACAGTTAACTAATTTTCCTCGGTGGTAGGAGTAGCTGAAGGAGTACTTGTCGGGTCTAGAGATTCCTCAATAATTGTATCTGCTAACGGCTTGGATGAATCAGCACCTTGAGAACTCATAATTAATTACAATATGTACCTGCAGAAAGTAACAAGCTTTAGCAAATTTACATAATTGATAAATATATATTGTATGCTCAGTTTTTGTAGCACCCCGTTTACTTTACACTCTATACCGGAAAATGGTATAAAGGTTTTTCTATTAAGTTGCAGAGGAAGACCTTTTGAAAACATGATTTTAATTTTTTTCAAAAGAAAGTTGTCGAGAAAGGTGGTAAAGTTTTCCCTAGCTTTGAAAATACTTGAAATGTTTTGCTTCAATTTTAGTTCGATAAAAATCTTTCTTAAAAAAAACTTTTAAGTCGAACACTTCATACATTTAGTCAAAAAAATTCTCTCTTTATTCGGTGTCACATTTTCCGTCAAACGTTTTCTTGCTTTGAATAACGAATTTGGGTTGTGGTGGAGCTCTTAAGAAATCAACATTAGAAAATAATAAGAATAGTCAGAAAACATTATATTATACATAAGGGTTAAAATCATTTCCCGATAACATATTCAAGTACTACAGATTACAATCTACTAAAAAGATTTAAGTACCAAAACGGAAGTTTATTAAAATCCACATAAATTCCATACGGATCGATCCCTCGGCTTTCCCCAAACTTGATTCAACTTTGCTCCTCGAGTTCGGAGCATGAGTTACCTACACCAAGATAACATCTATATGAACCTTTAGAAAGACTCGGTAAGAATTCAGAAGTTATAACAAGGTTTTGAAAAAGTCTTTACACATAATTTATACACACACACACACACACACACACATATATATATATATATATATATATATATATATATATATATATATATATATATATATATATATATATATATATATATATATATGCGTACATGAACACATGATAAACGTACGAGCATTCAAACCTACACTTGCTATACTTTACCTATACCTTTCTGTTAAATCTTTCAAGGATATTTAACATCCTTTCACATTCTTTCAAAAGTCTGGTACTTAACATCCTTCTTTTCTTTACTTTAATATGCAAAAGTCGGGTACTTAACATCCTTTTTTTCTTTACTTTAATATGCAATATGCATGAAAATGAAAATGAGACTTTAGACTTTTAAAACTTTTCTTGAGAAAACATTGGGCCCGTTTGGAAAAACAATCGTGGAGTTCAGCAATAAGCCGTGTATTTTGGAGCTTGTAATCTATAACTTTACTATAGTCACGACTATAACTTTACTATATCCAAATTAGTGGTTTATAATCCCGATTCCTATGTGAATCAGTCCCTATGTGGACCCCAACTATCAACCACTAACGGAATACCAGTCTCACGTATCCTATACTTGTTCACCTAGATCCACAACCAATTTCAAAATATTTTTAACTTTGAAAATTGTGATTTATGCATCTTAGACTTACTAATGAATCACATAAAGCTTACATGATCTATACATGTTTACTTTCACATAAACAAGTATAAAAGTAACAAGTACGACAACAATTATACTTCACATCCTTAATCAAATCATTGAACACGTAATCATATAGAACATAACACTTTTGTTTCACATTCCATTTTATAAGTACACATAAACATTTAATATCACATAGTAGCACCAAGAAAGGCATTATTCAACTTTAATCATATTATTATCACATAATCATATAACCATGTCATTCATAGCATATCAATATCACTCATATCATGAATTACGAAAATTATCACATACGACATTACTTTACTCTAATCACTTAATACATACACCTTTATTTCAAAAGTGCCACATATCATAACAAATAACATACGAAAATAATCAAGTATTCTAACTCATCATAGAAACCAATAAATCATTTTTCTAAATCTTGTACTTGCTTCTTAACACCATTCTAGGCTAGTAGATTATAATTCCATCTTAGGACATGCAACATGATACCTAGACTTAGATCAATAGGCCATAACTTAGAGGTTTCACCTTCATCACTAACTTATGTTTCCTACCTCGGATATCAGAACTATGATCACAAATCATACTTTGATAAAAATAGTCATCTTAAGAAAATCAAACAGTTTTGGTATCCCAACTTTTAAAAATCATTTATCTTGCACCACAAATCAAAATACTTTGAAATTTTTCAACACACTCCTTTATATGTTCTTAAAACCACAGAAAAACAGTTTATAAAAATCATTATCCGAATAAAAGATATGAATAAATTTCTAAGGGGGTAAAGTTTAGAAAACTGAACAGAGGGAGTGTCTTTAAAAATTCATTTTGCTTTACAAATTCATCCAAACCTTATGAAATTTTAACTCTATATAATATTAGGAGTCTTATATACCCCCAAAAAAACAGTTTTAGAAAAACCTTAGGAAATTAGGATAAATAAGTAAAATGGTACAGTAGTGCAGTTTAAAACTCAGAACAGGGGAGGGGACTTCAAACATTTCTTATAAATTATCTACTGTATCAAACATTGCCAAATATTATCTCACACGTATTCTATAAACTAGGGGTTCCAAGTGGAATCACTAAATTTGAAAAAGGAAACCATTAGATTTCATTACTTATTCTAAACTGACTTTAGTTTTATACAGTTTCGGTAAATAAATCATAACTTATTTATTTCTACTCCAGAGATTACAAGACACATATCAATATGACCATAACAGAGAGATCTATCCCCATATAAAATTTCGTAGTTTTCATAAATAACATCGTGGGTGAAACATGGGATAAAATCCGTACCTATGAATCTGTAAATTTTACACATAACCATCTATTTCAAGATTCTAGACTCAATCAACTCATATGCCTCAAATCCAAACCCTAAACATATAAGATCACAACTAGTAAATCAATAATATTAACATGCAATGATTAGAAATATAAGGATAATAAATTTCATAGCATATCATCATCAAATTACGGGTTTCTCACCAATCTTCTATTTTCTTTCAAGAATCAAGAATCAAGAGTTAGATTCTTACATGCAAAGCTGGCTTTAAACATGAAATTAAACATATCAAAACATCACCATCATTTTTCTCATCAAAGATCAAGGATTCAAGCATGGATCTTAACTTGCATGAGACAAAACATACAATATAACATACTATGAGCACTTTCTTTCATAAAACTTCCGGTTTCTTCAACCAATCAAGAAGGGGAGTTTTTCAAAAGAGAAGAGAAGGAAATACTATTGATGTTAGCTTGATGTAGCAAGAATTCCATGATTCTTACCTTAGGATCTTTTCAAAATTTGAAGAACTTTGTGGATATTTCCAACCCACTAGAGAATCCTTCAAGAAATTCAAAAATTAGAGAAAGGTCTTAGGGGATTTTCGAAAGTTTATGAAAGAAACAAAGAACAAAGATTTGCTTACCCTTCTTGGTTGAAGAATTTCCTTTTGGAGATGAAGAACTATACTAGCTAGGAATTTGTGAAAGAAAAACGAGAAGAAGAAGAAGAAGGAAGTAGACTTTGATCTTGAACTTAAGGATCAAAGAATGTTTTTGGTGTAGAGAATTGTGAAGAAGAGGTGGGTATTTATAGAGTCTTGGACGCTTGCTACCTTAATGACTAAGTAGGAAGAGGGGTCTTTTTGCAATTAGAAGAAACTTGAAATAATCTAGAGGGACTTCTTGGCAATTTCATTTAAGTTATCTTAAAAATAATTCTAAATGAAAAGCCAAGTGCAAATGCACATGGAGTAAGTGTATGCATGCAACAAATACAATCATAGCCAATTTACAGAGAGGAAATTACTATCAATTAAGCATATAAACTTTCGAGTGTGAGAAAATAAATTCTTATATTACGAAAACTAAATCCACGTAGATCACATAATTTACGAAAATAAATATATTTTAGTTGCGCAAATAGAGGATAAAATCAAAACTATTCATGCAGACATATAATCCACATTAGTTCACATAATTTCACATAAATAGCAAGTAAAGGAAATCGAAAAGCAACTAATTAAACTCGCACGTACAACACATATTCATGCAAAGGAGACGAGAGAGAAAATACGGAAACCGGGTATCGAAAACGCACGTGTTACAGTTTTTGTGGAATATTTTTATTATTTTATAAATCCTAATATGCTAAATTAACTCAAACATTGAATATTTAATTTTTTATTTGGCAAATCTATGAAAGAAACCATGAAAATTCATAAATTTGTTGACGCCATACATGGAATTTTTTTTATTATTATCTTATAAAATATCAGAAGTTTCACAATAAATTATTATTTTTTACGTTCATATTTAATTGGATGAAGAAAATCCATCGTACTCTCATAAACGACTATATACCGCAAGTTTTTGAACCGAATTACCTCGTCGTTATCGGTATGCCACTTCGTTGTCGGAAAATTTATACGCCACCGTCGGAAACTCACAGAATTGGAAACACCGATGGGTTATTTTTTTTCTCAATATTCAATAGTCAATCAACGTATTGAAGACACAGATATGTTAATTGTTTCTCAATAATCAATATGAAGTAAAGAATATATAAAGATGAGAGTTGAAAGTTGAAACGGCGGACAAAAGTTTAAGAGTGTGACTAGCACTAGGTAGGGTTGACTCATGACTGTTGAGTTTTTTTTCTTTTCTTTTTTTTTTTAATAAATAGGGTTGACGGTTGAGTTGTAAAAGTATATAATATAAGTTATATTAAATATACATATAAGGGTATTATACGTAAATAAACAATACGGGTGGTAAATAGGGCGGGTACGGGGGAAATTTTACTACACCCGTACCCGCCCCTTACTCCTTGCGGGTATAAATTCTAAAACCCTTACCCGCCACAATCCTTAACGGGGCACGTATTACCCGTCGAAAACGGGGCGGGTACCTGCCGGGTCGGGTAATATTGCCATCCCTAATTTGAATAGCAAATTTTAAAATATTTTTGTTGTTTCCTAAATTAATTACATGATTTAATTATCAACTGCAAATTGATAGTTGATAGTAAAATTTATTTTGAATATGTTTGCATAAAAATATACAAAAAGAATTTATATATAAATAAAAACTTATATATGTTTATATACAATATTTCTAAATATGGCCCTATACTTTTAATATTTCATTTCCCCAAGTTTATGTATCCCAATTTTTTAAACATTCTGTTTCCCTATATCCGTTTCCCCGTATAGCCGTTTTCGTTCCCATGCTACATAGGTATACATTTAATTATTCATGTTTTTTGACAGACTGAAAACAAATCAATTTTATGAGATGATTAATGCTACAACACACGGATCTGAAATAGATTATGATTATTACTCATTAGGACCGGCAATTGAGTCGGGCCTAATCGAAGCCCGATGGCTCGGCCCGGCTATATTTGAGTCGAGCCTAATTTTAATGTGTCGGGCCGAGTTTGAACCTTTTAATAAACCCCATTCATTTATGGGCCGATTTTGAGTCTATATCTTAAGCCAAGTAAGGTCCGTCCGATTAGATTAATAATTAAATATATAATATATTTATTATTCTAATGATATGGCTCAACATACAAGTTACAAATTAAATTTTTATTAGATCATTTTATATTGCAAAAGGAACGAAATAAAAAAAAAAAAAAAAAAAAGGAATTAAGTGGCGGCGATTGCAATGGTCAAATAGCATATAACTACTTAAGAATTAAATATTTGCAACATTGAACTTCATTTCTTTAAAGAAACATACTATGATTTTCACCTTATTTTGCCAATATGATTTTTATCTTATTTTTTTCATGATAATTCTAGATTTTGTTATTCGGTTGCAAAGTTCGTTCTGCGTTCACTGCGCAATCTGCATGGATTTTCCAACTGTTGTGCGCTTCGATTTATTTCTTAGGCTCTAAGTTCATAATTGGGTCTTTTTTTTGAGTGTGGGATACTTATTCATGGCTTTTCTCCTCAATGAGCATGTGCTGTCCTTTGTTTGCTTCAATTTATGACATTAATAACATGTGTAACATCTTATTTTATTATTTGACATTAGTTTATTGTATGAATTTAAATGTTGAATGAAATTGATTCATAGCGAAAACATGAAAAATAATTAATTATAGGGTCCATTTGATATACACCCCTAGAATGGAAAATATATAGGGATAGGTCCACCTCTAAAATTCTTTCTTTGAGATACCCATGGAGAGACAAAAATACTAGTGTGCCCTTATTTGTAATTTTCGCCCAACTGCATACAACATTTCACCAATTGCATTCAGCATAATAGCCAAATGGATTTAGCATTTTTGGAGCTGCATTTATCATTTTTTCAGAATTTTTAATAAAATATTATAATTTTTTATTTTATTATTATTTTTCCTTTGTTATTTTTTATTGCTATTATTTATTTTAATTTTTTTATTTTTTAAATTTTGAAATTTTTCTAATTTTTAATTTTTTTTTATTTTTTTAATTTTTTAATTTTTTTTAATTTTTTTAAATTTTTTAATTTTTTTAATTTTTTTTTACTTTTTTTAATTTTTAAAAAATTAATGTTCTATAAAATTTACTGTACATAAATTGACTACAGGTGACTATAGGATATATAGTCACGTAGCTTCTTTTTACTCCAAAGTTATATCTAGTCATGTACCTTTTTTTCACCCCAAAATTATATAGTTATATATAGTCGACCGACTATGTAAACCACTTATTATATACAAAAAAAGAACTTCGTCGACACCAATAACAAAAATCACAATTTAATTCTTGATATTATAAATCAAGTTATACAAATATAAATCGAAATAAATCTTGATATTATATATCAAATTGTACAAATATAGATCGAAATACACAATCACATGCATATGTTCTTCAATAAAGAACAAATCATCATCATCACTCTATATTAAAAACACACATAACCCAGAAATGACTACATGTTACTATATGTTACTATATATGACTATAATAACATGTAGTAATGTTACTATATATGACTATGTAACATATAGTCATGTTACCATATATGTAGTAATGTTACCATATATGACTATAGTAACATGTAGTAAATCACTTCTCCCCATCATTACTTACTGTATAGAAGTGGCAAAAACAACAATCCATGTGGCAATGAAAATACCAGTTAGAGAAAACGAAAAGAAAAATGAAAAATGCCAATTATATCGAACCTTATACGAAAAGCTATATTTTTTTCTTTTTTCTCAGATATGGTCAATCATAGTCAAATCAAAGCAACAACGTCGACCGATTATAAACAAAAAACTCAATAACTCCATTATCCAAACAAATTCACCAAAAAATAATTAAAGGGCAAAAAAAATCAAAACAATTAGACAAAACATCAAACAAAATACAACTAATATTATTAATAAAATTAAAATCACATACACACAACACTCTCTTCTATTGATACAGAACTTGTTGTCCGGTATGTACTGACAACTATGGGCGTAGTTTGTAAAGAATGTTTAGCATTATCCAAAACTAAGACTTAGTTCATGAAACATTTATAATTATTTTTATTCTACACTATCCATAAAGAATGTGAGTGAGAAATTGAATACTAATTATTTATCAAAATAAAATTAAGATCCACAAACAACAAATTACCAAAGATCGGCGACCTCAAAATTTTCAAGCGACAAGTTCCGATCTCGCGGTGGCTTGTTGCGCTAGTGCGGCAGGAATCGTGTAGAGGAAGCAGCCTTGCGAGAAATCTCTAAATTGCTATGCCACGGCCTACGTTTTGGATCGGAGGAAAGGATTCCAAATGAGCGAAGGCGTCGCTGGATCACATCGTCGGAGGACCGGTGGCTAAAGATGGGGACGGCGGCGGAACCGAACATTTCGAGTGGCGGAAAATCTGAAGCGGCGAAGCGACGACGGAGAAATGTCAGAACGAGATTTAGGGTTTGAATGACTTCCCCTTCCTTTACTTTGGCTTCGGATCTCGCGGCGGCAACTTCGCGGATCGAACGGCGAAGAGAGGCTGAGTGTGAGAGAGAGCTATAGAAAGAGAAAAGCATGAATCTGGGAAGAAGAAAAAGCATTGGGGAAAATATCTAAAGAGAGAAAGAGCGAGGTGGGGGTGGTTGTGGGTTGAAATGATGTGGAAGACTAGGGTTTTGGTATTTATTTCATAAAGTGAAAGGGTATTATTGGTATTTCATATTGTCCAGAGGTCTGTCAAATTAAGATTGAAATTTGGGTTATTGGCTAGGGCGGAAAAACTCATAGGACCTATCCCTATATATTTTCAAAACTAGGGGTATCCCTCATTTTCCCTTAATTCTACGAATTAATTTCCTCTAATGAACAAAATAAAATTTGAATTTCATTGAAAAGAACTAGAGAAAAATAACTTAAACATTGTATTAATATGGAAAGTTTCCTAACTGATACATGCCTATTTATAAATTGTAAAATTATATTAAAATCTACTAAAACATAATTAAACTAGAAAACTATTGAAAATTATCATAAATGATAAAAGCGAATCATCCATTCATAGAATAGGGCTAAGGTGGATTTTACAATGAAATGTTTATTTTTAACTCACAGGAACTCAATATCTTTGCTCAAATAATTTTTAACTAATTAACGATACATAATTTATAATAATGTTAGTCTTTGTTCAAAAGGTTTTGGTAAATGTGAAAGTTGATCTCAAGTGGCTTAGTTTAATTTATCAGGTTTTACAATGTTTGGAACTATTTCGCAAATTTTCCTGCAATGTAAAATGGGAGATTTATGTTTTCGCTTTCATTTTCTTGTTCGAGTGATCTTATTTTAATTTTCAATGTGCATGAGTTATATTTGTCAATTATGTTGTAGTAGATTTTCGAAATGGAAGGTGTCAATATATCTTTTTTCAAAACTAGCATTATTGTTTTTGAGATGGAAAGTGCCAGTATATCCCTAGCAAAGTCGCTGCTTTGTCGTTGCCGGAATGAGCAACGTTCAATTAAAATGCTAAAAAAATAAAATTTATTTCTAATATATACCAAAATTGTTCCATTCCAACACGAGATATCTGTTTTTAGGTTCAAACTTTTAATCAATATTACCAAAGATAAATTTTTCATTTTATTATTAAAAGTTTAAACTAGAATTGGGGTTCGCGCGCCCCTCTATTACAAATTATGACGCAGGCTCAACCTCTTGGGCCGACCTTACGCAAGCGCCCATCCAAAGTGCAATGGAGGTCACCAGCATAGGCCATAGGCCTTATTGATCGCCTATCGACCCCGTCCAGGTATGTAAGTTTCTTACTCAAATTTCTTCAATTTATAAAACTCTCTTCTCACCATATATATTATATTCCTACCGATGTGGGACAACAGTTACATACTTTCTTTAGCATTTTTCATCCTTGCTAATAATTGAATAACTCCCCTATGCTTAAGAAAAACCCTCCAAACCACAATCAACAAAGTTGAACAAATGTAAAAACCTTGTCGCACATATTTCTACAAAAACATATAATTACGTACACACAATTTTGTATAAATGTTACAGAACAGAGAGCACAAAAATTAAGATAACACCTAATCAACCAGACCCGTACTTGAAACTCATACAAATCGAATTTGATTCTAATGTCATCTCGTAAGCCAAAGTTGGACCAATTAGTAAGGAAAAGATTTAAACTTCACTTACGTCAGAATATGCTTGTTTGAATAAAGCTAACAATTATTTTTTAGAGTAGTTTTATACTTTATCGGGTACAAGATGTATTCCTTTAGTTATGAAGAATGTTCGTATAGTACTCTAAAGTCTAAACCATTTTGATATGTAAATGCTTTATATCTACTTACAAGCTCTTATTCATAAGCTCTTCATCATGATATTTATATCTTTATCTTTATCATAGTAATGTTACTGCTATCAGGAAAAGCCTCTCTTAATGTAAGTCCGACAAAAATTTCCAGCGAGAGGGGTAAATTTGTTCAACTATATACACTTGAATTTTCTTTAACATATGGAGAACTTGATGTTTCATAAAAATATTTAAACTAAAATTAATACGAGAATTCCTAAAGAGGAAAAAAAACCCTCCAAAAAGAGGCGTATGCTGCTTGAGTAGCAGCGAGCACACAATATTCTTTAGTAAAAGGCGAAAGAATAGTTCGCTATTAGCTCACTGCACAACTGTTTGAATTTTACAATTACTGTAAGCTTCTATTTATTTATTCGGCTCAAAGTTCATACTTGAGTCTTTTTTCTATGTGGGATACTTATCTATGCATGTTCTCCTCAATGAGCAATATGTAATATACTATGCTGCACGGACACTTATAGAAGGTGAAGAGTCCCCATATCCGATACCTAGAAACTCGGACAAGCCCGGACACGGCTCAGACACCAGTACGTGTCGGGCCGTTTCGTAATTTCACTAAAGTAGGACACCCGTGTCGGGCAGTGTCCACAATTTTAAAAAAGTTGGGACACGGCTCTTATGTTTTAAGAGAGAGCTCTAATAAAAGAATACGTCTTTTCTTTTATCTGTAATACACATTTTCTCTGTTTTCTTTGAGAGTCCACCGAAAAGTCTAAAACTCTAGCAACGACGCCAACAAAGAACACGAGCAGCTAGGGCGAGCGGTTCTCTTATGCGATTTGGCGATTTATAAATATTTTTTCCAATTTATAAATGTACCCATATATTTTTTTAATTTATAAATATGCCCCTATATTTTTTTTATATTTACACGTATTCCCTGCGGATCCGTATCTTAGTATTTTTAAAATGGCGTATCACCGTGTCCGCGTATCCGTGTCCGTGCAGCATAGGTTATATGTTCTTTGTGTGCTTGACTTTTTGGGAAGTGGTGCTTTGCATTAATAATATGGGTAACATTTTGTTTTACTTTAGTTTGTGGTATAAATTTAAATACTGAATGAAATCGATGCATCATATTCTATGAATTACCTCTAAAAAACAAAATAAATTTGAAATTCTTTGAAAAAAATTGAGAGAATAACTTAAAATGTTATTAATCTGGAAGGTTCTGAATTCCTAACTGCTACATACCTATTTGTTAATTGTTAAGTTGAAAGAGTAGTAAAATTCCATTAAAACTTAAAACATAATTAGACTAGAAAAATGTAAAAATTATAATTTATGATAAAAGCGAATCCTCCATTAATAGAAAAGGGCTCAGGTGGATTATACAATGTTTTTTTTATAGAACTCATAGGAACTCAATGTCTTTGCTCAAATAATTTTTAATTAATTAACGATGCATAGTTCATATTAAAGTATTTCAACAGGTTATCATGAATATGAAAGTTGATCTCAAGTGGCTTAGTTTGATTTATCAGGTTTTCATAATGTTTTCATTTTCCAATAGTTCGTCAAACAGTTCTCGCGGAGGTGGATCAAACAAGTGGTGAACATCCTCTTGGTATGGGGTTTTGCAGCACACGCACCATCAAACGATTGGAATTCCGCGGGAAATGATTCTCTGATTAATAGTAAGAGCATGGTGCAACAGTTTCCACATAAATCCACACGTCTTATATGGTAGAAATTGATGCCATATTCGATCAGGCCATGTCTCTCGTCGACCCGAAACCCTAATATGCCGCCAATATTCCTTATTCGCAAATTCCCCAGATTGAGTACGAGTGAAAATAAACATGTCCGCCTTAGCTAGCATCCACTAAACTTGCATAATTTTATCATGTAAGTGGGTGGGAATTAACGGTAGTAAGCTGTGAATTGGATGCATGACATGACGACCGAAAAAGTATGATCACAAGGTAACAGACCGAGAATCACCTCTCCTATCCAATTTTCAACCCAAAACTTTACTCCTCCAGACCCCACAATCCACTGCGTGCACTCTGTGAGAATCTCATATGACTATTTATCACATTGGAGAAGTCGTCGCCTTGTAATTCTACATCTTCTATTCCGATACTTTGCCTTATAAAATTTAGTCCAAAGAGACGTTTACATCAGTTATTCCGATACTTTGCCTTATAAAATATAGCCAAAGAGACGTTCCTTGATGAACTTGCCAGAGGAGTTTCCGGTGCAAACACCTCATTACCTAATTGAGAGACCGAATTTCTAAGCCTCCTTCGTCAACTACAGTACATACAGTTTGCCATTTCACCCAATGTATCCTCGATTTTCTGCATGTATCTAACAAACAGATTAAGTTCCTCATGCGTATCATTAATTCAGAGGTCATTTTCAATGCTTTTGTGATACAGGTGGACATGAAAGTAAGTTTTACCATATTTATCTACTTTACCTTTTCCTTGCCTCTTGTGTGCATTCTATCAGAGGCATCTCCAACAACTTGAGTGGTGGGATGATTCTTTTGAATTCTTCTAGATGGCTCTATTCTGCGCACATCTGTCATTTGATCATATGTGTCTGGATCAGACTTATTAGAATCTGTTGAATCTGGACTAGGTGTTTCTGGAAGTGTTGTTGTACTCGGAGCAACAATGTCTGGTCTTGAAATATATGATGTAATAGACTTGTCTTTCTCTGGTACACTATCAGATAATACCTTTGACATATCTATCAAATCGTCAATTTCAAGTTTAGTTGTTTTTCAACTAATATCAGCAAGATCATTAGATAGCACATTTACTGATTCAATAATAGTTCTAGTGCGAAGATTATATATTCTAGAAGCATGGATTTTTGTTGCATATTCAACAAACAGACCCTTATCACTTTTTGAGCCCAATTTGTTAAGGTGATCTATTTCATTCAACACATAACAGATGCACCAAAAAACATGCAAATATTCAAGATTAGGATTTTTGCCCTTTGAATGTTGATATGCAGTTATAGTGGTTCCTGGTCTCAGGTGCACTCAGTTATAAATATGTCATGTTGTGTTGACATTTTTGGACCAAACTCTTTTTGTAAGGTTTTTAACATTTAACATGGCTCGAGTCATTTCTTGCAAAGTGTTAATTTTTTCTTTCTGCTATGTCACATAAATTTGAAAATGGGAATTTGAAAATTATTTTCCATAATCAGTTTTGATCTTACCAACATCTAGAGAAAGATGATTACAAATTCGATTGTGATTTTTTTGAAAAGCTTCAAAGTTATCAGACTTCTCTTTCAAAAAATAGACACATGAAAAATGAGAGAAATCATCTACACATAAATTTACACTCATCTTCGTTGAGAGATATAAAAGACTCATCATTCTTTTCCTTAGTGTGTTAGCACACTCATTTGCATAATGACCAAAGCTTGTACAAGCCATGCAAACAGAATCGAGATTAGTAGAGTAGATCTAATCCGACTCTGAGAAAAAAATATTGAGATGAATTTTGACAAGATTTTTTAGACTATGATGTTGGTGTCCAGATCTATTCTAGATTGAATTAGACCTTTTTGAGTTTGGAGTCGAAGCATCATTGAACAGTTTTTTAGGTCTGACTCCTTTTTTTGAATCTCTTGATTTGAAGAGCAACATTGTTCAAATATGCTTCAACATCCAAATCTTCATCATCAGATGTTGTGACACTGTGAGCGACATCTTCTTGCAGTGCATTTGTCACATACTTCACCGTTTTTTTTCCTCCTCATTGTTCATTTCACTAGGCTTCAGGCTTCCCATTAATTCATCAAGTCTAATGGTGGATGTGTCATATAATTCTTCAATTGCCATGACCTTCATTTTGAACCATTCTGGGATTGTTCTCTATACTTTGTTGAGTAGTGTTTCATTGCTCAGTGGACCTACGAAAGCTTGAAATTCATTTGACAGATCAATAATCATCTCATTGTATTGGGAAATGGTTTCATTCTCGTTCATTCTCAGTCATTTAAACTTGGAAGACATCGATCTAAGTTTTGTTCTCCTCAGACTTTCATAACTTTCACAATGCAGTTGAAGGACATCCCAAGCATCCTCCGCACTTGTCCACAGCGAGATACGCTTTAACATTGTGGTATCTACTAAGTTAAAGATGGCATTTAAATCTTTCGAGTTGTAGTTGGCGGTTGCAATATGATCGGTAGTCCATTCGATCTCAGTAATTACTATGACATCACCATCTTCATCAACTCCTTGCGGAGGAGTTTATCCAGTAAACAAGGCTCTCCAGAATCTTTCATTAATCGACTTGTTGAATGCCCTCATCTTCACTTTCCTATAACTGTAGTTTGTTTCATCCAGTACCGAGGACGCATGGAGGTAGGAATGGGTATATCTATCACGAATTCGTGTCACTGAAACAAAATAATCGCAGGATTGAACACTTAGTAGATGTCAAGTGTTGGCTCTGGTGCCAATTGAAAGAAACTAATGCCACCGAATTCGTGTAAAGTAATATAGAAACTACAAAATCAGAGATTTATGCAAATGTATTAATAAATACTTGTGTTTTTTACAATTCCTCTTTTCGGCAAACAAGTATTTTTTCTCCTTTACGCAGATTTTTATAATTACACCAACATGATATTCTCACGCACTCTCCACACTGGTCACAATGTATGTAGCTAAAAAAGAACTCCTTCGGTGAGATTTTCTTACAATAGGTTGAACTACTTGATGAATTTGATTCAGATTCTTGTTTCACAAATACATTGTTGGATTGTTTTTTAGTCAAATCAAATTCAAGACAAGGTTGGCCGCAAAAAACGTTGGAACCCCAATTTGCCAAACAATTTGACTAACGTCACAATTATTGTTGTTCCTCCAACGTTAACATACGGTGACTCCTGAAGACATAAAACGTAATGAGTCAACAAAATAAAAAAAATAAATGGCATGTATGTATGAAAACAAAATAAATACCATGATCAATCCAACTATCAAAGATATGAAATTTTTGTGAAGGTATATATAGTGGACATATGGGGAGTGATTGTTGAAAAATGTTGCCTAGGTTGTACCAAAACAAATTCAACATCGTTGGCAACTATTATGTTCTGTAAAATTTAACAAAATATGATGCATAAATAATTTAAATAAATAACTGTATCTATATAAAGCAATTGCATACCCTGAAAATTCTTGGTGGGAAAGAAGAGGACGAAAAAAAAAATTTAATGGTTTTCACTCGGGTTCTCCATGGATTTAAATAGTACACAGTTTGTAATGGGGTTGAGTTCATGGAGTTCAATCATGAAGAGTCGTGTAGTTGGCGGTCAGGATTAGGAAGAAAACTAAAAACGGAAAGAAAATAAAAAATAAAAATACAAAAGGAATGGAAAAATTAACTAAGAATCCGTCCATCAAAGAAACCAAACAAATAAAATAAAAGGAAAAACAAAGGTTGTGATGGACGAAATAATAGGGATGATTGCTTGTATATAGAAATTGGTTGGAGGTGGAATTATAGCACTACCCCAAAAGAATAGGAACATAAAAAAGAGGAATTTTAAATTTTAAATTAGAGATTAATTTATTGACAAAATTGCCCCTAGGTTTAGGTCTAGGATTATAGGAATTTTAAATTTTAAATCAATGATATGTACATTTACCTTATAAAGTTTGGACCTTGGATTTGTAGGATTTTTGCAGGTTCCCTTATTATGACGTCTTTGTAAGCAATTTTGACAGGTGTGTGTCAAACCCTTCCTGTATGAGGTCCTATGAATCTCATCTGGAGCTTTCCTTCTTAATCTGGTTGGTCTCCCTTTTTTTTCTGGTATTTTGGAGCCTGAAGTGGTCATAAGTGGTCTTCAAGTAATCTCAGAGTCCAGGGACTGCATGTATCATATAGGCATACACTTTCAAGTAATTTTCCTTCCTATAACATGTGTCCACAAAATCCTCAACTTTGTATCTTCTTTCTGCAATGCAAGACCAGGCATGAGGACATGGATATCCATTTAATTGAAATATGCCACATGTACACTCTCTTTTAGCTAAGTCCACCACATATCTCACACCATTTGCATCCACCTCAAACTCCTCATTTCCACACCACCTTGGATAACAGTTTCATGCAAGTTGCTGGGACTTATTGATCTTCCTCAAGATATTAGGGCAGATAGTTCCTGCATACTTCTCCATACCAGCCTTTTTTGTCTCAATTCTGGTTGTCAATCTGGTTCTTATCCATTCAAACATACTAATGATGGGCTTCTCCCTAGCTTCAAGTATGTAGTTGTTGAAGGACTCACACAAATTGTTGACCAATACATCAGACCTGCATTTTGTAGAAAAATAAGATATGGCCCAATGTTCAGCTGGTATCTTTCTCAAGTACTCTGCTGCATCTTTGTTCAATCTCCTTATCTCAACCATCTTTGATTCAAACTCATTCTTGTTCCCTGTTGAAGCAGCTCTCCACAACATTGTTTTTAATTCCAAGGAAGGCCACTTTTGCTTGAAATTCTGATAAATGTGTCTCACACAAAATCTGTGAGCACATCCAGGGGCAAGGTCCTTTATTGCTTCAAGAAAACCTTTTTGCTTATCAGAAATGAAGGTCCACTTCCTTTCTTCAACACCTCCAATTTCATCAAGGAGCTCTCCCAAGAACCAGGTCCAAGCTTCTCTGTTCTCCACTGGAACCACAGCCAAGGCAATTGGAAACAAGTTGTCATTCCCATCTCTCCCAACAGCACACAACAGCTGCCCACCATGAACTGTTTTAAGAAAACATCCATCAAGCCCAATTAATGGCCTACACCCTGATAGAAATCCCATTCTCATTGCAGGAAGGCTGAAGTACATCCTCTAAAACACAGGGGGGTCTGAGTATAACACCTTTCTGAGCAGTAACTTAGCTCCTGGATTCTTGCTTCTTACAGTCTCACAGTAATCCCAGAGTTGAGTGTATTCTTCAGCATCCAGCCCTCTAATTTTATTGATTGCAGCATTTTTTGCCCTCAAAGTCTTCCAATAGCCAGCTTCTATACCCACCTTCCTCATCACAGAATTTCCAAGATTGGTAATAGTGACATCTGGATTGTCTTTAATGGCTTGTTTCATTCTCTGTCCAATGTAGTTTGAAGTTGCATGCTTGTTAACTCTCTTTTTTGAACATGTGTGCTATCCAGTTATGCTCTTGATCTGCAATGAAAGAAACATTAACACCATAATGCCAAAAGTAAAAGCAATAAGAAAATACTTATTATAAGTTTGAAACACAGTAGTACCTGAAATGTTGGACCACCCTGCACAACAGAGGCATGGATCCTCCAATTACAGCCTTCAGCTTTGCATTCTGCTGTCACCCTTTTCCTTTCATTTTTCACATATTCTAATTCATAACCATTTCTGACTAACCAATCTGTTAGGGCTTGTCTGAAAAGACCAATATTTCCAAACTTCATCAAAACTTCCAACTCTCTGTTCTTCATATTTTGCCCTTCAGTGAATGTTGGACATTTAGATTTGTTGCAACCATCCAAGTTATCAACAACATCATCATCTTCAGCTTCACTGTACCACTGGGATTCAGATTGGTCAATTGGACATTTATGCAGTCTTTTACTTGGTCTCCTAGCATTCTTCCCCATTCTTCTTAACTTCCTCCATAAGTCTTGCTTAGTGAACTGTCTATCCACAAAGATATCATCATCAGAGGAGCCCTCAATATCATCTAACTCCTCACTTGGAACATCTGAATGTACATCATTTTCACCTGAAGTAGCATCTTCAGGCTGCAGGTAGTCATCATCTACAGAATCATCATCCTCAGAATCAGCATTTGCTTCTTCATTTGCTTGATTTTCAACATTTGCTTCTTCATCTGCTTGATTTTCAACAGTTGGTTCTGCAGCTTCTTGATGTTCAACAGTTGGTTCTGCAGCTGCTTCATTTCCAACACTTGGTTCTTCAGCTTCTTGATCTTCAACATGTGGTTCTTCAAATGGTGCTTCAGAAAAGTGTACTTCTTCATCCCATTGCTGCAAGTACAATATTTCCACTTCTTCCCTTAATACATTCCCATCCCTATCAACTGCAAGTAGTGGCTCTATATCAGTATCTTCAGTGTACACTGTCAAATGATCTAGGCCTTCATGCACACTCACTAACCATGCTACGAAAACATCATCTAAAATCTGCCTTAAGCCATGTTCAAGTGACTGACCAGGGTACAGAAAATAGAAAGTGACATTCAACTTTTTACCTCCACAGAACCTATATAGCGCATATAGTGAATCCATATTCATGTAGTCTAAGCTAATCCTTGTGGTCACTTGCTTTCTTCCTCCAACATAAGACAAGTTGGGGCTATGTGTAAAATTGCCATCTAGCCAAAGAGACACTGTCACAAGGTTCTCCATCTGCATACAAAGAAGTGTTCAGTGACTTAAAGACAAACTCAATTATTAAATTGGGCCACATGTTCATCTCCATTATTAAATTAAAGACAAAAAAAATTGAACAGTTAAATACATTACTTTATAAAATTGAACCACATGTTAAATACATTGCTATATAAGACTTAAATACATTGCTGAGTTCACGGTTAAAGACAAAAAAAAAAGTAACCACATGTTCACTGCTTTAAACAGTTGAATACAAACACTAAAAAACATAAATTTTACAATGAATCAACTTGATTAAAGAAATGGTGTAGAAGCCCCACATGTTCCCTGGAGTTCCAGACAAGCACATGTTTTACACAAAAAAATCAATAAATAAATAAAAATTGGACCACAACCCACACCTCCCAAAAAAAGCAGACAATGTATGGACCACTACCAGGAATCTTCAAACATATGAACAGAGATTCAACATGCCTTAAAAACAGCAAAAACTCGGAAATCAAAATCCAACCTCTTTAATATATGGGCGAGAATTCTTCTAGCGCTTACATTCCTTTCTTCTGGTTCTGCGGGCTTCGGGATTCAGAGATGCAATTTCAAAATTAGGGCTTCGATTTTTTTATAGGGCTTCGAATTTCAGTTCGGAGATGTGAAATTGTTTTGTTTTTGAGAGTTGATGGTGTGGTGTGAGAGATTGTGTGGATATAATTTGGTTAAGCAAATCTGAGATACGATTTGGAGGAAAAGGTTATGATACGTATTTTGGGTATTGGGATCTTTTTTGCTTTATTTTTTATTAAGGGCAATTCTGTCATTTCACGTAAGTCAACGAGCCAGTGCACACAAAGGGGCGGTGGGCTGACTAAAACATAACATAGGGGGTTATATGCTATTTTTTTTTTCCGGGGGGGTTTTTTGCTTCCGAGAAATAACACAGGGGGGTCTATGCAATTAACTCCTTAAAAAACAATAATAGCACTTTGCACCATCAAAACACAATAAATCATTCACAATGCACCATGAATTGAATAATAAAGGCAATTTCATGTTTTATTGGTTTTTTTTTTTTCGGGATGCAAACTAAAATAATAAATTTTTATTTTCTTCAACTTCCAACCTAATTTCGAGTGCACGGAGTGCGAAAATAAAAGTAATACCGGATCATTGAAAAAACAATATTTTCATACAACATAAAATCAAATAAACTTTTATCGCTAAATTGGTCGATTGATGGATCTTTTGTTCTAACTGTTGGAAATATTAGGTAAACATATTTGGAAGATAATATGATTTTCAGATAACTTGATAATGAAATTTTTTTTTTTGTAAAATAGTTTTTTGTAATAAAAAATTTAATTTGAAATATGTTGAGAAAAATATTTTTATTTTTGCACTTTATAGTTTCAAAATTATGAATGAATAAAAAATATTAATTTAACCTTTGTAATCGAAAAAAATACCACTGAAAAATATTAAATTACCTTTATTAGCTTTAAAAATTCAATTGGGGTGCATTATGCATGATCTCTTGTGTTTCGAGAGTGCAAAATGCTATTAATTTATGGGGTAATGGCAAATAGGCCCATGACAAGGGCACTTAATTAAAAGAGAGACATCCAACTATTTTGTCTTTCAAATAAATCCAGCGCATTCAAACTTATTTGAAAATAAGGAAAATCCTTTTATATATACCAAAATTACCCCCAATTCATTGAAACCCAATTCAACTCCAATTTCACGATTTACACCCCAATTTAGCCGAATTTCATCAATTAACCAATTTTAACCCTAATTTCAATTTTGACCCCAATTTTAACCCTAATTCTTATCAATTCCACCCATTATGCCCTAACTTCCTTAATATTACACATTGACCCCGGATTTAAACAAATATATCACATTAACCCCCCAAATTTTTTTTTTCAGAAAATATTTTATTTTCTGAAGTGTTTTTTTTCCGGCCAGATTCCGGTGTTGACCGCCGGAGATCGCCAGTCTCCGGCGTTGACTTTTTTTTTTTTTTAATTTTGTTTTTTCTTAATTTTTTTTTAATTAATATTACTGTCTTGGCTGCTAAATTACTGTCTCCGGCAGTTATTTAACTGCCGGAGACAGTAATTTAGCTGTTAATTGACTTTCTTCAAAAATATTTTAATTAATATTACTGTATTCGTTGCTAAATTACTGTCTCCAGCAGTTATTTAACTGTTGGAGACAGTGATTTAATTGTTAATTGACTTTTTTATTCTTAAAAAAATATTTTTAATTAATATTATTGTATTCGTTTGCTAAATTACTGTCTCCAGCAGTTATTTAATTGTCGGAGACAGTAATTTAACTGTTAATTGACTTTTTTCATTTTTTTTCTTAAAAAAAATATTTTAATTAATAGTACTGCCTTAGATGCTAAATTACTGTCTTCAACAGTAATGTAACTATCTTAGACAATAATATTAATAATATTACTGTTCGGAAAAATAATATTCATAATATTACTGTCCCAAACAGTAATATTACTGTCTGAGACAGTAATTTAGTAGCTAAAACAGTAATATTAATTAAAATATTTTTGTCTTCTAAGAAAAAAAATTCAAAAAAAAAAAAAAAAAGTCAACGCCGGAGACCGGCGGTCAACGGTAGAATTAAGCCATTTGCCCTTAATTTATTTCGAGGGTGCAAAATACCAAAATGGTATATTTTAAGAGTGCAAAGTGGGATTAAGCCTGTTTTATTCTCGTCTACTTTTTCCTATTTATGCATTTACAAGACCTGCTCTACTAAGCTTCGGAAATATGAATCACAATAAATCGAATAAAATGAAAGCAATCAACAATTTCTGCCGAGTAATAATAATTAGGGCGAATGGCAAAAAGACCCATCACATGGGACATAAATGCATTTTGGTCAACAAAAAAAATAGTCTATCAATTAAACTCATCCCTATATCTTTAGTCTAAAATACCCTCCATAATATAATTCTTATCAATTCCACCCATTATGCTCTAACTTATTTAATATTACACATTGACCTCGTATTTAAACAAATATATCACATTAACCCCCAAAATTTTTTTTTTCAGAAAATAATTTTTTTTCTGAAATGTTTTTTTTTCAGCCAGATTTCGGCGTTGACTTTCTTTTTATTTTTCTTTTTTTTTTTAAACTTTATTTTTTCCTGAAATTTTTTTTCGGCCGGTCAACCACCGTTGACCGCCGGTCTCCGGCGTTGTTTTTTTTTTTTAATTTTTTTTTTTCTTAGAAAAAAAAATATTTTAATTAATATTATTGTCTTGGCTACTAAATTACAGTCTCAGACAGTAATATTACTGTTTGGGACAGTAATATTATGAATATTATTTTCATGTACATTAATATTATTAATATTATTGTCTAAGACAGTTAAATTACTGTTAGAGACAGTTATTTAGTATCCAAGGCAGTAATATTAATTAAAATAATTTTTTTTAAGAAAAAAAATTATTAAAAAAAAATCAATTAACAGTTAAATTACTGTGTCCGACATTTTTACATAAATGCTGGAGACAGTAATTTAGCAACGAATACAGTAATATTAAATAAAAATATTTTTTTAAGAATAAAAAAGTGAATTAACAGTTTTATTACTGTCTCGGAAAGTTAAATAACTGCTGGAGACAGTAATTTAGCAACGAATATAGTAATATTAATTAAAATATTTTTTAAGGAAAAAAAAAAAGTCAATTAACAGTTAAATTACTGTCTCCGACAACAGTTAAATTACTGTCTCCGACAGTTAAATAACTGCCGGAGACAGTAATTTAGCAGCCAAGACAGTCATATTAATTAAAATATTTTTTTAAGAAAAAACGAAATTAAAAAAAAAAAGTCAACGCCGGAGACCCGGCGGTCAACAGCAGTTGACCGGCCGGAAAAAAATTTCAGGAAAAGAAAAAGTCAACGCCGAAGACCGCGGTCAACGGCGGCGACCGACTGTCTCCGGCTGTGGCGGGTCAAAATTGGGGTCAAAATTGAAATTAGTGTTAAATTGGGTTTCAATGAATTGGGGGTAATTTTGGTATATATAAAAGGATTTTTCTTATTTGCAAATAAGTTTGAATGGGCTGAATTTATTTGAAAGACAAAAAAGTTGGATGTCCCTCTTTTAATTAAGTGGCCTTGTCATGGGCCTATTTGCCATTTGCCCTAATAATTAAAATGTCAACATAGAAATATTTAATAAGTCTTTTGAAATACAAAGATTTTAATTAATTAATTTTTTAATTGGAATTGGAATTAATTGGAGTTAACTAGGATTGGAAAGGGGCCGCGCGAACGCAGGCCCCCTCTATCACAAATTATGACGCAGGCTCGACCTCTTGGGCCGACCTTACACTAGCACCCATCCAAAGTGCAATGGAGGTCACTAGCATAGGCCATAGGTCTTATTGATCGCCTATTGACCCCGTCCAGGTAAGTAAGTTTTTAACTCAAATTTCTTCAATTTATAAACTCAATTCTCACCATTTATAATTTATTCTGTCGATGTGGGACAAGTGTGACATAATTTCTTTAGCATTTTTCATCCTTCCTAGTAATTGAATTACTCCCTTGAAACTTAAGAAAACTTAAAATTATACAAATCCTTATTTCGTCAGACCTTCCACATAACCGTTTCCAATTTCTGGTGTAACAATTCAATCCAAGCCCATGCCGACACAGCTGAAATATCATCCATAATGGTTAACAAGGGTTGTTGCCGAATCTCTCTCATTCCTCTACAGAAAATAAAAGTATGTAAGCTCATTTCCTCCTCAACACCACACCACGGGCAATATGGATCAGTGGTATTTTTTCTCCGAAACAATTCGACCTTGGTTGGTTTAATATTCGAGCAAAAGCGCCAAAGAATTTTTTTGATTTTCGGCGGGACCAAGAGTTTCCAAACCATTTTCCACTTGCGTTTCGCTACTCCGCTAACAGATCCATCATTACCCGTTCTACGGGCTTCGAATGCAAATTCCCTAGACAACAAACTGTGATAACATGATTTCACAGAAAAACGACCATCCTAAGAATGGTGCCAAATCCATCTATCCTCGGCCAATAAATTTGCAATAGACATCAATTTAACTTAATCATAGTATTTGATGAGGGATACATAAATTTGAACTTGAATTGATCGGAAATGCTAATTAACCCTCCCAAAAGAAGAACTGCGTGAATTTTACAAATATCACAATATTATCATGATCACAGCAATGTTATTGCTATCAAGAAAAGCTTGTCTTAATGTTAGTCTAACAAAACTTTCCTATCATGTGGCATTGAGAAATTAATATATCAGAAATGAATATATGCTTTAAGCTTGAGAAACCATATATAACCGGGGTGAATCGGTTCTACTATATATAGAGGTTGCATTTTCCTTAATATATGCAGAAATTTGATGTTTGATAAAAAAAAATTTACGAAACTTCCGTTATTCGGTTAGCCACATGTTTCTAGTGATTCACATGGCATGATCAAATGATACAAAGGCTTGGATAAAAATTTACAACGCCCTTGTTGACGATCCTTTACTCCAACAACATCTACGGTTCGTCGAACAGTGTGACCCTTCCCCCTCTTTCTACGACTAAACAATGTTTTTGTAAATATTGCTTCAACAACATCTACGGTTCGTCGAACAGTGTGACCCTTCCCCCTCTTTCTACGACTAAACAATGTTTTTGTAAATATTGGCCAAGCTTTCTATTTATAAGAGAGTGATTTCGAGTGATTTCAAATCTAGAGGTTGATTAAACTCAGGCAACTTTAATATATGCAGAATTTTGATGTTTGATAAAAATATTTAAACTAGAATTAATGGGGCTAATTCCTTAAGAGGAAAAAACCCTCCAAAAAGAGGCGTATGCTGCTTGGAAAGCAGCAAACACACTGTATTCTTTAGTAAAAGGCGAAGGAATAGTTCGCTACGTGCTTACCGCGCAGCTGTAGGAATTTTACAATTGCCGTGTGCTTCTATTTATTTCTTCGGCTCTAAGTTCATAGTTGGGTCTTTTTTCTATGTGGGATACTTATCTATACTTACTTTCTTTCCTATTAACAAATTTTAATTGTGTCTGAATTTCAAGTTTTAACCTAAAAAGAGAAGTTTTAACCTAAAAATATATATGCCGAATTATCAAGTAATTTTCCACCATTTGATGATAATCTAATCATGGCTTTCAGCTCTTCCTATTTTGGTTCTCCTTGATAGCGGTACGCCGATGCAAATTCTGTCAACAAAATATATGTGCCCAATTAAAAATAATTTGTAATATATATATATATATATATATATATATATATATATATATATATATATATATATATATATATATATATATTATCATACATTTACCGAGGGGTGGAAATCGGACGGAATGGATCGGAAATGCTTTTTTCGGAAATTTTCCAAATTTTTTCGGATTTAAAAAATAGGTTCCAATTTCCGTTCCAAAAAAATTGGAATTTCAAAATCTATTCCAATTTCGGAATACCACGGAATCGGCGGAATTTCGGAATTTCGGAAATTGCATTAATTCGTAATTGTTTGTTCCAAAATCGGAAATAATGGTAATTTTTTGTATTTTTTTAATATTTTTGTAATTTTCCGGCAACAAGCAAGAATCCAAAGCAAAGGTCAATAAGATGAAAAGTAAACACTTGTAAAAACAATATAATCGGTTTATCAAAGCAACCATAATCATTGCAAATTAAAAAAAAAAAAAAGTAAACATAGTTCTTGCAAAACATAAATAGAAAAACAATACAAAAATAATATATATATATATATATATATATATATATATACAACGACTCGGGGTTTTCGGATTGTAGGCACGTATTTAAGAACGTTACTTGTTCTTGGCTTATAGGTTTCCATGGTATGACAGGAACCTCGTCTAGCGATACATGTTGATACACGTACATATCTTCGGCAATTTCATTCAACATCTTGCAGTTGTGCCCAAAAAAAAATTATGTTTAGAAAAATAAAGTATCTAAGGTATCGAAGATGATAATTACACGCACAAACACATATCGCTCACGATTATATCAATTGATAATTAATAATCGAAAACTCGATAACCCACATAATATCTGGATTTAAAATTTCAGTTTATAAAGAATTGGTTGAGATCGAAAAAAAATTTAAACATCTAAAATAAAAAAAAACAGGGAATAGAAACGAAACGAACGAAAATAAATCAACGGTCGTAAAACCATAATCATGCAAGAACATGTTTCTTGAAGTTAATTATATTAACGTACCTTAATTTGGCATTGAAGATGTCCTTGATGGAAGACAATGCAACTCGGCTTAAAACTTCGGAAACCAATTCATGGGGAATACTATCGAACATACTCGAAACAGCTTTAGTGTTTCTTTTCTTGTTCTTGGATTTCTTGTCATGGTGTTTATATATATATATTATCATACATTTACCGAGGGGTGGAAATCGGACGGAATGGATCGGAAATGCTTTTTTCGGAAATTTTCCAATTTTTTTCGGATTTAAAAAATAGGTTCCAATTTCCGTTCCAAAAAATTTGGAATTTCAAAATCTATTCCAATTTCGGAATACCTCGGAATCGGCGGAATTTCGGAATTTTGGAAATTGCATTAATTCGTAATTGTTTTTTCCAAAATCGGAAGAAATGGTAATTTTTTGTATTTTTTAATGTTTTTGTAATTTTCCGGCAACAGACAAGAATCCAAAGCAAAGGTCAATAAGATGATGAAAAGTAAACACTTGTAAAAACAATATAATCGGTTTAACAAAGCAACCATAATTATTGCAAATTAAAAAAAAAAGGGAATATATATATATATATATATATATATATATATATATATATATATATATATATATATATATATATATATATATATTGGAAGTACAATCGGATCGGAAATCGGAATTTCCAACAATTTTATATGTAATTCCAATTCCATTCAAAAAATATTCGGAAAAATCGGAAATTGGAATATTGGAAATCGAAATGAAAAAAACTATTCCAAATTCGGATTTATTTTCGGATCTGAATTGGCGGAATTCGGAAATTCCGTTCCAATTTCCACCCCTACGCATACCCCATGTCTTATCACTTGCGCACAATACATTTTGATCCGAGCTGTAAACGATATCCGGTGCCTCCAAAAGCCATTGAAATGTTTTAAACCGGAGCTCGATTTTTTGCAGTTTTTGCAAGCAAAAGCCATTAGTAAAAATCCATTCAAAATTGCATTTTTTGCAGTTACTATAGCGGCCAAATTTGAAACGCGAGATTGTCTATGAAAATAATATCAACATTTTCATCCCAATCACACTCGTAAAAACACTCTGATTGTGTGTGATTCGTAATGGGGCACACATTTATAAAGAGTGCTTGCAATTGAAGGTTTGTATACGTCCAAAATAAACAGTAGATGGAATATATTCCATTTCTAAAGCAAATAGTTTTTCTGAAATAAAGTTGTGGCTTATTTGCGTGCTCGAATTGTATACAACTTTAAAAATGAAATATATGGTCTTCAAAAGAATCTATACAGATATCAGTTGGAAGAACTTGTAAAAGTAGGCAACGTCTTGTCTTAATTACCCCCACACACCCAATATCTACATCTAAGTTGTCAAATTGCGTTATATTTGTTCTCAGATAAAAAGCCTAAGACGAGAAATTAGTGCATTGTCGACGGAGTTGAATGGGCGATGGAATACGATACGTTCCTAATGGCTCTATTGGACCGAGCTTCGAGTATCATGAGACCTTCGAGTCCGTAATCGTGAAAGTATCCGAGCAAATGGTTCGATCGTATGAGTGACAATTCAATGTGGATGCTGTGAAACTCCGTCTGCAACACATAAGAAACCAGTACGTTATCAATCTAATTTTTAACCACATTAACGATCCCACGTTGGAAATGGATTGGGCCACTTGTACGTTTACTCGGTGTGGTAGTATCTTATTAAATAAATTTTCAATCTGTTAATTCGTGTTTTGGGTATTGGCGGTCGTATATGTCTTTGTGTTTTAAGTGTCAACGAGATCTATATTATGTCTTGCTCAATATTACGCGTCTCGTGATGAGCTGTTTAGTGGTTTGTAATTGTTTGTCCAATTTTTGTAAAACTTTTCGTTTGTATTTCCTTATGTTTAAAATTGTTAATGACGAACTCTCTCAAAGAAATACAACAGAATATGAAATTGAAATTGTATTGATACGGTTACAAATTCAAGTAAAACAACGCGATATAATGGTGAAAAACTGTGACCCGCACACAGTGGCGGAACCATGTATATATAGTTGGGGGGTCCAAATGTTAGATGGTATAGTAAAAGTTTATAGGGGCGTGACTTGCTCGAGGGTACGTACTGTAGTCGATTTTTTGTAAGGATATTATATATATGTAGATGAATTACGTGAATGTGTGATATGTTAAAAAATAAAATAAAAAATCAAATATTGATTAGAAATATAGAATCCATAATCAAATTTGAAAGAAAACTAAGTTGACAAAATATAAGTATTATTTGTTAAGGTGGCTAATACATAACTGTTAGGATAGTATACTAAAAGTCTCGCTTTTAGCTTCATAATTTTATTATTGAATTAATAAAATAATTTATTATCATTTTATGAGAATCTGCACTAGGGTATTCAATGCATTTAATTGATTGGTTGTCAATTAATTAAAAGCATAAGTCTAATATTCTAATAGTATTCGAGATGGTGTGTTACGGCGCACAGAAAGATCATTTCGAAAGTTCGTTTAGAATATAAAGATAAACGTTCACAATCTAGATGGAAATGGACTAACCATTGGTAAAAGATTGTAGCACAATGTTTAAGTGATTGGTCTTGATCACAGTAAACAGAGAATAACTTTTGTAGTTATTGTTTTGACTTATTGTGCTAGCACACCCGGCATGTGTTGAACCGGACAAAGTGAAATAATTGTTTCATCACTGTTCACAAATGAAACTGTATTATTTCTAGTTGACAGTATATTACTTACTCTCTTAATCCCTAGATAATTGACGTACACATTTAATTGATGATCTCTACTTTGATGTCACAATGGGAGAGATTCCTATATTGAGTCAAATGGCCCCCGGTGCTAGGGGTGGGCATTCGGGTCGGGTCGGGTTATTCGGGTCGGGTTATTCGGGTTTTTTGCAAAAAAAAAATTACCCGAACCCGACCCGAAATAACCGGGTACCCGGCAACCGGGTACCCGGTTATCTCGGGTCGGGTTCGGGTCGGGTTCGGGTTTTGCTATTTTCCTCTTTTTTTTTTTTTTTTTTTTTTTTAAATAAACAATAACTAAATTTACTTAAGATATATATATATATATATATATATATATATATATATATAAACATATACATAGTAACATATACTGTCACTGATATACATATATATATATATATATATATATATATATATATATATATATATATATATATATATATATATATATATATATATATATATATATATATATATATATATATATATATATATATATCTTTATATATATTAAAAAAAAAAAAAAAAAAAAAAAAAAAAAAAAAAAATTCAACCGGGTACCCGGGTAGGATTTCTAATACCCGGACCCGACCCGGTTTGGGAGCACCGGGTACCCGAACCCGGGAAAAACCCGGTTACGTAAAAAATTACCCGACCCGGTCGGGTAATACCCGACCGGGTCGGGTTATACCCGAATAACCCGACCCGAATGCCCACCCCTACCCGGTGCGTTGGGTAGAGACATTAAGAATTAATAGGTGGAAATTAATTATCGAAAGGAATCCACATCTCTGAAATATGGGATTGATAATAACCCTTGAGTAGCTTATAAGATTTGTTTATGCCAAGTCCTGGCCAGGTGGATTTCGTATCCGGCATACTCAAATAAGTTAGGCGTGTAAGACTCATGAAAAGAAACCATTTAATTTATTTAGCAGTGAATAAATTATTTGGTGGTTATAAGATATCTTAATGTGGGGAGAATCAAAGTAATGATCGACCGGAGCTCGAATGTAATATTTGAGAATATAAACGGGAGTTCAATAATTATTTGGTAGTGGAAAATAAATAATTATTTAATGATTAATTAAATGAATTCTTTTAAGAGTTTGGATTTAATTAATTATTAGTTGCCCGATTTATATTTTCTCTTTTAGTCCCTATTGTAGCCCAATGGATTTTCTAATTAATCGAGAAAATAAAGTTCAACTAATATTATATATTGGAATTAATGTAGCCGAAAATTAAGTCCACTTTGGATTGTAATTTTCGACTATATAGAGTTATAGAAGGAGTGGGATTTGTTTCCATGTAATCCTCTCTATGTGGGACTCTAATTCCTTGTGCTATATATATTGGAGATTAGGTTGATGAGAGGATAATTAATTCCCACACGCCTATTCACGTTGGAGAAGAAAATATTTTTCTCTTCTTCTCTTCTCCCTTGTAGAAGAATTATTAATCCGGGATATACAATAGAAGATTATAGGTTTTTAGAGCAAACCATAAATCCCGAATTTTCTTAGCAGTCCTGCGAAGAAATTCACCATAAATCAACCATTAGTCGGATAGGCTCGAAATTTATACAGTAGCTTCCTAACCCTTAGATCTACAATCTGTCCGAAGGGTTTCGCGATCGGATCAACGATCGCGGAGATATCAGTGAAGGAAGAGGACTGGAAATTTCTGGACCGCAACTTTTACGAAGGTTGAAGGCTTGACGTGGATCCTCGTTCGTGCGCCGAAGATAGAAACAAATCTGCTCGCGTAAACTGTAAGTTGCTAGATTCCGCTTTAAACGAATCTAATCAAAGCATGTTAATAAAATTAAAACCGGCTAATCTAGAACCTCTTGCGAATTTTCATTGAATCCTGGGCTTCACATCCCAACAATAACAACCTCTGTTACACAGACACGGCAAACACATGAAGTTTCCCCGTGTCGGAAACGTTTCGGACACGAAACGCGAAGACACCTTTAAGAAACGCTGTTGGGCCGTGTCTGTAATGTTTGAAAAGTTGGACACGCGTACCCTAAGTAGACACGCGTGTCAAGGGGAAAAAAAAAGAATTTTCTTTTTTACAAATCTGATTATTTGGGTTTTTGTGAAACTGGAGGAATAAATTGGCAGCTCTCTCTCATTAATCCGATAATTAATTGCAAATTTATTTGAATAAACAATTAAACGTATTAAATATATATTCATGTATATTTTAATATTGTACATAAAAAATAAAACATAATTTAGTAATAATTTATAAATAAACCCCTATATTTTTAATATTTACACGTATTCCCCACGTTCCCGTGTCCTACTTTTTTTGATTAAGTGTATCCCGGTGTCCGTATCCGTGTGTCGCCGTGTCCCCGTTCCCGTGTCTATGTAACATAGACAATAACTAAATTTACTTAAGATATATATATATATATATATATATATATATATATATATATATATATATATATATATATATATATATATATATATATATATCAGTATATGTATATATATGTATATCAGTATATGTATATATATATATATATATATATATATATATAGACATATACATATACATATATATATAGACATATATATATATATATATATATATATATATATATATATATATATATATATATATATATATATATATATATATATATATATATATATATATATATATACTGTCACTGATATACATATATATACATATACTGATATATATATATATATATATATATATATATATATATATCTTTATATATATAAAAAAAAAAAAAAAAAAAAAAAAAAAAAAAAAAAAAAATCAGCCGGGTACCCGGGTAGGATTTCTAATACCCGGACCCGACCCGGTTTGGGAGCACCGGGTACCCGAACCCGGGAAAAACCCGGTTACGAAAAAAATTACCCGATCCGGTCGGGTAATACCCGACCGGGTCGGGTTATACCCGAATAACCCGACCCGAATGCCCACCCCTAATGGAGGACGATTTGGGGAAAGATTGACGCAACGACGGCGTTTTGCTCCGGAAATAAATTAATCAGAAATTGATATATTAAATCTACCTGGATTCAGAAAAAAAATAAAAGGCCCAATCGGCCTGGATTGACTTAACGGGCTATCAGCCCGTAATTATTACAAAAAATATATTTTATTTCATTTTTGTAGAAATTGTTATATTAAATCTACTAATTGGATGACCATATATATTTTTTGTAAATTTTTATATCTACTCACTCACTGGATGGGAAATTGATATATTTTATTCCAAATAATAATAATAATAATAATAATAATAATAATAAGGATAATAATAATAATAATAATAATAATAATAATAATAATAATAATAATAATAATAATAATAAATATAATAATAATAATAATAATAATAATAATAATAATAATAATAATAATAATAATAATAATAATAACAATAATAATAATAATAATAATAATAATAATAATAATAATAATAATTTTATTATTATTATTATTATTATTATTATTATTATTATCATTATTATTTTTTTTTTTTTGAGAAAATTATTATCATTATTATTATTATTATTATTATTATTATTATTATTATTATTATTATTATTATTATTATTATTATCATTATTATTATTATTACTATTATTATTATTATTATTATTATTATTAAAAAGAGAGGAAATTTTCTTAAATTTTTAATTTTAGAAATAATAATATAAACCACTAGAAAACTGTGAATTATAGCCACAAATAATTAAAACAATGGTATATAAACCCAACACAAATATGACTGGACACATCAACTTGACTAGATTTGGATATCTTTCGCGACTGGACAAGAAAAGCAGGGCCCTAATTGATTTTCGTTTTATTGCAATTATTATTATTATTTTAAAGGGGTAATGGCAAATAGGACAAGGGCACTTAATTAAGAGAGGGACCTCCAATTTTTTGTCTTTCAAATAAATCCAACCTATTCAAACTTATTTGCAAATAAGGAAAATCCTTTCATATATACCAAAATTACCCCCAATTCATTGAAACCCAATTCAACTCCAATTTCATGATTTACACCCCAATTTAGCCCAATTCATCAATTAACCAATTTTAACCCTAATTTCAATTTTGACCCCAATTTTAACCCTAATTCTTATCAATTCCACCAATTATGCTCTAACTTCCTTAATATTACACATTGACCCCGGATTTAAACAAATATATCACATTAACCCCCCAAAATTTTTTTTTTCAGAAAATATTTTTTTTTCTGAAATGTTTTCTTTTCGGCCAGATTACGGCGTTGACCGCCGGAGACCGCTGGTTTCCGGCGTTGACTTTTTTTTTTTTTTTTTTTTTTTTTGTTTTTTCTTAAAAATTTTTTTAATTAATATTACTGTCTTGGCTGCTAAATTACTGTGTCCGGCAGTTATTTAACTGCCGGAGACAGTAATTTAGCTGTTAATTGACATTTTTTTTTCTTCAAAAATATTTTAATTAATATTACTGTATATCTTGCTAAATTACTGTCTCCAACAGTTATTTAACTGTTGGAGACAGTGATTTAACTGTTAATTGACTTTTTTATTCTTAAAAAAAAATATTTTTAATTAATATTACTGTATTCGTTTGCTAAATTACTGTCTCCAACAGATATTTAACTGTCGGAGACAGTAATTTAACTGTTAATTGACTTTTTTTTCATTTTTTTTCTTAAAAAAAAATATTTTAATTAATAGTACTGCCTTAGATGCTAAATTACTGTCTTCAACAGTAATTTAATTGTCTTAGACAATAATATTAATAATATTACTGTTCGGAAAAATAATATTAATAATATTACTGTTCGGAAAAATAATATTCATAATATTACTGTCCCAAACAGTAATATTACTGTCTGAGACAGTAATTTAGTAGCTAAAACAGTAATATTAATTAAAATATTTTTTTCTTCTAAGAAAAAAAATTCAAAAAAAAAAAAAAAGTCAATTGTAGATGGCAGGAGGCCGGGGGAAAAGTCTTATGAGTCAAGTTGCCGGTAAAGGCAAGAGCTTAATGAAAGCCTTGAGCGGGAAGGGGGACAATCTGGAAGATCCGGATCGCATTGGAGACCGAGATGTCCTTGCTTCCGCCCGTAGAAGAAAGCAGTTAGCTCGAGAAGCAGCGTTACAGCGGGAAGAAGAGAGACTGAGACGAGAAGTTGTTGCAGCTGGAGCCGGACCAAGATTGAGCAGACAAGTGGTTTGTCTAATGGTACAAGATTGTTAATTATTTGATTAGGAAATCGAGTTCTAGAAACATAGATTATATCAAGTTCAAATATTGAAGACAAAGTCTTTATACCAAGATTTTGGTTAACCCCATCATACAAGAGGATTCCATTTCATTTTCAACGTCGACAATTCCCTATTGGTCTTTCATTTGCTATGACAATAAATAAAAGTCAAGTGTATGTTGTTTTTTCGAGGGTTACCGCTCGAAATGGTTTGAACATACTTATAGTTGACAAAGAAGGAAAAACTTCCAACAGTACAACAAATGTTGTTTATAAAGAAGTATTCTCAAATATCAGGTAACTAATTTTGTATATTATTCAAATTATTTATTATGTAAAATTAACTTTTGCATCATGAACACATTCGAAATTATTGTACAGCATGTGAAGGTGGATTCAACAGGTTTGAAGATGTTGTTATGTTATACTTTGCCACATTAAGAATGCCAATCTTTTACCCAAAGTTGTTTTATTTATGTCCCCACAAGTATATTTGTATCTACAACAATTTATGTTCGTATATTGTTTGTTGTTAGTTTATTTTTTATTATAACATTCTCTTATGTATGCCCGTTTTCATGTCATTTATTTAAACTATTTTTTGTATTTTATTTGGAAACAATCCACTGTGCAACGGGTCAGGGTACTAGTTTTCATAACAAAAAATAGATTTAAAAAAAAAATGCAAAACATATATTAAATATAAATAACCTATAAATAATAATAATAAAAAGAATTATCACAATATACCTAAACATTTTAAAGCATTTCTAATTTAATTTGTGTTGTATATATGTGCTTATTTTTTTAGGAGTACTGTGTGGACTGTAGACAAGTTGAATATATGTTATAGTTGTTAGTAATAAAATCATTCAACTCTTATATTTAACAATTATAATATAATTACTATGTATTTATTAATTATTTAACATTACAAAAGTTTTTAAAGTATTTATTAAACAATTTTTTTCGAGTAATTATAAAAATTTAACACTTAATAGATGTTTTGTTTTATTTATTAATTAAAAAAATAACATAAAACTACATGGCCAGATTCTGGACAACCAAAACATGACAATTTTGTAATATTGAAAAAAAGTCACTAATTACGAGTATGTCCCTTCAATATTAATATTTGAATATTTTTGGTTTCTCACACTTCTGCACTACACAACTTCCAAACTCATGACCTGAATTTTAATGCTAAGATTTTCCCAGAAAATGCTATGTCCTGAATTAATAGAGTAAACTACAAAAGGTACCCATGTATAATCTCAAAATAGAAAAACCTCCCCTATAATAAAAAACTAACAAAACACCCCGTGAGTTTTTTGTAAATAGCAAACTTGACCCATTACCAATTTAAAGATTGACCTTGTGTGAATAGACAAAAAAAAACCTGGGAAATATATTATTTTTATAAGTACTAGTATTTTTCCCCGTGCGCTGCACGGGAGTCTACTTAAATAAAAGAATCAAAATTGAAAATCACAAAATATATTTTTTGTCAGATAATAGAAACTCGATAAATTAATAATCTTGCTTCAATAATAATTTATTATTGTCCCGAACTTAGGAAAAAAAAAACATTCATATAATTACACACTATTTAGATTATTTTAAGGTAAATGAATAAAAATATCCTGGGGTAACCATTATTCAACCAAAATGGTACGGATTTCTCAAAATGTGCCACAATGGCTTGATGAGTATATAAAAAATGATTGACAAATCAAATAGTTTTGTTTTTGCAGAATATGAGACAACAAAATTACAAACGGAAGAAGAACGATACATGTTTTGGTTTAGAATTACATGTCAACAATTTTCGCAAATCCATTTATATATTAATGCATCCTCTAATTCTCGTAACATAGAATCGGGAAGCCAATATTTCTGAGTAATTCTTTCCTCCCACATTAAACAAAAATCAACTCATCCTCAACTCCAATATCACCATAATTCCAATATAGCACTTCTTCTTTGGAAATATGGACACCATCTTCGGATTGATTAATAGAATGACCGTTGCCATTGAAAGTTGAAATCAGAAAAGATGATTCGCTGAAGCCGTTTGAAATATTTGTCTTCTCAATGGAGGTATTACAACACAAATCGATGAAACTGGTGGTGTGTCGTAACTTCAGAGCCGTTTTCAGATGTGCTACCTTTCTTTGTTATAGTCTTAATGTGTTCGATATTGAATTGTCCCTACAGGTTCACATAAAAAAATGAGAAGAGAAAATAACAGTAAAGAAGAGCTCATCAATGTTTAAGAAACAAAGTTAATTGATGGACGCTAAGCTAAATATAGTAAAGCCTGAAAATGTTGAAATACATTCCTTTGGCATTGAATAAATGATTGTGGGTGGTTATACTTTCCTACTTGCCAGATACGTAGCAATTGCAGTGACTAAATTTTGATTGCAGAACTTGGGATAGTGAAGTCAATAAATTAGTCAAACAAAGAAAGGGTTCAACGATCCAACCATTAACAATATTTGTGAAATCAAAAGGTTAATTGAACAAAAATTACAAAGCATTAATTCCCTCTACTTTCAACTAAGAACCAACACCACAACTTAGGGGTGGAAATCGGACGGATCGGATCGGATATGGGCCTTTCGGAAAATTTCCGATTTTTTTCGGAACTGAAATATCAATTCCGATTCCGATTCCGATTTTTTCGGAATCCAAAAACATATTCCGATTCCGATTTTTTCGGAAATTTCGGAAAATCGGATTTTTTTCGGAATTTTTCATTTTCACATATTTCTTCAACACACCCAAAAAAAACACACAGGCAAACCTACAAACACAATTTCTTTCGGTTTTTTTCAAAGATCTCAGCAATATCATTAATCTGAGCACTAATTGTGAAAACATTTCAAATATGTTAACAATTTAGTTCAAGATTGCTAAGATCTGGTCGATCGAAATAAACGAGAAACACCCAAAAAGATTCTTAACGAAAAAAAGATGATCGATTGGGAGAACTGGTGCCAGGAGCGCACGGTGGCTGAGAGGCGGAGCAGTTGATGGGTTGAGCGGCAGCGACTTCAGAAGGAGAGGGGGAGAGGCGGAGCGGCGAAATTAGGTTAGAAAATCGAGAGGAAAAGGCAATAACAGCTGCATACTCTAAGTAGGAATATCAAATTAGGTCTAGAATGTAAAAGATGAGGACTACTTATAGTAATGGGCCAAAATTAAATGGGTCAAATATCAAGATTTTGAAACAAATAACTTGTGGCCCAACCCGAAATAGAAAAATTATAGTAGTCTTAGATTGTAAAATAATTTTTAAATACATAGAAAAATCGGAAATTTTCGGAATTAATCGGAAATTTTCGGAAATATTCGGAATTATTTTTGGATCGGAATTCGGAAATTCCAAAAAAAATATATCAAGTTCCGATTCCGATCCGATTTTTTTCGGAAAAATCGGAATTCGGAATTTCGGAAATCGGATTACAAAAAATCGTTCCAAAATCGGAAATATTCGGATCGGAATCAGCGGAATTCGGAAATTTCGTTCCGATTTCCACCCCTAACCACAACACATTAAAAGAGACAAAAAATAAGGAAAAAAAAAAAAGAATCATCAACTACGGCTTCAAACAATTAAAAGAAGTCGGAGTTTTCCTATAAGCTCATATTACCTCAGTTTATAAATCACATTATGAATTCCACGACTACAAACAATTAAAAAGAGTCTACAGTTTCCTATGAACCCTTATTAGCTCAGTTTTTGCATCACTATAAACGCGGACAGAATTGTACTTAAAATGCAGTAACATTAAAATCCAAGTTAGTCTACTTTGAGCATGTTGTAAAATATAAACACTGAAATTTTTTTGCCTCTTCAAAATATTGGAATTTATAGTCAATAAACATACCTTGAATTTCCGCAATATTCCGGTGGGGTAGAAAAAATCAAAACAAAGAAGAAACAAACTTCTCAAAGAATTCAATCTATTCAAACGGGTGGTGGAAGAACCGTGAGAAATAGGGGGGAAAAAAAGGGGCAACTATCGAATTCAAACTATTGAAGCTGATAGTTTTTCAAACTAATTCATGTACAATATTTATTGCTATACTCATCTCATTTCTCTCCTAGAGTTAGTCATTTCCAGACTTTTTCATGAACAAATAATAACATAGGCAATGACTCTCACTGATTCAATGTGACATTTATGTCACTTAATAAGATGAATTTTGCAAGTTTTTCTTTGCTAAGTATTCTTATGTGCTACTCTTCACTTCACAATCATTTTATTGTTTGTTTAACCATCAAGCATGCAGGTTGCGACCACAAAACATGAAAATGCACAATTCTATTATTCCACAAAAGATAAGACAGCTAGATTTATTTACTTATCAATTTACCGAATGATGATGAGATACCACTTGAGCCTACAAAAGCATTCGACAGATATACCGCCCCCAACAAAGGATACGCTTGAATTATATAATAATTAAAAAAAAAAACATGCATTTTACTATAGAGAGAACATAAAGGTAATCTAAAGAGGAACTTTTACCTCCGACCAAGAAAATATCGGCGCCTGTGCAACCAACGAACACCGCTGAAAGTCAATCAAAACCAAAGGAGTACAAAATTTTCAGCAAAACTTGAACATAAACAAAAGAAAATCACAAATATTGAACTATAAAGAATCCGATTGACAAAGTGAGGGTTATGAATTATGATTGCGTGGAGCCTAATATTGTTATGGTGTAAAAACAATAGGAACAACTACTGTATAACTGTTTCCTCTGAATCAAACTTACAATCCAGACAAAGAATCAAAAAAGAAGATTAGAAATATACCTCCGCCGAGACTGTTCTTTGCATATGTAATCTTTTAAGATTATGCCATTTTTTTTGTAGTCAATAGATTTAGTCGCCACTACCCCTGCAAAAACCACAAACACACATAAAAAAAAATACTAAAACTGAGAAACTCACTTATTACTTTTGCTAATTGTATTCTTATAAATTAACAAAACTGTAACATATAGAAAAAGAGGGGAGGGAATTAACTGGAAGAATTACAGGTGATAGTTTGTGGAATTGCTCGGTGGAGAAGATATAGAGTCACCGGGAGAACATGATGGGATGATATTAAGGAAGTGGTTGTAAAGAGTGAGCCACGATCTTCTTCTTCGACAGCTCGATCGTGGCTCAATCCAACAGATGTAGCAAATGATATCCATAAGAATATCAGGATCCTTTTTTTCCCCTTCTAATAAAGCAACCAATTCCATGTTGAGATATTGAAACAAATCCCAAATTTTCCAAAAACAAAAATTATTGCTCACATCTCAAATAATGTTCTGAATCCCAGGTACTCATTAAAATACACAGCAATAAAAATACATTGTGGAAATAATAGGGAAAACAGTCTAAAAAAATAAAATTAAAAAACCAACCCGAGGGCTTAAATGAGTGCGTCCCATTCCCAAACTGCTTCACAAAAAATGAATTTAATAAAAATTATGAAGGAAAAACAAATAGATATTGTTTGATTTACAGATAAAAAAAAATGGAGGCTTCTTATTTGTCATACCGTCTCTGCGAAACTATTTTTATGAAAGAAGATAAAATTAAAGAAAAAATGAAAGGAAAATTAGTAGAATTCAATAAATTGAACACAAATGAAATTAGTGTTTCCTGCGCAAAAACACCATTAAATTTCAGTCATAACAATAAATTGAAAAGTGGTTAAGGCTCAGGTCATTACTGTCGATTCTGATTTCACATTCTACAAACAAATTGAAGATGAAATGGAGGGAAGAGAAAAGCATGATTAGAAAGGAAGTATATTTTCTTTTCTGGTTTTTTTCTTTCTCTTGAAATTACATAAATGTGTTCATTTGTGGGTGATGAAGAAAACCTGAGAGAGGAGTTAATTTTTTTTGAGAAAGAAAGTCAATGAGGATATGAGAGAGAGGATTAGAACCCCCAAATTATTGGGTCAACAGGAACCGAAAACCAAAAATTAACATGAACAGACGGAAAAGCCCTTAGGGTTTCAAATATTTTACAAAAATAGAATTAGGATTTCGAGGAAAACCTTTCTTTTATATATAAAGATTAAAAAATCACAAAATGAAATAATATAAATTCTAATGTTCTAATATTCTAACTATTTATTTTTTTATTAGTGATAAAAAAACTACTTTATTTTTGTTATATCTTTTCTTTTAATTAGAAAAATGCGATGGGGTTTTTTTTTTTTTAATTATCATATAATTTCTTTATAACTTTTAAAATATTCCTACACTAAATTATGTAAGAGGAAAAAATTACAATATTATGTATATGTTTATTGATGATTAATTCTTTTTTTTTTTTTTTATAATATTTCAATTTGATTTGTATACTAAATTTTAATAATCAGAAAAAATAAAAAAAAATAAAGTAAAACAAAAAAAAAGACAAAATAATAGATAAATTGAATCATCATCGTCTTCAACGATTTGAATCCCGATGCCATCTCCAACACCACCACCATCGTCTTCCGACTTAATTACTTAATCACAACCAGCATAAACCAACTAGAAAATTCTATCTATTTTTTTTTTGAAGATCCAAAACCATACAAAAAAAAATTTAAAACAGTGGGAAAGATTATCTTCAATCGAGTTTTGTTTATGCAAAACCTAGCAACAACAACAACAAAAAATCCACAAAATCCGTCGAACACCAACGCATATGTGATATGTGGTGAAGAAAGACTCGAACGCCAGTTTGTAATCAGGGTTTTACGGCTTCGCTGGGCTCCAATTGTCGCCGTCGAAGAGGGCTTCTTGATCAGCGTCGAGTAAAAGATTAGCTGCTTCCCAGATCCCCCAATTTCCTGAAGCTCTTCCGATCGTCAACGCCCTTGTTTCTCTTCACGAAGTGCTTCGCCGTTGCTCCACCTGGTTGTACATATTTGTTTCTGAGACAGTCCGCTCACGTTGAATTATTCACCTCACGCTTTAAGAGATAAAATTCGAATCGAATCCATTTGTGATAGATTATTATAACTATTAATTACAATTAATATTGAATTGTGATTTTTCACATGGATTCTTGTTATAAATGATTAATGATTTGTTGAGTTATTGATACATGATCTATGATTTAATGTGAGCATGTTACGTGTTTTAATCAAATCAAAATTTATAGTATTCATGTATACTTTAATCTGCGTTGGAAGCAAAAAGGTACATATTAATTGCTAAAAATTGTGCACGTGTTTATATGTTAAAACATTTTTCATATAAAATTTTAATTTTTCGCTGCTTACACGTGTCTGATTCCCAACACTTCTTCCATGCCACGTGCTCTGATACGCATTCCCACAGACGTGCCAAAATGATGCTTTGCGAATGCTAAAATATCACCCAAATTAGAGATAAGTTACCAGGGGTTGTCTACGGTCCGAGAGGGCTGTACTTCTCGGACCGTAATCTACCAATAATATCACACCACATAGAATAAGTACGAACCTCATGGCAAAAAGTCCAACACACATATCATAAGTAAAATTACGTAACGACCCTTAAAGCTAGAATTTAATTAAATTATATTAATTCATAATCAATAATAAGATTTGATTGTGGAACAATAATAATTATAATAATTATAATAAAATAATAACCTAATTTATCTATTAATCCGTCCTTGCAAAAGAAACAAAGAATCTTGCTTCTCTCTTCTATCATGTTCTCCATTTTAGTAAACCCTAATCATCGTCTTCTCCCTTACTGAAGATTGTCCCACCAAAAAACAAAAAAAAATTGGGGTATCACAAATTGAAGGTCCAAAATTTACTATCAATTTCTTCGTCGAGTATTTGTTAGTTTAATTAGTGTGCAAGGCAGCAAGCTACATATATATGTTTGTGACTGCAGACTATTTCATTTTTTTGCATTCTATGATAGAATTTCCGAGAGTATATTTATGAAATGTGTAGCATGTATTTGTGTCGTCACTATGTTGATTGATTTTTCTTTTTGGTTTTCATCTTGAGCATTTGTGTTTTTTATTCTATGTGAATTGGTTTTACGTTTTGGTTTCGATCTTGTTGATGTATTGACTATTGACTTGTAGTCTTTTTTGTGGATTGAATGCTACTTTACTTTCTGCATAGAAGAAAAAAAAATAAGAAAAAGAATTGGGTACATATATATACACGTTCTTGCACTACGGGAGTTTGATTCTTTTAATTTGCTCAAAGTCTCAACCTATTGTTTTTTGTTGTTAGACTAAAAGAATTGAGAATTGAGAATTGGACACACGTCCTCTGATATTGAGAATTGTTTAAGATGAAAGATTGAATATCCACTCGAGTAGAAGTTTCTTAATTACTTCAACTCGAGTGGATATTCAATCTTTCATCTTTGAAACTCGGGAGGCCTCACGATATAACAGTGTGTAAGTAACTATTTATTCTTTGTGAAGTTTTACATGCATCAAAGTAGAGCTACCATATCTTGATGAAGTTTTACGTTGTCATTCTCTCTGTAAAATCTTTCATTATCAAATGAATTTTTCATGTTCTTTATTTTTGTATTTTTTTTTTATTTCGCTTAAACTCGAACTGAGAATGTGTAGTCTTTTTATTATTCTCTTTTATCTTTGTATCAAATTATAGGTTGTGGTTTGTACAGGACGAGGACATACTGAATAGAAAGTCTTGCTAATCTGGTTTATTTGTCCATACTCGTCAAGGGTTGTCTAATGCTTGAGGATTTATAGGCCTATAGCATTATGGGTTGTCTTTCTGCTTAAGGATACTGCATTTAGATCTTGAACTTTGGGTTAACATTTAACGGGTATCACCAGAGTTGTGTCATGCCCGTTAAATTGTGCTTCTACTTGAGGATATAACATTCGCATCACCACTTTATTTGGTCTTGTTCATCCACTTCTAATGAAATTTTCTTTGCAGAAAGAAAGAAAAAAGATACTCCTCTTATCCCATGCCATCGTCAAAATCTTTACTTACGATGTGTTTCTTATTTATAATGTTTATGTGGACCAATGTTTCTCCATTTATAAATTAAATAATATTACAAAGATTTGGAGATTGTCATGATCTTCTTGACTTCCATTGTCCACACTTGAAGGTATACCCCACACGAACAATTTGTAAACATGCATGCTTCTAACCTTCATCAGCAAACCACGAAACATTAATTACTTCACAAAAGAAAAAAGAAATGATTACAAATATGAGCAATGTAAGCAGGTTCTTCAATTACTGTATTGCAGCAATGCTTCTGAAAATAGCACCACTAAGACCACTCCAAAGAATTTATGCCCACGCCTTATAACTCCAAGCTACAAAACCACAACAACACCCCAACTTTGTATTCTATTTTTGATAGAGAAATGTTGAGAACAATCTCTTTATCTGAAATTAACAACAGCACCTTCAAAACCGTCGACAGCTACAGTTTCCTTTCGTTTACTTGATATATAACGCCTGCGACTCAACATGAAACAACGCAGAAACAAAAATTTAGTAACATGCTTTTAAAGAAAACCCTACAATTAAAGATTTCTGAACATATACCTCTTTAATCCCACTTAAAATTGGAAAAGTTTATTTTTAACAAAAAAAAAAAAAAAATCCCTTTATTTTAGTTATCAATTTATTTGTTCCTCATCTTCCACAGTCAACAATCCATTGTCAAAAAAATTCACAATCAACAATCCATTGTCAAAAAAATTCAAAACTGTAAGAAGCATCTATGATCAACTATTCAAAACATAAATTATGAACAAAAAATGTATGACCTTGATAAACACACGTTCTTACCCATCACATCACGCTTCAACCATAAGATAGTCATAGAAACGATGATTTTAGAAAATAAATATAATTTTTTTGAGGGAGATTTTAACAATACCTGTGTGGTCAAGACAATTAAAAGAGTGCTGAAGAAATTTCACATGACTATGTGTTTTAGGGGCGTTTCATCGAATAGGTGGAGTGCTTCAACCAATTTAAAATTTTCAACATACAGAGAAATCATCTTTGATTTCTCGGCAAAAAGAAAGTGATGCTTGTCGGGAGAGGGCTTTTGATTTTGGGGAATAATTGTGAGGTTTTGATTTTGTTTGACGTGTAGTTGTTAATCAATATGATAGTTAAATATTTTCTAATAAACATTTTAATTTATTAATTTGTTTGTATAAGGTTAGTTACGTAATTTACATAAAGTACAATGTGTGTACGATGGTGTACAATGTGTTTTTAGTAGTAAATATTTCCTAATAAACATTTTAATTTATTAATTTGTTTGTATAAGGTAGTAAATATTTCCTAATAAACATTTTAATTTATTAATTTGTTTGTATAAGGTTAGTTACGTAATTTACAGGGAAAATTACAGTTTATGTCTCTAAACTTTACTGTTGACATCAAAATTGAGATTAAATTACGAATTAATGGCCCAAATAAATTGGTTATTAATTTGGATCTCGATTAAAAAAATCCATTATAAATTTGGGCTTATATCCATTTTTTGAGATTAAATTACAAATTAATAATCCAAATAAATCGGTTGTTAATTTGAATCTCAAGTCAAAGCCCGTGAAGAGTTTGGGCTTTATATCGAAATCCATACTAAATTTGGGCTCCGCAAATGTGCGATGTGAGTTAACTCAAAATAAGTACTAAATTCTTATTTTTGGGTTAGCTATTTGGGCTTATAAAATCTAGCCCACGTGAAGTGGCAAGTGGTCAAGCCCACCGGTCCAAGTTTCAAGTCAAGAAACCCTAAAACCGAGTCTATAAAAGTAGGTCTCAAACATGTACAAGGGGGCATCAAGCAAGGCGTACATCAAGCACTCAAAAGCTCTCAAGTCTCGAGCTCTTGCCACGACGAAGAACAACAACCGCGGAGGTTCTACATCTTCATCAAGGCACCAAATCCACAAGACCTAGAAATCCCCAAATCGATTTCTAGATATTCATATCTACTTCCGCAAATCAACGGTGGAATCAAGCTCTCAATTCAAGAACAAGCTTCGCCCCTTGGATTATATCTAGGGGAAGAATCAGAGGAATCAACAAAGATTGTAACCCATTTTCGTTTTGATTAAAATATAAATTATTTGTTCCTATTTTTTCTTGTCTTGTAATTTATTTTGCAGACATTTAAATTTGAGGTTAACAAATTGGCACGCCCGGTGGGACTGACTTTGCCTCTCATCTCCTCTCCTACATCGAAGCGCATATCCACGTGTTCAACGATCCAATGGCTCCAAAGAAGAACCAAAACTCTTTGATTCAAAAGGCTACCGAGATTGCCACCGTTGTTGGTTTATCATCCACCGGGGGCAAGATCGATAATACAGCTACAACAAATGGCTCAAGCTCCTCAGGCTCAGAAGAGATCGACTCCAAATCTCAAGCCTTCACCACATTGCCGGTTATGGTGGTTGATGCGACTTCCGTGGATGAGCAATTGGCGCACTTGGCCCAAACAGTGGCCAATCTTCAAAAAATAGTCGAAGACAAAGACATGAAAATCGCTCAATTAATGGATAAGTTGGAACAGTCAGAGGTTGGGGAGTTTAGCCCGAAGCACGAATCTTACCCGCTTCGTGACGAGAAGGTAAAGCAAGTGGAAGAAGCACAACCCAAGCCGGACTTCGTGCAAGGCGCCACTCATTCTTCGATGTCTGTTGCCACGCTATCTGTTCAACAATTGCAAGAGATGATTGCCAATACTATCAAAGCGCAATATGGCGGACCATCTCAAGTCTCACCCATGTACTCAAAGCCGTACACTAAGCGAATCGATGTATTGAGGATGCCAGCGGGGTACCAACCCCCAAAACTTCAACAATTCGACGGAAAGGGGAACCTCAAGCAACATATTGCTCATTTCATCGAAACTTGCAACAATGCGGGGACTAACGGCGATCTCTTGGTGAAACAATTCGTAAGATCACTCAAGGGAAATGCTTTCGATTGGTATGTCGATTTGGAACCCGGTTGTGGATTACATCAACCGTTGGCGTGCACTAAGCCTAAATTGCAAGGATAAGCTATCGGAAGTGTCGTCAATTGAGATGTGTATCCAAGGGATGCATTGGGGGCTTCTCTACATCTTATAGGGGATTAAGCCTCGAAATTTTGAAGAATTGGCTACGCGTGCCCATGATATGGAGTTGAGTATCGCGAACCATAAGAGTGCACTCCCGCTAGATGGTCAAAAGGGGGAAAGAAAGGATTTTAAGAGAAACGAAAAATTCTCTAAAACTTCTACCAAGGAGTCAATGGCCATAAAAGCAGTAGGTTTGAAAATTCCTTCGAAGAACGGAGATGACAAAACCGGTGAACATCGAATATCAAACGATGGACGTCGACCCACGTTGAAGGAAATGCAAGAGAAAGAATACCCTTTTCCGGAATCGGACGTCTCCCATATCTTTGATGAGCTGCTGGCAAGGAAATTGATTGACTTGCCGGAACCAAAACGGCCCGAAGAAGTAGGAATGATGGATGACCCAAAGTATTGCAAATACCATCGAGTTGTTGGCCATCCCATAGAAAAATGTTTCGTGGTCAAAGAGAAGATCATGAGACTCGCGAGAGATGGCAAAATAATACTAGATACTGAAGATGTTGCCAACACGAATGTTACAAGTGTCACTCCACTCTCAAGCGACACATATCCCGCATCGAACACCCAAAAATCCTGCACCTACGAAGAAAGTATCTGCATTTCAATTTGGGAGTTTGGAACCACAATCGATAAGGGCTTTATTTCACGAGGATAAAGTCATACACGAGGAAAACCCCATCTCTGCTATTGAGGATGAGGGAGAATGGATTCTAGTGACACGTCGGCAGAGACAGAGGGGACGTGTTGACAAACTTCATGTAATGCCATCACGAAACCCACAGCCAATAACATACATTCACCATGCCAAATCAAACAAAGGCTCAAAGGTGAGTGATGATGCTTCAAGAAAATCTTACGGAAGTTCGGTTCACAAGCACGTGACTTTGAAAGAGTTCTTTCCGAAAGAGTTTTTCATGCAAAAAGTTGAAAGAGCATACGTTAATTCGGATGAGAGCGACCATCAACATTATATTCCTTGTTGTGCTGCTATGACTTTCACGGACGATGACTTGTTGTTGGGATCTAAACCTCACAATCGTCCGCTCTTTGTTTCGGGGTTCATACACGGGCAAAAAATTAACCGTATACTCGTAGATGGAGGGTCAGCTGTCAATATCTTACCAAAATTCACCATGAGACAGTTGGGGATTGCTACCGAAGATTTGTCTCGCAGTCGCCTTACTATTCAAGGATTTAACCAAGAAGGCCAAAGAGCTATTGGGATGGTTCGTTTAGACCTCACAATTGAAGAGCTAGCGGCAAGTACACTATTCCATGTGATTGATGCAAGAACCTCTTATCACTTGTTATTAGGAAGGCCATGGCTTCACGAAAATGGAATTGTCCCATCTACCCTTCATCAATGCTTCAAATACCTGAGGAATGGAGAAATGATGAAGGTCGATGCTAATGCGAAGCCCTTTACCGAGGCAGAATCACACTTTGCGGATGCCAAATTGTATCTAGAGTCAAACCTAAAATGCGAAACGGTGATTTCAAAGGCACCGGTATGTCACCCTATTAATGGAAGTCATATGGAACTCGTACCGACAAAGATCGGTTGCACAAAGGACGAGAAGGTGGCCACTTCAGTTGAAGCTCCGATGAGCAAAAATGACGGGGCTGTGAGGAAATTGAGTTTTCCAGTGTTTCGTTGCGCTCCTCAGTCACGCCGAGGAAGCCAAATTTTGTTCAGTGAGTGCACCACATTATTAGAGGATGGACAAGAACGACCGAAGGAGCAAGAGCCAAGCCATAGCCACCTCATTAGGGAAGGTTTAATCATGCCTATTATCGGCTTAGGTCCATTGGCGCATGAGCAGACGCATGATGTTGTACCCCAGTCTCAATGGCCTAGGGAGGCGTATGATCCAAGATCATATAATTTATTAGCTAAGTCTGGTTACAACTTCTCTAATCCATCTCGGCTAGGCGAACTAAAACCTGAGTTGACGGGCGAAAAGATTCATGGGTTAAATGAAACACAAAGGACGTTGAGGAGACAAGGTTTTCGCGTTAATCAACCCAGAGTCGGTTTGGGATTCACACCCATCGAGCCCGTTAGAATTCGCGTTTCAAGGAAAGGAGAGTGCGCCAACGTCCATCATATCACCATAAAGGGGGTTGGAAATAAAAACAAAACTAGCGGTCGCATTTCTGCTTTTGATCGAATTGGGGCTCCTACCACCCGATCTTCTGTCTTTGAAAGACTTGACGCTCATGTTGCGCGACCCTCGGTCTTTGAAAGGCTTGGTCCTTCTAATAATGTCTCGAGTGTTCACGATAGAATTTTTACAGAAACTCGTTCAGTGTTCTCACGACTGGGAAATCACAATAGGAACCAGCACGGAAAAAGAGTGCGAGAGGATGAGATAGATATGTTTGAATCAACGGGTGAAGCTCAAGCTCATCAAATGCTTCAATCACGCCAAATGGACCAACCACTCTTAGTTATTGCCATGAATGGATCAGTGAAGGTGAAACAACGTGTTACCAGCCATCACGCCTCTAAAGAGAACGGAAATCGAAACGATGACGAAGTCGAAATCGTCGTCAGCAGTCATTACGCAAGTATTGTTGATGATCAAGAGGAAGTTTCGGAAGATGAAATACAAGAGGCCCCTGTACAACTGGAGGATGGAGGGCAAGCTACTGTTGATGAGTTAAAGGAACTGAACCTGGGCACATTAGACGACCCCCGCCCAATATTCGTGAGTGCAATTTTGAGTCCTGAAGAGGAGGGACAATATCTTGAGATATTAGGCGAATACAAAGATGTGTTTGCGTGGACGTACAAAGAAATGCCCGGGCTGGATCCCAAAATCGCAATCCATCACCTTGGTATAAGAAATGGAGCGCGCCCCGTAAAACAATCGCAACGTGTGCTTCGTTCCGAGTTAATTCCTCGAATTGAAACCGAAGTCAACAATCTCATAGATGCTGGATTCATCAGGGAGGTCAAATATCCAACCTGGATCTCTAGCATTGTACCAGTCAAGAAGAAGAATGGTCAAATTCGCATTTGTGTTGATTTTCGGGACTTGAACAAGGCTTGTCCTAAGGATGATTTCCCCTTACCTATCATCGAGCTCATGGTTGATGCGACAACCGGACATGAAGCATTATCTTTTATGGATGGCTCTTCCGGCTACAATCAAATTAGAATGGCTCCGGAAGATGAAGAATACACGGCATTTCGCACGCCAAATGGAATTTACTGCTACAAAGTAATGCCCTTTGGACTAAAGAACGCAGGCGCTACCTACCAGCGTGCCATGCAAAACATCTTTGACGACATGCTGCACAAAAGAGTGGAGTGTTATGTCGATGACCTCGTCGTCAAAACAAAGAAGAGAGAAGACCATTTAAAGGACCTTCGGATTGTATTCGAACGCTTGAGGAAATACAACTTAAAGATGAATCCTCTTAAATGTGCTTTCGGCGTCTCTTCCGGCAAGTTTCTTGGCTTCATAGTCCGTCATCGTGGTATAGAGGTTGACCCCTCTAAGATAGATGCCATTCAAAAGATGCCTGCGCCTAGAAATTTGAAAGGGTTGAGAAGCTTACAAGGAAATCTCGCATTCATAAGAAGGTTTATATCAAATCTCGTTGGAAGATGTCAACCATTCAATCATCTCATGAAGAAAGACACACCTTTCGAATGGGACGAAGGATGTCAAAATGCTTTCGAAAACATAAAAAAATACTTATTAAATCCGCCCGTCTTAGGAGCTCCTATACCCGGAAAGCCACTCATATTATACATAGCAGCTCAAGAAAGGTCCGTCGGTGCTCTTATGGCGCAAGAAAATGAAAACGACAAAGAGTGTGCCTTGTACTACTTGAGTAGAACTCTAACGGAGAATGAATTGAGATACTCCCCAGTGGAGAAAATTTGCTTGGCACTATTTTATGCGATTAAGAAATTGAGGCATTACTTTGAAGCGTACTCCATACGACTCATTTCACGTGCCGATCCAGTCAAATTTGTGATGTCAAAGCCAGTGTTATCTGGAAGATTAGCAAAGTGGTCTATCATGTTCAATCAATACGAGATCACGTATGTGCCTCAAAAATCTGTTAAAGGGCAGGCACTAGCTAATTTTCTAGCCGACCACCCTATTCCGGCGGAGTGGGAGTTATCCGATGACCTTCCTGATGAAGATATTTTCTTTACCGAAGTTCTTACGGCATGGGAAATGTTCTTTGACGGGGCCGCACGGTCTGATGGATCGGGGGCAGGAGTTGTTTTTGTGTCACCCGAGAAACAAGTTTTGACGTACTCGGTGGTACTGGGCGAGCTCTGCTCCAATAATGTGGCCGAGTATCAAGCTTTGATCATTGGTCTTGAAATGGCTTTAGAAATGGATATTACGGAAATTGAAGTTTATGGTGACTCAAAATTGGTTATCAACCAACTTTTGAAAGTATATGAGGTTAGGAAAGAAGACCTTATTCCTTTCTGTCAACACGCTTCGGACTTGATAGCGAAGTTTGAAAAGGTCATGTTAAACCACATTCCGAGGAAAGATAATAGGATGGCCGATGCGCTAGCTAATCTAGCAACCATTTTAGCCTTGTCGGAAGGAGAAACAACAAGTGTTCCCGTGTGTAATCGTTGGATTGTCCCATCGTTCGTTGAAGTTAGTCATGAAGACGCTAACGCTACATCAATTTCAATCAATGATGATCAAGATTGGAGAATACCATTGATCAATTACTTGAGAAATGGAGAATTACCCAGCGAAGTTCGTCATAAGATGGGAGTAAGAAAAAGGGCGCCTCGTTTCATCCTTTACAAGGATACGCTTTATCGTCGGTCTTTTGAAGGCAATTACCAGCGTTGTTTGTACGGTGAAGAGACGGCCGAAGCAATGAAGGAAGCACATTCCGGGGTTTGTGGTGCTCATCAGTCTGGTCCGAAGCTACACTTTCAAATTAAGAGAATGGGCTATTATTGGCCTACGATGGTCAAAGATTGCTTGGATTATGCAAGGAGATGTGAGGCTTGTCAACTACATGCGAACTTCATACACCAGCCTCCGGAACCCTTACATCCTACAGTCGCCTCGTGGCCATTTGATTCGTGGGGTCTTGACGTCGTGGGACCTATTTCTCCTAAGTCGTCCGGAGGTCACACTTATATACTGGCAGCTACTGACTACTTCTCCAAATGGGCGGAGGTTGTTCCTTTGAAGGAAGTGAAGAAGGAAACAGTGGTCGAGTTTATTCGTTCCCATCTTATCTTTAGGTACGGAATACCTCGATACATCATTACCGATAATGGAAAACCATTTTACAACAAGTTGATGGATAATTTATGCGTGCAATTTGGGTTTAAGCAACACAACTCTTCAATGTATAATGCGGCTGCGAATGGTCTAGCAGAGGCGTTTAACAAAACTTTGTGCAATCTTTTGAAGAAAGTGGTCTCAAAGTCAAAGAAAGATTGGCACGAGAGGGTCGGGGAAGCTTTATGGGCGTATAGGACGACATATCGGACTGCCACTCAAGCCACTCCGTACTCCTTGGTTTATGGGGTAGAAGCTATCCTTCCACTTGAAAGTCAAATACCTTCGCTTCGTATTGCTGTGCAAGAAGGGTTGACCGCCGAGGATAATGCTCGTCTTAGACTTGAAGAGCTGGAGGCACTAGATGAGAAAAGATTAGAAGCTCAGCAACAACTTGAATGCTATCAAGCCCGCATGTCTAAAGCGTTCAATAAAAAGGTCCGCCCTCGTTCATTTCAAGTTGGAGATTTGGTTCTCGCAGTAAGAAGGCCAATTACCCTCACCCAGCGAATGGGGAATAAATTCGCGTCGAAATGGGACGGCCCCTACGTAGTGAAGGAAGCTTACACAAGCGGCGCTTACAAGTTAGTGGACAATGATGGATTACGGATTGGCCCCATAAATGGCAAATTCTTGAAGCGTTACTACCCTTGAAGAAACATTCACCTTCGAGGAAGAGAACATGGGAAATTGATGTTGCATGTGTTGGGGATCGTGCATGTATACGCAGCGGAATTTAAAAAAATTTTATATCGAACTAGTTTCGATTACATGCAAAACTAATCACATAGTCAACGTACCTTAACGCTTCCGCCATACATATGGTAATTTTTCGATTTAATTGAAAAATACATAAAACCGAAAATCACGAAACATGCTTATTCATCATTTAATGAAATCGAAACATGTAATCACATATTACTCATAATCGTAAATCATAATTCATACAAATATGCTCGAATAAGTTTACGAAAGTTTCGATTCATTTACCTCTTGTAGCGTGCGATTTCGACGAATCGAAATCTCGGAACGAGTCACGTACAAGCTGCTATATACCACTCCTAGGGGCTGCAGGAACACCACCAAACGGCAGCTGGACCGAAGGTGGAGCGACGGCGGCGCGTGCGTGACGACGGCGGCGGCGCGTGGGCGGTGCAGCGGCGCGTGCGGCGGTGCAGCGGCGATGCGGCGATTCCGTCGGGGCAGCAGCTCCTCTCCAATTGGGTTTCACCTCGAATAAACGGATCTCCCCCTACTGTAGCACTAGATACAAAGGGGTTAGATAACAAGGGAATACGATAGAGAAAGGAGAGGAAAAACCGGCGGATTCCGGCGACGGACGGCGGTGGCGCGGCGGAGATGCAGCGGCCGAGAGGGGGGCTGAGCGGCTAGGGTTTGTCTTGAAAAAATCTGATCTCAAAACTCCTTTTGAGGTCTATTTATATCTAGGGTTTTCAACCCTAGCGGGCTTAAGTCATTGGGCTTGACCCACTGATGCATTAAGCCCATTCCCTCGTCGGCCTCGTTTCTAATAAACGATCGTCCACAAAATTATAACAAAATTATATTTGTGACGAGCTCAAAGTCCTCGTCGATACGAGTGCCTCTTCGAAAATTTCCAATTTCCAAAATTGGAAACTTCCACTTCAGTGGACCTGCTAAATTGGGAAACTTCTCAATTTAGAAAGTTCACTAATTTCCGCATATCTCTTTCTCTACGTTTATTCCAACTCGTAATCCACAATCACGAATCTTGGACTCAATCATATTGACCTCCAACTTTGCAAAGATTAACATATTAATCTATGCTCATTGTTATCAAGGATCCATGTTACACGAGAAGTGTGACCCTCAATGGTTCAGGTGTATGCTAGCCGTGGGCTCACAACTCTTTGTGATTCGAACAACACATTGTTCTTATACGAACTCCTCCCAAGAGTCCCGATTAGAGTAAAACTCATTTTACCTAATCCCGATCAAATCGGTGCCCATCGAATCAAGATTGGCGTCTAGCAACTACGCATCATGATTCCCTAGATACAAATGAAGTTCCTGCAAGAACCTTATGATATAGTTAGCGTACAGTACGATCCCTTCGTAGCACATGTCCCGATTGAACTAGAGGCATTGGTTCACCGAGACCTCTTATAAAGTTCAATAACCGTGCGAACGTTCTAGGTATTATAAATCCGTTCGTGTGCGACTTAGGGAAACACATTTCCCTAATCACCCCACTATCAACTCTGGCCAGAGATTCCATGGATTATAAACCGTCAGAACACACAGGACATCCATGACTACTCAAGCGCTCGAATCCCCTACTACAATGCACAGACTTCACACTAGATTTCGGATTGCACGAACGTTGGCCCTTGGAGCGGTCCGCGGTGGGACTCAGGGACAGGTCACGATACAATCGGTCCTCTAGTGAAGTCACGGTGATGTCTGGGTCTTAAGGACTAATGGTGTACAACTATATCTTAGAAACCTATTACTCGATGAATGAGAACCACTTATAGATTTCTAGGGCGAGGGAGTTCAGTGAACTCATCCAGTATGAGCACCCACTCAAGTATGCCGATGTCACAACACCGAGGACTGATGAGACGCAGTACACATACACTAAGTGCTAGTCTCAAAAGGGAAAGGCCGGTATCCTCATTATTGGCGTAACCCATCGACTAGGAACAAGGTTTAACAGTTACATTACATTGCTGAGTTATCTCACGATTCTACTAGATCAACTCACAGTAATAGAGTAACTCGTTAGGACTATATCTATGCTGCTTGCATGGGATAACAGATATAGAATGCCAAATAAGATATTTTATTATTACGAACGAAAAACGATTGTTTTATTACAAAGAAAAGAGAAAGACCACAGCCACAAGTTGGCTTGCCGGTCACCTACTCTAACAATCTCCCACTTGACCTAAAGCCAACTACTCATAAATCTAAGTCCCATCGACTCTCGATGTTTCTCGTGGACTGATCCTGACAATGGCTTGGTGAAGGGATCTGCAATATTGTCCTCCGAGGTGACTCTGTCTAGCTTGACTTCACCTCTCTCTATGATCTCTCGGATCACATGGTATTTTCTCAACACGTGCTTCGACTTCTGATGAGCTCTTGGTTCCTTAGCTTGTGCTACGGCTCCGTTGTTATCGCAGTACAGCCGTACTGGATCGCTAGCGTTCGGAAATACACCCAACTCTTGGATGAATTTCCTAATCCATGACCCTTCCTTTGAAGCATCTGATGCTGCAATATATTCAGCCTCGGTGGTGGAATCAGCCGTTGTGCCTTGCTTGGAACTCTTCCAACACACGGCACCCCCGTTGACTTTGAATATATACCCCGAGTTTGACTTCGAGTCATCCACGTCCGATTGAAAACTAGAATCCGTGAAGCCTTCTATTTTCAACTCGGTATCCCCATAGACCAAAAACAAATCTCGAGTTCTTCGCAAGTACTTGAGAATGTCCTTCACAGCCTTCCAATGGGCTGGGCCGGGGTCGGACTGATATCTGCTTGTGACGCTCACAGCATACGCAATATCAGGTCGTGTACACAGCATGCCATACATTATGCTTCCTATAGCGGATGCATAAGGTGTCCTTTTCATCTCCTCGATTTCCATTTGCGTTTGAGGACGCATGGATTTCGAGAGACGAACCCCATGGGACATTGGCAAGAATCCCTTCTTGGATTCTTCCATGCTAAACCGTTTAAGAATGGTGTCTATGTACATGGATTGGGACAAGCCAAGCAATCTCCTCGATCTATCTCTATAGATCCGTATTCCTAATACGTAGGATGCTTCTCCCAAATCCTTCATCGAGAAACGTGTGGATAACCATACTTTAGTCGACTGCAACATCCCTACATCATTCCCAATGAGTAGTATGTCATCAACATAAAGTACAAGAAAAGTCACTGCACTCCCACTAACCTTCTTGTAGACAAAAGGTTCCTCCGGGTTTTTCACAAATTCAAACTCTTTGATAGTTGTGTCGAACCTTTTGTTCCAACTACGGGATGCTTGTTTCAATCCATAAATGGATCGCTGGAGTTTGCAAACCTTTTGCTCATCTCCAGAAGATATGAAGCCTTCCGGCTGCGCCATGTAAATTTCTTCCTCAATGTCCCCATTAAGGAAAGCGGTCTTCACATCCATTTGCCATATCTCGTAGTCATACCACGCAGAGATGGCCAGCAAAATCCTAATGGACTTAAGCATAGCAACTGGAGAGAAGGTTTCCTCATAGTCAACTCCTTGCTTTTGAGTATAACCCTTCGCTACCAATCTAGCCTTGTAGGTCGATACCTTTCCATCTACTCCAATTTTCTTCTTATAGATCCACTTGCAGCCTATGGGAACGATTCCCTCGGGTGGATCTACCAAGGTCCATACCTTGTTGGAGTACATAGAGTCCATTTCGGATTTCATGGCATTTAGCCAATGTCCCTTGTCTGTATCCGATACAGCTTCGTTGAAAGTTCTAGGATCACATCCTTGGTCAACTTCATCAACGAGGAATAACCTATCGGGCGCTCTCCGAACTCTTTCGGATCTACGCAGCGACGGTTCAGGAGGTATGTTAGTGGTTTGTTGAATTGGTTCATTATCTGATTGTTGTGCTTGAACTTCAGATTGTGGTTCTCGAACTTCTTCGAGATCAACTACACTGCCCTTTCTATCCGATAGAAATTCCTTCTCAAGGAACACGGCATTTCTCGAGACGAACACCTTTGCCTCGGAAACATAGTAGAATTCGTATCCCATGGAATCCTCGGGATACCCCACAAAATAGCATAGATCGGATTTTGTATCCAACTTATCTCCCATTAGCCGCTTCACGTAAGCGGGACAACCCCATATCCTAATATGTTTAAACGTGGGTTTCTTGGAGTGCCAAAGTTCATAAGGTGTGGAGTTAACTGCTTTGGTATTAACCCTATTCAGCAAATACACGGCAGTTAGGAGTGCATGACCCCACAGGTATGCCGGTAGCTCGGTGAACCCCATCATAGATCGAACCATGTCCAACAGTGTTCGATTCCGACGTTCGGAAACTCCATTAAGTTGAGGAGTTCCAGGAGGAGTCCATTGAGACAGAATCCCATTCTCTTTAAGATAGTCTATAAACTCAGTACTCAAGTATTCGCCACCACGATCGGATCGTAGTTTCTTAATACGTCTACCGAGTTGGTTTTCTACTTGGTGTCTAAAATCTTTGAACTTTTCAAAAGTTTCAGACTTATACTTCATTAAGTACACGAAACCATACCTAGAATAATCATCGGTAAAGGTAACGAAGTAGTTAAAACCACCCCTAGCATTAACGCTTAGTGGACCACACACGTCTGAATGAATCAAATCCAAAAGACCCTCGGCCCGCTCCATCTTCCCTTTGAAGGGAGTCTTGGTCATTTTTCCTTTAAGGCAGGATACACAAGTTTGAAGTGATTTAACGTCCTCCAAAGAGAACATTCCTGCACTAACAAACTTGTTCATCCTTCTCAAGGAAATGTGACCTAGTCGAGCGTGCCAAACTTGTGCGGGGTTAAGACTTATATCTTTTCGGTTTGCTGATATAATGTTAATAGGTATTTCACTTGGATTCAGTTCATATAAGTTGTTTATAAGTTGTCCCTTACAAATCATATTTTGTTCCTTTTGTATAATGCAAATCGAATTTCCAAAAACAAAAGTAAAACCTTCATTATCCAAAACAGGAATTGAAATAAGGTTTCGAATAAGTGACGGAACAAATAAACAATTGTTCAAAACAATGGAAAAACTAGAATCCAAAACAGAAAGATAAATTGTCCCAATAGCTTCAGCAGCAACTCTTGCTCCGTTGCCCATTCTTAGGTAGGTCTCACCCACATTAAGCTTCCTACTTCTTGTCATGAGCTGCAAATCATTACAAAGATGTGAGCCACAACCAGTATCCAATACCCAAGCAGAAGATTTAACGGACAAATTAACTTCAACTAAATACGTACCCTTTTCAGAACGTTTCTGATCGAGGTAAGCCTTGCAGTTGCGTCGCCAATGGCCCTTCTTTCCACAATGATGGCAAGCGTCATCAACTTGCTTGGTGACCTTGTCATTCTTCACTCCACTCGACTCGCCCTTCTCAAGTTTCTTGCTCGGGCCGAAACTCCTTTCTTTCCTTTTCTTCTGGAAAGAACCTTTCTTCACAGAAGGAGCAACTAGGAGAACAGATTTCTCCTTCTTGATTGTGGACTCATAGCTGACCAACATGTTCAACAACTCATCCAATGGTGGATCGAGCTTGTTCATGTTGAAGTTCACTATGAACGATTCATAAGAACTAGGAAGGGACAGTAGGATCAAATCCACCGAGAGCTCGGCCGGGAGGGTGACATCAAGGCTCACCAGCTTCTCAAGGAGAGTGATCATCTTGAGACCGTGCTCGTAGACCGAAGCCCCTTCACGCAGCCTCATGGTGATCAACTCCTTGGTAGCTGAGTACCTCGATGCCCTAGTATTCTCACTGTACATGCTTTCAAGATGGTGCTTGATATCATAAGCATGCACGTGAGACTCATACTTCCTCGCGAGCTCTGGCACCATGGATGCTAGCATGTAGCACCTCGCATGGAGGTCGTCCTTCTTCCATGCCTCGAAAGTGGCAGTCTCGTCAGCAGTAGCAGTCGCAGGAAGAGCAGCGGGGGGACGTTCATTGAGCACATAGAGACGCTCCTCGACTTGGAGCACAAGTTTCAGATTGCGAAGCCAATCCAAATAGTTTGGACCGGTGAGTTTGTTTTGGTCGAGGATTGAGGAAAGGGGATGTTTGGACATTGTTGCTGAGAAAATTTTAAGAAGACAATAATTAGAGTTTAGTTCGTAATAATCGTTACAATTAAAATTTTGGACTTTTATGTTTTAATTGTTCTCCCACTAATTTTATCGAATTCCACCACCCTCTAGCAGACAATCGAGAAAACTTATTTTTCTTTAATGGGCTTTAGGTCCAATAGCGCTAATGTAACCCGTAGTTAATCTATCCCGATTACATAAGCCTAAAGGTAGAGTACTATCAATCACATCACTATGTGACCCTAAAGATCGATTTACCTCACACTTGATAATGACCTAAGTTAATCTAGCGAATATCAAAATCTTCGTGTGTCAAGTCTAGCCTACCAATATGAGATGTCATAGATCCAACTATATCAAACTAATGCAATCCCTAGTTAATCTAGCCGACCACATTAATCCAACATAATTTTATCTATGACCGTATCTCCATCTAATGTCAATTAAATTACAGCTTATCCCACAATAGCACTCCCCGCTAACACGGCTTACTGCACTATTATGAGAGGCTACACATAATTTAATTGTTGGTAGAAGGAAAGAAAAATTCAACAATTTGGTTTTCCTTTATAGCTTGATAATTATTCTTGATTAAGAATGAGGGATTTTATTTATTAAATCTTATTAGCTCATCGGAAGTTTTAGGTTATGATCGTTTGTGATTCCTACAACTATGTTCTCTAGGTATGTGGAAACGCATATTGATCCTAAGAGAGACATACGATCATCATCGTACTTAATCACAATTATTCATCTCATGAATTAATTAATTAATACGATAAATTGCAAATATAATTAACGGACCTCCTTCATTCATAAATCATTCAAATAAGAATGAAGCCCATCAATTATTTGCCATCTAATTTGTGTTCCATTAATTAAACTAATTTAACGATTAAATTAAATAATTAATCCAACACTATTCTTTGAATTCAAATTAAATTAATGGATCAATTATCTAATTGGGTTTAATTGATAAATAATTTCAAAAATTAAAAATCAATTAATTTTAATATTAATTCTCAGAAAATCAAATAAAAAATATATATATTTTTTTTTTTTTTTTGTTTGTGCTGACCGGACCGGTCGGACCGGTCCGACCGGACCGGTTCGGTCAGCTGGGGAAAAACAGCAGAAAAACGAGTTTTTTCAAAAATTAAAAATTTTTATATTTTCTGAAATATTCAAAATATTTAATTAATATTAAACCACCCAATTTGACAACACCAAAAATTCAACAATTCAACAAATCGAAGCATGCTTTCGAAAGCGATAAACACGTTGACAAATAAACGATTAACCCGTGGCTCTGATACCACTGTTGGGGATCGTGCATGTATACGCAGCGGAATTTAAAAAAAATTTATATCGAACTAGTTTCGATTACATGCAAAACTAATCACATAGTCAACGTACCTTAACGCTTCCGCCATACATATGGTAATTTTTCGATTTAATTGAAAAATACATAAAACCGAAAATCACGAAACATGCTTATTCATCATTTAATGAAATCGAAACATGTAATCACATATTACTCATAATCGTAAATCATAATTCATACAAATATGCTCGAATAAGTTTACGAAAGTTTCGATTCATTTACCTCTTGTAGCGTGCGATTTCGACGAATCGAAATCTCGGAACGAGTCACGTACAAGCTGCTATATACCACTCCTAGGGGCTGCAGGAACACCACCAAACGGCAGCTGGACCGAAGGTGGAGCGACGGCGGCGCGTGCGTGACGACGGCGGCGGCGCGTGGGCGGTGCAGCGGCGCGTGCGGCGGTGCAGCGGCGATGCGGCGATTCCGTCGGGGCAGCAGCTCCTCTCCAATTGGGTTTCACCTCGAATAAACGGATCTCCCCCTACTGTAGCACTAGATACAAAGGGGTTAGATAACAAGGGAATACGATAGAGAAAGGAGAGGAAAAACCGGCGGATTCCGGCGACGGACGGCGGTGGCGCGGCGGAGATGCAGCGGCCGAGAGGGGGGCTGAGCGGCTAGGGTTTGTCTTGAAAAAATCTGATCTCAAAACTCCTTTTGAGGTCTATTTATATCTAGGGTTTTCAACCCTAGCGGGCTTAAGTCATTGGGCTTGACCCACTGATGCATTAAGCCCATTCCCTCGTCGGCCTCGTTTCTAATAAACGATCGTCCACAAAATTATAACAAAATTATATTTGTGACGAGCTCAAAGTCCTCGTCGATACGAGTGCCTCTTCGAAAATTTCCAATTTCCAAAATTGGAAACTTCCACTTCAGTGGACCTGCTAAATTGGGAAACTTCTCAATTTAGAAAGTTCACTAATTTCCGCATATCTCTTTCTCTACGTTTATTCCAACTCGTAATCCACAATCACGAATCTTGGACTCAATCATATTGACCTCCAACTTTGCAAAGATTAACATATTAATCTATGCTCATTGTTATCAAGGATCCATGTTACACGAGAAGTGTGACCCTCAATGGTTCAGGTGTATGCTAGCCGTGGGCTCACAACTCTTTGTGATTCGAACAACACATTGTTCTTATACGAACTCCTCCCAAGAGTCCCGATTAGAGTAAAACTCATTTTACCTAATCCCGATCAAATCGGTGCCCATCGAATCAAGATTGGCGTCTAGCAACTACGCATCATGATTCCCTAGATACAAATGAAGTTCCTGCAAGAACCTTATGATATAGTTAGCGTACAGTACGATCCCTTCGTAGCACATGTCCCGATTGAACTAGAGGCATTGGTTCACCGAGACCTCTTATAAAGTTCAATAACCGTGCGAACGTTCTAGGTATTATAAATCCGTTCGTGTGCGACTTAGGGAAACACATTTCCCTAATCACCCCACTATCAACTCTGGCCAGAGATTCCATGGATTATAAACCGTCAGAACACACAGGACATCCATGACTACTCAAGCGCTCGAATCCCCTACTACAATGCACAGACTTCACACTAGATTTCGGATTGCACGAACGTTGGCCCTTGGAGCGGTCCGCGGTGGGACTCAGGGACAGGTCACGATACAATCGGTCCTCTAGTGAAGTCACGGTGATGTCTGGGTCTTAAGGACTAATGGTGTACAACTATATCTTAGAAACCTATTACTCGATGAATGAGAACCACTTATAGATTTCTAGGGCGAGGGAGTTCAGTGAACTCATCCAGTATGAGCACCCACTCAAGTATGCCGATGTCACAACACCGAGGACTGATGAGACGCAGTACACATACACTAAGTGCTAGTCTCAAAAGGGAAAGGCCGGTATCCTCATTATTGGCGTAACCCATCGACTAGGAACAAGGTTTAACAGTTACATTACATTGCTGAGTTATCTCACGATTCTACTAGATCAACTCACAGTAATAGAGTAACTCGTTAGGACTATATCTATGCTGCTTGCATGGGATAACAGATATAGAATGCCAAATAAGATATTTTATTATTACGAACGAAAAACGATTGTTTTATTACAAAGAAAAGAGAAAGACCACAGCCACAAGTTGGCTTGCCGGTCACCTACTCTAACAGCATGTTCGCTTGAACTACGTTATGACTTGATCCCTTTGAGGAGGGTACGTAGGCAGCTTAGACCCATATTCTAAGTTCAGTCAAAACAAAAAAAAAATGTTCGTTGTAACTGCGTTTATTCTAAGCAAGTTTCGGTTAATTTTCTTTTAAGTTAACCAACTTGTAAAATCAAGCGGATCCAAAAGTGTGCACGATGTAATCATCCAAAGTTATTATTTGCTACATAATGATGAAAAAAAAAAAGATGCCAAGACGATAATAAGGCCTTATGAGGAGCAAGAGAAAATTATATTGCATAAAAAAAAAAGATGGAATGTTCTTTTACATCGAAAGATAGTAAAACGACATGAGCAAAAAAAAAAAAAAAAAAAAATATAGGGGGTAGCACTTAAGCGAACAAATCAAAAGCTTCTAGCTCCCGCCGAGATTCTTCAAGTAGTGCTTCCATCTTCTCCAAAGCTTCCATCTCATGGATAGATAAGAATGGTGTATTCTCAAGACGAGAAATATTATCTCTTTTCATAGCCACAACCTGCTGCATCTTGGCCAAATCTTCTTCGACTTTACCAAGGGATGAACTTGCTGATTCTTTCTTGTTCCTCAGCTCTTCTAGTTGCTTGGTGATTTCAAGAATTTCAGCCTTCACATTGTTCGCCGTTTCGACGAGCCTCACTCTCTTGCAGTTCAGCCTCGGAAAGATCACGTTGCGCAAGCGAAAGAGACTTCTCGTGCATCTCTTGTGTCTCTCTCTGCGTGAAATCCGATTTGACCTTTGTGTATTGCGAAACATCTTCAAAAATATGACTTCAAGCGCTTCTCCAACGGTGATATGTCTTTCATGTAAGCTTGCATGTCTTTGAGCACCTTCTCGATCGCTGGCTTTATCTCGGAAAGTTGTTGAAATGAAGTATTCATAATCTTTTGGGAAATCCTTTGCCAATAAAAATTCAAAAGTACTCTTTCGGCTTCACTTTTGATGATCTGAGGAGAAAACTCGGAGGCCTCACCATATGCCTTCTCGATTGCGGGAACGGGCAAAACTGTCTTTGGTTGTTGTTCAGTAGAAATCCTCCCCACTGCAAGAGAAGTTGTTTTTTGTCGTTTGTCTTGAGGACGCGAGGTGGCACCCGTTTCATGTAAACCCAAAAAGTTGGCCTCGTTTACCGACCCCAAACTGACATGAGAAGTAGGACGGACACCCTCTTCGAAATCGGGAAGCTAAAAAAAAAAAAAAAAAAAAACAAAAAAAAAAAAAAAAAAAGAAAATTAATAAAAAAAAAAATGATAATAAAATGAATCAAGAAAGATAGGGTGATTTATTTTACTGATCCGTCTAAAGGCAATGAAGAACTAGGCACGCCCTCAAAAAAGGAGGAATTTGCAACGGCTAAGTCAAAAACCTTGGATGTCTCTTTCGATGGACAGTGGTTGCTAGACTCGTCGTTCGAAGGTAAAAGCGCGGAGATGATCTCATTCCCTTCACCATGAGCAGCTTCGAATGCGGGATCAGAGGCCGCGTTATCAAGAGGAATACGCCGTTTCCTAGTAGAATTCTCCGCAGCTTGCTCGACGTTTCCCTTTCCAATAGGTGAAGAAACACGAGGTTCTTTGGGGTCTTTCGCTGAAGCTCTTTGAACAGTGCGACCAAGTTTGAGTGATAACTTAGTGTTTGCTCCTAAAGAAGTTTTCCAACTTTTGGCCCACCATTCTGTATACTCTTTCGTCACCAAAGGGAAGGAAGATGTGTCACTTGGCATAATAAGCTTGGAGGATGTTCCCAATAACGTGCAAGATTTCCAAAATCGAATGAGTTCGTGCAACTCACAAGTCAATATTTCTTTCTTTAAGTCACCCGGAATGCTTTGGCAAAAACCATGTTGGCGGCTGAATCTATGAGGACTGTACGCTTCAATGATGTGTTCTGCCTCACAACGGAATGTCAAATAGCTGGATCGCAAAGCCACAAGAATATCTTTGCATTTGCTGGAGAGTTTGGCATCGTCCGTGACTAAAATTTCTTGTTTGGAATACCACAAGTCTCGGAGCTTTGACATATTGATATTATGAAACAAGTCGCGTGCCTCATCGAGATCAAAATGTTTAGCCATGTTCTCTCCCGCATATTTCACCATATGAGCGCCGATTATCTCGAGTTTGGAATGAAAGTGAGTCTCGAGAGTGTGTCCTATCCACGCATAGAGATAATGAATGGGGAAGATAATAGGAGACTCGCCTAAGTTCTCCGATGTAGATATTCCCCTTAAGCCGCGGTAGATGCTTGCCAGCACAGGAACTGCCAACGAAAAATATTCTCCTCTAGCCATTCGACTTGAAACCTTGAAAAAAGAGGCGCGTGTCTTATCAATTGATCCATGAGGGAGAGCAAAACTACAAAGCCAACATGCAATGAACGCGGCCAAGTAAGTTTCTTCTTTAACATCCTCCTCGATTTTGAGCGTTGCAAACGGTATGTCGTATTCCTTGGGGCGAGATAACTTTGATGCGTCGACCTTTCCACAAGGATTGCGAGAAAGTTTTGGCCTAGAAGTCCTCTTTCTTGATAGCCTTAGAGGAGGCTCGCTGTATCTGGTTGGTCCTTTGAACCAAAAGTCAATCCAATCGGAGAGTAGTACGCCACTGGAATCCTTTGAAAGTCTGTGGTACGCCATGAATAAATATTTGCAACTACGAGGTAAAGAAGTTCCACGAGAGTCATTATTGAGGAGCTCTTTCGCTGAAGGAACCACTTCGTCGTAGAAGTCTCCATGAATGGGCAGCCCGCACAGTCCGCGTATGTCCCATAGGGAGATCGATAATTCTCCATTGGCCGCGTGCAACGTGTTCGTCGAAGGGCACCATAGTTCAAGGAAAGCTCGAAGAACATTTTTGTTGCAGACATACGTGAATAGCGAGGCATGAACAGCTGCATATATCTTGGCTTGGCGAAGGATATCCTCATAATGGCCTAGCACGTCTTCCGTCCACTCCCAAAAGCCGACGTGAAAGGACACCTCTCCGAAGTTGGACGGTGGGATCTTCCACGAGCTTCCCTTAAATGAGAAACGACGATGTGGGAGTATAAAATCCACAGGTTTAGCTTTTTCGTGAAGCGAGGACCTCAGCAGCAAGACTCGTGAGCGGGAAGAAGAGCCGGAGCGAGGATCGATGACTTCCCTAGTAGCTTCCTCGGACCAATTGGGGATATGCATGGACTTGTCGATTCGTGACTTGGAAGATTGATCGATCGGAGCCGCTTCGTGAACACGCAAGGTTGTACCTTTGACTTTGAAGTTATCCTTGTCGCTATGAATGACGATGCATGGGAAAGGTTCACTACGGTCCTCAATGCTCATCTTTACAGCTATCTATTAAAAAAAAAAAAAAAAAAAAAAAAAAAAAAAAAAAAAAAAAAGAGTCAAGATACGAAGAAAAGAAATGGAGATGCAAAACTAAATTGAAGCAATCAAGTCAATTTTTTTTCTCTTTGGTGAGGGTTAATCATAAAGTCCGATATAGCCCTGGCGGTGGACGGTGCATTGCAATTTCGTTGAGGCGAATTATCAAGCAGGTTGTGTGCATTGTTCTACAACATGAGTATTTGTATCTATTTGGTATAAGTCTTACCGTCAAATCAAGCAAAACACTACGAGAAGAGAAGAGAAGAGTACGAAGCTGCGTTATTTTCGATGAAGATGAAGTAAAAGAGTTGCCTCTTATATTAAGTGCATCGGTTAAGAAAAAAATTAATTAGGAATCATCCCTTATTCTAATTTCTTGCGGAGCAGGGTAGATATCTAAAAGGAATTTCCTAAGTAGCAGATGGAAAGCATCATTATTAGTTACCAAAATAAAGGATTTGCAGAGATTTCTTTCACAATACATGCTCTTAATTCACCGGAAGAGTATTGGGTTTGTGTTTCCCCCTCTCTCGGGTGTTTTATGGTCTACAAAGACCATGGGTGTGGGTCCACCCATAAGTTTTACTTGTTTATTAAAAAAAAAAAATATATATATATAATAATAATGATAATAATAATAATAATAATAATAAAAAAAAAAAAAAAAGGGAGAGAGGGGATATTATTCGCTGGCTGCTAATGTGGTTTCAAACTCTTCATTGTCCTAGTGGTGGGCCCATGACAAAATTATGAAGTTAAAAAAAAAAAAAAAAAAAAAAAAAAAAAAAAGGTGAAGTGGCGCAATGACCAGGACAGTGGTGGGAAGTTTTGGGCGAATTCCTGATGAGTTTTGTTTTGTTGAGCTGCATTTTGCCGAGATGCTTGGTTGAATTTCGGCTTATACTCTTGTACAAGGATGTGTTTTATAAGTTTGGTGATCAGAAAGGAAAGAAAAGGGAGAAGAAGTTCCGGTACTTCAAGTTTCTGCTCATAAATATTTGGCATATTATTCGCTGATCCTCGAAGTGGGGGCATTTGTTGACATCAAAATTGAGATTAAATTACGAATTAATGGCCCAAATAAATTGGTTATTAATTTGGATCTCCATTAAAAAAATCCATTATAAATTTGGGCTTATATCCATTTTTTGAGATTAAATTACAAATTAATAATCCAAATAAATCGGTTGTTAATTTGAATCTCAAGTCAAAGCCCGTGAAGAGTTTGGGCTTTATATCGAAATCCATACTAAATTTGGGCTCCGCAAATGTGCGATGTGAGTTAACTCAAAATAAGTACTAAATTCTTATTTTTGGGTTAGCTATTTGGGCTTATAAAATCTAGCCCACGTGAAGTGGCAAGTGGTCAAGCCCACCGGTCCAAGTTTCAAGTCAAGAAACCCTAAAACCGAGTCTATAAAAGTAGGTCTCAAACATGTACAAGGGGGCATCAAGCAAGGCGTACATCAAGCACTCAAAAGCTCTCAAGTCTCGAGCTCTTGCCACGACGAAGAACAACAACCGCGGAGGTTCTACATCTTCATCAAGGCACCAAATCCACAAGACCTAGAAATCCCCAAATCGATTTCTAGATATTCATATCTACTTCCGCAAATCAACGGTGGAATCAAGCTCTCAATTCAAGAACAAGCTTCGCCCCTTGGATTATATCTAGGGGAAGAATCAGAGGAATCAACAAAGATTGTAACCCATTTTCGTTTTGATTAAAATATAAATTATTTGTTCCTATTTTTTCTTGTCTTGTAATTTATTTTGCAGACATTTAAATTTGAGGTTAACAAATTGGCACGCCCGGTGGGACTGACTTTGCCTCTCATCTCCTCTCCTACATCGAAGCGCATATCCACGTGTTCAACGATCCAATGGCTCCAAAGAAGAACCAAAACTCTTTGATTCAAAAGGCTACCGAGATTGCCACCGTTGTTGGTTTATCATCCACCGGGGGCAAGATCGATAATACAGCTACAACAAATGGCTCAAGCTCCTCAGGCTCGGAAGAGATCGACTCCAAATCTCAAGCCTTCACCACATTGCCGGTTATGGTGGTTGATGCGACTTCCGTGGATGAGCAATTGGCGCACTTGCAGACATTTAAATTTGAGGTTTTACCACTAAATCGATTTATGTCCTCAAACTTTTTCAGCCACGAAATATGTCCTTAAACTTACCACTTTTTAACAATTTATGTTCTGCCGTCAACTCCGTCAGTTAACTTGGACGGAAATATCACGTGTGGCGCACGTGATGTCGATCTGGCCGTTAAATGCTGATATGGCTGACACACTGAGATGATGTGGCCGAAAAATTGACATGGAGTGACTTGTGGTTCTCTCTCCCTTGATTTCAATTTTAAAATTCCCAATTTATCATTAAAACCCCCAATTTCGCATTCCCCCGATTTCATTGAACCGAATGTAGAAACCCTAACCCTCAAATTCTAGTCATATTCTGCACTACAACACACAATTTGATTGACATCGAAACTTCTACCTCCCAAATCCCCATAATGAAGTTCAAAGATATCAACTTCGAAGAAACTTACCAAAATTGAAAATTCTTGTTCCATTGTGAAGTTCTAGCTCCACAAATGTTTGAAATTTGCGAAATTATGGTTGGGCAATCTTGTTGTTGCGGAATTTCACCTCAATTCAGTGCTTCGTACGAGGAATTTAGAGGGTAGGGTTTTTGCATCCGGTTCAATGAAATAGGGGATGAGAAATTGGGGGTTTTAATGATAAATTGAGAATTTTAAAATTGAAATCAAGGGAGAGAATCACGTGTCACTCCATGTCATTTTTTCGGCCACATCATCCCAGTGTGTCAGCCATATCAGCATTTAACGGCCAAATCGACATCACGTGCGCCACACGTGATATTTCCGTCCAAGTTAACTGTTGGAGTTGACGGCAGAACATAAATTGTTAACAAGTGGTAAGTTTGAGGACATATTTCGTGGATGAAAAAGTTTGAGGACATAAATCGTTTTAGTGGTAAAGTTTAGGGACATAAACTGTAATTTTCCCTAATTTACATAAAGTACAATGTGTGTACGATATTTTTAAATCTCTAGTATCGTACTAGGTCGTACTGTCGTACAAAATAATTAACGTATAAGATTAAAATTTAATAATTTTGGACAGACAAGATTAAATATTTTACGGTCCGAGAAGTACAACCCTCTCGGACCCTAGACAACCCCAAGTTACCAAGTGAACAATACCTTTTATTTATAGGAGGACTTGACTACAAGTTTCTTGTAAACTTTCGATGTGGGTGAAGTACGGGTGAACACGGGCGGGTTTGGGCGGGTGTACAAAACAAAATCAACCCGACCCAATGGTGGGCGGGTTACAATTACAATCCGAAACTGCCTAATTATATTTATAAACTGCTCGGTTCAGGTTTTATCGAGTCGTGGGTTGACGGGCGGGTTGACTGGCTTAATACATACATTAAAAAAATATCCACTGACTCTAACTATGTACTTTTTTTTTGTCACACTCAACCTATTTTTTCTCTACTCAGTAATCCTATTATTTTTCGCCGGACCCTCTCTCTCTCTCTTCTCTCTCTCTCTCTCTCTCTCTCTCTCTCTCTCTCTCTCTCTCTCTCTCTCTCTCTCTCTCTCTCCTTTTCATCGTCCCCATTACCTCATCTTTCTTCCATTTCTCACACTGTACCTCCCTTTGCAAATCCTTGCATAGCTTATCATGGTGACATCATTCACAATTTAATATTAGGCGGTTCACTTGGAAACATTCATAGCTAAACGAAACAACAATGGATTGGATGACTTTGTACGAAACATAAATATAAAGAAATGGGAGAAAATAAGAGATAAGATTCAATCCTAGTCTTACTTGGGAATTACGATATGGCAGATCGAGTAGTTGGCGGGTTTTGGTAGTCAAACCCGAAAACCGACCCACTCCGTTCGGGTTTCCCAAATAGAAAACTGCTAGTGATATTTTAGAGAGTAAAACTGGCGGGTTGCGGGCTGTTCAGGTCGGATCGGGCGGGCAGGTCGAGTTTGGCAGGTTTATGTTCACCCCTCGGGAGAAGTGCAGAAGTGTAAAACTTCTTGTAAAGATTCAATGTGGGAGAAAATTATAGAAGTGGTGCTCTAATTAGACTTTTCCCTTAACTGGGCCTTTAATGCACCAATTGGGTTTAAGATACAATTAGACACATCAAATTTTGTGATTATTTTAATATCCTGGAAAAATAAAATTATTCATCTTATATTTCGATTAGTAGCTTGTAAAACATGTTTTCAATATTTTGATATACATAAATGTTTTAAGAATTAGATTAAGGTTATTGCAGGGGTCGATTGAGACTCATGAATTTATTTCCAATCTTTTGTTTCAGTCCTTACTTTTGTTGATTTTGAAAAATTATATACCACTACAACTGATTTCATTAATATATACATGCATCTGTCTGTGCATGCATATACGTATGTGTATACATGTTTATATATGCCTACACTAATAAAATTTATATATTAATTATGCATTTGTTAATATGCATATAGGCTTGTGTGTATGTAGATGTTTGTATGAATTATTATATTGTTTTTGGCATAATCATGTTATTATGTAATCACATGTGTATATTTTAGTGTTTCTGATGGATTTGTGCATAACATTTTTATTATTATGGCCCCTTTAAATTTCTAAGTTCATTATATATAAAAAAAATCATTAGTACAAATCAAATTATTTTGATTATGTGATACTTTAAAATTTATTAATCTATATATTATAATTGATTAATTAACTGCATATATAATTATTATCTCTATGATATCAAATGTTTCTATATATAATAAGAGATTAATTTCTTTACTTTATGAGCATTATTGTCAATGAAAATGCTATATTTTAAATTATTATTCATTTTTTTTATTGTTATGCAAATTATCATAAGAATTTGAAGTTTTGTGAAAAAATATAGGCCCGAAGTCTATATCAAAATATCAAATATATTGAATAAATTAGTCTCAAACCAGCAGTTTTGTGTATACATATAATTTAAAGCACTATTAATTTTATGATTCAGTGCTATGGCAAATATCACCAAGCTTGTGTTCGCTGCTCTAGATATTTCCGGAAAAAAATATCTAACTTAGATCCTTGATGCCATTTGAATTCCACGAACCTCGGAAATACCATTAAGGATGGTAATGAGGAAAATGAACAAGATAAGGCGAGATTAATGATTTTTATTCGCCATCATTTCCATGAGAGCTTAAAATCCTAATATTTTGGGGTAAAGAACCATGCTACTATATGGAACAACTAAAGGAGAAATATGATCACGAGAACAGTGTGATACACTCTAAAGTTCGATATGAATGGATGCACTTGCGTTTGGAAGATTTTAAATAGGTTAATGAGTATAAGTCCACTATGTTTAAAATTTGAGATTATGCGGAGACGATGTCACTAAACAGAATATGTTAGAAAAGACATTAACCACTTTTCATGCCTCTAATATGCTCCTGCAGCATTACCGTGAAAGAGGCTTAACAGAGTACTCTCACTTGATTTCGTGCCTCCTCGTTGATGAACAAAACAACGAGCTCTTAATAAAAAATCATAACCCCCACCGAATGGGATCACAAGCATTTCCAGAAGTAAATGCAAATGTTTCATTCCCTGAAGTGAATGCAAATAACTATAATCGCGATCGAGGTCGTGGGTGCGGGCGTGAGTATCACATACATCAAGATGGTCCTAGAGTTGTGTCATACCACCCGAAGTGGAATAAAAATGGTGAAAAAAAAAATACAAGGACAAGGCTGTAAAATTTGGCTCTCATAATAATCAAAATGAGAGTTACCACATCTGTGGACTGAAAGGACACTGGTCACGTGCATGTCGTACTCCAAGGCACCTTGTTGATTTATATTAAGCATCCATTAAGGAAAGGAAAAGAGAAAGAAATCAATTTTACTAATTTTAGCGACAATGAGAATGAACATATTGATCCAATGGACTTTACCCATTTGGATGTTGCTGGTTTCTTTCCCGGGCCAAGTGCAGAAATTGTTGGGATCAAATTTTATGGTGATGATAACAATAATGGAAGGAAATAGATCAATCAGGATTGATCAAGTATTACGTTTATATTGCATTTGAGTTAAATAATGTTTATCTTTCCATTCCCTAAATAAGTTCGAAATAATTTTATGTGTGGTTGGTGGTTTAATTGATATAAGAAAATAAATTTTATGATATCTTTGTTGTAAATAATCTAGAATATGGGGTTTTCTAACTTAACCACTTTAAGGGTTTTCTCAACCTCCCACTAGTGTAAACTTCCCACATCTTAGTCCCATGGAACTTACATTTGTAACTCCTTGTTGTAACTTCCGATGGTTTAAACCTATATTAATGAGAAAAACTCCCTCCCCATTTATACCCACAATTATCTCTCTCTACATACCTGGTTCACTTATGTTCTCTCATCTCTCTCTATTATTGTTATTGCGTTCTTATGTATTTCCAAAATCACAAACAGAATAGCTAGATAGGATAGGCTATTTTACAAAACGTTATCAGCACGAAGTGCTCGCCTTGATCGTGGAAAGATAATCATTTGTGGGGAAAGCATACTCGAAGAATTAGGACACTCGTGGAAAGGTAATCGTTTGTCGGATAAGGTTACTCGGTGAACTTGTGATTCGGGTTTGTATGTAAAACGGTAATTCCTTGAAATTTCAATTTCTTAGGAGATGCATGCTAGATAAATTTGATGGCATGATATATATGAAGAATGATATTTTTGTCTCGAAATTACAACTGTGAGCCTGCATACTAAGAGTCATGTACACTAAGCAGATTAATTTAATATATGGGTGTTTCTTGTGTTTGCATAATTACCACATGCTGAACCATATTATTTTCATTCGCTTGTGGCTAAAATATCAATTTATGTTTTCACATCTATGTATAAATCTTGTGATATATTTATCTCTAGAATTCAATGTATTGCGCCAACAAAATGTGTTATTGCATTTCATCGAAACAGGCAATATTTTGCTGCCCTTTTGATTTCATAATTTCTTAGTGCGTGGATTGGAATTATATTATGTATGCTTCATTGCTAAAATATAGAGAAAACTGTGGACTACATGTTTAATGACTATGAATTTGTATGCATCAGTATGCATTGGCTCATGAATTGTTTTGATTATGATAATGGAATTCTCTTTGTTTCTTATCCAACCCGTTTGTAGCTTTAGCCATTAACTGTTTGAAATATTGTCTGATTAAATCATGGATCCTATATGGGTTATACATGCTATTTACGGTTACATCATAATCGATTATATGCTTAAGGTTATGTATATATTTCAATGATATTAAACATGTCATATTATATATATGTAGCACATGTACATTAAAGTGCATGAACATTTTGCTCAAATTAATATCTAGAACTCTATTCAATTGATTCGTTGTTTATCTGTTGTGTAATTTTGTAATATTAGTATGGTAAGCAATATTTTGTTCTTCGTTATTGTTTATCTTATGATTCCATGAATGTGTATGAACATGTGGTATATGAATTATTAGACTGGAAGTTCTAATAAGTTCAAAATATTCATAAAATTGTTTATGGGGGTTACATTCACATAACACACCAATACTCCATACTATATTTGATTCAAGACGAAACCCATGAGCAAGCTTGAGTTCACCCATCATAATATACCTGGTGAAATTTATATTAGTTGGAGAATGGATGTTAAGATCCATATGCTTAGTAAGAAATTGAGAATGGTTGTTTTCGAGGATAAATTAAGTAAAGCTCAGAAGGCCGAGACTGTGTTTCTAATTAGGAGATAGTTAGATGAAGTACTTCGTTTGGGCTATTAATCAAACGAGGGTCCCCATAAAGCACTGAATACTCTACCAAAAAAGTCATATACTTTCCAGAAGCAAGGAACAAGTGGATTCATAAATGATTTGTATATGAACATTAAAATCCAAATAGAGCTCAAAATCAGAACATAGTTATATTTATTATATGTGGCGGATCTGAGCATTGGCCACGCACATGTAGTGCGAGGAACGTTGTGGCTTGAGATGCAAATAATAATGCACCAGCATAGACTGACTTGATAGATGCTAATGTTTTCACTGTGTAGCCCGTCGCTCAGCTTCCATACTTGGGCACATCAGACCAAATGACCCATATTTTGACATGATTGAACTTTTGATTTCATAAAATACGCATTATGTTTATTTTATGTCTCTAGTTTATCAATTTATTGGATTTCATATGATTATGTTACGAACCATATTCGTACATCGATTATGTTTAGTTTTTGCTCTTGACCATATATTTATATGATGATATGTTTTAAATAAGTCATTATGTTATTTAGTGGTGTTTTGTTGTTGAATTTATTTAGTACATGAAGTACTTAAAGTATGTGATTAGAATATATAACTCTCTAGACATGACATGTAGGGATAAATGTCTGGCAGATTGTGCGACTACACATACTATCCTTAGAGATAAGTCGTATTTTATTACTTTCATGCCTAGTAATAGCAAAGACCTATTTGTTAACTAAATGAGGCACATTAGTTTTTATAGATGCTTGTGGTAATGTCTACATTATGTTATCTCATGGCACAACTTTTCCATTAAAGTATGTCTTTTTCCTCCCCGTTCCAGTAGAACGATGTTGAAGTTTAGAGATATTTGAGCTAATGGTTATTATGTTGAAAGCATTAAAGAAAAGAAATCAAATTTATGTGCATCACCTCTAACGTGTACAACCAGAAGCGTACATTAGGAAAATTAGATGAATTTTCATCACATTTGTGTAGAACTACAATTTGAATGCCAGAAGCATTAGTAGTCGATAGCTCGAAATCAAGTAATTTGATTATATGTCAGCATATGCACATACATGTAATGATTCAATTCCTTTCTCAGAGGTAATCCAAAAATATAGATATGTGGACTATGTATCACCATCTATAACTTAAATTTAGAACCTTAGACAGACGATCTTTTACCCGCTCAAATTGCGGGCTGTCACTTTGATGAGACTGTCTTCCTGCCGTTAGGGGGGGGGGGGGGGGACAGAACGTCCATACTAACATTTCTAAATAATGGTGTGAAGTCGTGTGAGACGACCCCACTGTGTTTGATCAAGATCCCCTATGTTAGAGAATTGATATATAGATTAGTAGATCATCCACACTAACGTTCATGAAGAATGGCGTGAAGTCATGTGGGACGACTACTAAATATGCAAAGAATGTCAACACCACTGTTCCTGAAGAACAACGTGAAGTCGTGTGTGACGAATAATGCCACACTCATTCTCTGGTTTGAAAAAAGTGACGAGATCTCAAATAAGCATGCAACGATAGGTGTCCTAGAAGGATAAAATATGGATAGGACATCAATCCCTTTTAACCAATTTTGCCTCCCTGACTAGAAGAGGGGAGAGCAATGGGATCAATGGATTCTTATCTCCTGGGGAGACTTTCACTTTAACTATGGCTTGAAATATTCTGCAAGAATATATGATAATCACCTAAGTGAATAATTGCTCGGAAGAGAATATGTGAACACTAATTGGTTTTGATTGTTCCTATTACTACAATTTATGTTAAGGACATGCAACTTGATTTGGACTTGTGAATAAGGCAAGTAAGAAAAACTCAATTGTTGAAAATTTGAGTTCAAGATCAAAGATCTAAATGAGACTAATTTGTTGTGTCAACCAACTTAAAATTTATCATGTCAATTATATTTTTGTCCGTCAATCGAATTATATCCAGAATATTTTATGGATAAAGAGAAATTACCGAGTGACACCTATGGGGATTTGACAGTGAATAGGTCCAATGATTCATTCCGTCCCGTGGAGGAGGACGAGGAAGTGTTAGCACCAGAAGTGCCATATTTAAATGAAATATATGAATTATTATACTTAACTCCATGTACTCGATATGATTTAGCGTTTTCGGTAAATTTGTTAGGTAGACTTAGCTCATCTCACATACGGTGTATGCATCAATGAATGATGCAAAGCTTGTGATTTATATTGGCATTGGCCAGAAGTCGTACCCACACAACGCTTGTTCCCAAAATCTATTGTTTTGTATTCAAAATATGTGACACCACTTTCTAATTACACTTACTTAGTGATTTAGAATATGCTAGCGGAAGACTTTTAGAAAATAATGAGTGCGGAATGCTCGTTTTAAAAATCACCTTCTACAAATACAAGGTTACGCATAATTTTTTCTTTTAAAATAAGAAGAAGAGTGTCCACATAATACCATTTCATATACACTTAACCAAATATCACAAAAGGAACATGCATGACTAGATTAATTAAATTATCAAGAGTAAAGATTAGGAATTACGGACATATTAGGTAGATCAACTTAGAAAATTAATTTCTCTTAAACCGTTCATGAAACTACCTTGAACTTTTAACCACATACTCTCATATGGGTGAAAGTTACTTCGTTAAAACTGTTTTAAAAATCATATGCCATTTGAGAGAAATAATTAAAGACATGCAACTGTACTACTTGAAAATCCAGAACAGAGGAGGGAGCTTTGAAATTTGTTTATAAATTCCCTACAGTTCTAAACACTATCAAATTTTATACCAAAACAGAAAATTGAGTTAGGAACCTATTTCAATTTAAATAGATTGACTTAAGTAAGAAAAACTTCGCATATTGATGCATGTCCTAAAATGACTCTCCATGTGTACAGTTATGGAAAATAATTCGTAATAAATTCATGACTTATGCAAATGATGCAAAAGACCTACCAAAATGACCGCGACAGAAAGACCTATGACACCATAAAATTACATGAAACTCTTAACAGAAAGTATATTTAATACGCATTATCAAACAACAGGGTAGAACACAACATAAAACTACCCGATAAACATTATATAGAAGTTTGGCATCATAGGAGGAAATCATAATCCTAATTATTATTAAATGCAATTTTCTTGCTAATGAGAGCTCTCGAGGGTGGAAGAGTACGATAATAGATACCTAAGACGGTATCGAAAGTCTATAAAATTAAACAATATAAGTGAAACCACATAGCTAGATTAAGAGCACACATGATCCACACACCTTCCATATGAACACATCCCTCGATCCTCGAACTCGACTCCAACTTTACGACTCGTGCTCGGGATTGAAAGTACCTACAAGCATATCAACACCTATATGAGTCTTTTGGACTCAATGAGAATTTCCGAGGAAATACCAAATACACATAGGCAAACAAGCATATATTTATAATATGTATATATCACATATTTTACACACATAACAAAAGTATCTCAAAGAATTTTGTTATTTATAATTACTATCTCCAAGTTTCATTAATTAGAGTTCAAGCCCCATTTCTGAAGACACTTGGAGTTTTCTTTCAAGTAGCACCAAATTTTCATTTATTTCATTTTCTTCCCAAAATATTCGAACCATCAAAAATTCAATCAAACAAAATTCCTTTTTTATTAATCTTGTTCTCGGTTTTTATCTTCGTATATTATCTTATTACTCATGGATTGCAAGCTTCCTCGACCCGAAGAGAGTACACTTCCAACCACGCAGGCCGATATATATACAAATAGAAACATATACTTATTATATATAACACATATAGATTATAAATAAACCATGGATCAAGTGCTTTCTTCGACCACGCAGGTTTACGAAAACCATGGATCAAAGTTTCCTTCAGATCACGCAGGTCTAGTATATATAAAAATTACAATATTATTCTTAGTTCTTCAAGATTATATCATTTAAAGCATAGATTCTTACATGTATGGATGATCAAAGCATAAATTAAACACAAAGTTTTATTTTCTTCTTCCTTTAGTTTTTGGTCATCACAAGTACATAAACAAGAAATAAATAGAAGAAAAATACTATTGGTGTTGAAGCTTTTGTAGCAAGAATTCGAAAATTCTCACCTTAATCTTCTTAGAAATTTGGAAGGGTGTTATTTCCTTTCTATAAGGAGGAGAAGAATAAATTTGAGAGAGAGAGAGAGGAAGAAGAAGCTTAACTTCTTGAAATATTCAAAAATGAAGAAAAGGAAGAAGAGGAAGAAGACTTACTCCTTTTGCCAAGATTTTTACTCTTGGAAGAGAGATTTTGGGGCTTTCCTACACTCCTAATTTAGGAAATGGGGAAGAAGAGAAAGATATTTTGATCTTTAGAATGTGTGTAGAATATGAGAAAACACATGAAGGCTTGGTATCTATTTATAGAGTTGTTAGGGACTTGCATGCTTAATGATTAAGGAGTGGTCTTTTTGCAATTTAGGAAAACTTAGGGATTATCTAGAGGGACTTATTTGCAATTTTATTTAACTATCCAAAAAGAAATTCAAAAAGGAAAATCTTAATACACATGGGCTAATCTAGAGGAGGGTTGTACTCAAGGAAATTTTTGGTCTTGTGTTGTACCATGGTCAAAATTGAGGGATGAATAGGAGGAGTTTTTTATTTTTATTTAAGCAAATATTTGATTTAAAATTCTCCTAATAATGAGTTCTAGAAAAATAAATGAGTATGATTAATCTCTACATATAATCATTAACTAATATGATCAATTTAAATTCGTCCAAAATTATTTTGGACTAATGCATTCTATATGAAATTTTACCGATTATCACATAAATAAAATATTAAACTAATAAATGCATATAAGAGATAAAATCAGTGGCTGTAAAGTGTAAATTAGTGGTCACTTATTCTAATCATGCCGAAGTTTTTGCTTCACGAGGTAGTGCATGAATATGCACATGGCCTGAAGCCATGATTAGGCATGTTCGGGATTCCCGTGAATGTTGTATTTGACTATAATGCAACATGCATTGAGCAAATGAAGATGAGCTTCATTAAATGTGACAAATCCAAGAACATAGTTATGAGGTTTTCTTCAATCAATAACAAGAAGAGCTTAAACAATAATGATCCAGCAAAACATGATTTTAGATAACTACACAAACTTATTTACCAAGTCTTCGCCTAAAGTCACTTTGAAAAACCATGTTAAGGATATTGTCTTGGGTGGATTATACGAGCTCGCTCCCTTCTAGATATTTGGGGGAGTACCCTGTAGGTACTCAGTATCCAAATGATACTGGGTGCCCTGTTGTACTATTTTTCCTTTGTGCGAGGTTTATTTTTCCCACAGGGTTTCCGTTACTTGAAAAGGTTTTAACGAGGCAATTTTCGTTACTTGACAAGGTTTCAATGAGGCAACATATGTTGATTGGAAGGATTGTGCATTGTACTCTTTTCCCTAACCGAGGTTGTTTTTTCCCATTGGGTTTTATCTCGGAAGGTTTTAACGAGGCAACACAAAAATCACATTAATGGTTTGATAAGAATCTCCAAGTGGGAGTATTGTAAATAATCTAGAATATGGGGTTTCCTAACTTAACCACTTTGAGGGTTTTCTCAACCTCCCACTAGTGTAAACTTCGCACATCTTAGTCCCATGATGTGTGTAGGAAATAAATTCCATGAAAATTCCATTTGTAACTCCTCCTTGTAACTTCCGGTGGTTTTATACTTATATTAATGAGAAAAACTCCCTCCACATTTATACCCACAATTATCTCTCTATGGATCTTGTTGACTTGTGTTATCTCATTCTCTCTCTATTATTCTTATTATTTTCTTATGTGTTTTCACAATCACAAACCAAATAGCTAGATAAAATAGGCTATTGTACAACAATCTTCTTATATTACTTATTTTATTCCCAGAAAAATGGAATATCATGAAGCCGTGAGCAACTTGAATGATGGACAAATTTGTTTGGTTGATAATGGAGCAACACACACAATTCTTCGTGATAAAAAATATTTCTCGAGTTTGAAATTGGCAAAGGCAAATGTTAGTACAATTTCTGGTAATTCCAAACTAATTGATTACAACCAATGTTTCATGCTAGAAGCATGTTAAAGAGAAACTCTCAATTTTCTCATCAGGGTTGTATTATGTGACGATAAGCGCAAATGCGCAATTGAAACAAATACTGTGATGAACCAGAAGTCCAATTATCCGAAAGTTTTCTTTCTTTGACACAATCCAGTTGATCACCAGGATCGACCATGATGCGTCGAAAAATAAATAATTCTTATGGGCATACTTAAAAGAACCAGAAGATTCTTTTGCCCCATGAATGTATGTGCATTGCAAGCTCACGAGAGAAATTGATTATAAGACCATATCCAATGAAAATTAGTAGCGAGACCCAAACTGTTTTACAAAAAATTCAAGGGGATATTTGTGGACCTATAGAATCACTTTGTGGACCATTTCACTATTTGATGGCTCCATTGGATGCATCATCTAGATGCATAGCTAGACTTCTTGCTCAAATTATAAGACTAAAGACCTCAATTTCCTAGACTATTCATCTTGATAATGCCGGTTAATTTTCATCTCCAGCATTTAATGATTAATGCATGCCAATTGGAATATATTGAACATTCAGTTGCACAAGTACATACTCAAAATGGACTTGCAGAGTCCTTTATTAAGAGATTGCAATTTATTTCCAGACCTTTGCTTTTACGGTCTAATTTACCCACTTTTGCTTGGGGACACGCAATATTACATGTTGCTTCATTGGTCCGAATTAGACCAAGTTCCTTTCAACAGTATTCACCGTTGCAACTTGTTTTTGGCCAATAGCCATACATTTCTCACTTAAAAATATTTGGTTGTGATGTTTATGTTCCAAGAGAAATGGGTACACAAAGAAGACTTGGAATTTATGTTGGTTTTGATTCCACGTCTATAATTAGATACATTGAACCCCTGACAGGTGATTTGTTTAACTCAAGATTTGTTGATTGCCATTTTGATGAGATAATTTTCCTGCCATTAAGGGGAGAAAGATTGCGCGTTAAGCTTGAACGGCGTGAAATTACATGGAATGGAACGTATTTGTCTCCTCTTAACCCACGCACAATTCAATGTGAGAAAGAAGTAAAAAGGATAATCTATTTGCAAAATTTTTCAAATCAATTTCCGGATGCTTTTATCGATACGAAAACGGTAACAAAATGTCATATACCCGCTATAAACACCCCATCACGGGTTGATGTTCCTGAAGGACATTATGAAGATATAATGAAACCTCGCATGAAGCGTGGGCGCCCTATTGGCGCAAAATATAAGAACCCTAGAAGGAAAAGGGTAATAGAAGTAAATTCTCCAGAAGAGAATATTATTTGTGAACAAGAACGCGCTATGAAAAATGTGACTGATCAGTCTAAAGTACATGATGATGTCCCTGAAGAGGCTCATGAGAAAGACCTTATTATATCCGAACAGATCTCTTTAAACTATTTGAGTACCAGAAAAAGCTAAGATAGAAATAAAGTTGTTATTGATAATATTTTTTCCTATGGGGTTGCAATTGATATTGCAAATGAGAACCGCAAACCAAAATCTGTCGAAGAATGTCGACATAGAAATGATTGGCGAAAATGGGAAAATGCTATTCAAGCTCATTAAAATTCCCTAGAGAATCGTAAAGTATTTTGGACCTGCAATCCAAACACTGGATGTTGTAAAACCTGTTGGATACAAATGCATATTCGTGCGAAAACGAAATGACAAAAATGCAATCGTGAGATATAAAGCACGACTATTTGCACAAGGTTTCTCACAAAGACCCGATATTGATTATGATGAAACATAATCCGTGTGATCGATGAAATCACGTTGAGATATTTGATCAGTTTAGTAGTCACAAGGACGCTTGAGATGCACCTTATGGATGTTCTTACTGCATATCTATATGGATCATTAGATAGTGATATTTATATGAAAACCCCTGAAGGATTTAAAATGCCTGAAGCATTTAAACGAACGTCTTGTGAAGTATGCTCAACTAAGTTGCAACGATCTTTGTACGGTTTAAAACAATCTGGAATAATGTGGTATAACCGTCTAAGTGAAAACATTGTTAAAAAAAGGTTATATAAATAATCCAGTTTGTCCTTATGTTTTCATCAAAAGATCTAATAGTGTAACACCCCACCTTTCCAAAACCCGAAAACCCTAAAACCCGAGACTAATATTTCTAACTCGAGAACCTTTAGGTAATATTATTACATGATACTAATTATATACATTACGTGGATTTAATTATGTGACTTACGTGAATAATTACGTGCGTTATTATATGTGTGATTTATATGATTTGTATTTTCGTAAATTGAAATTCTAGGAATTTCGTGAATTACGTGACTTATGTGAATAGTTGCGTATCTTATTTATTTGGTAAATTATTTTTATATGTTCGAAATTTGGTGAATTATGTGAATCATATTTTTATATATTTATACGTACATACATGCATACATATGTACATTTTGTGCATGCATATAGACATACACCTATACCTACTATTACATGCATCATGCATACACATATTTGAGTATATATATATATGTCCGAAATGTGTGTGTGTGTCCGGATTGTGTGTGTGTGTGGTATTTGTGCAAGTTGTGTTTACTTTTAAATAAAATAATTAGTAATAAGCATGCATGCCTTTACACTTGGCACCCCCTAATCATTTCTCTAAACCCACACTCAAAGTAACCCAAAAGACACCCTTCATCTTTCTTCTTCCAACACCTCAACCCCTTACTTGTCTTCTCCATTTTTCTCCACCGTAGCAACATCACCACCTCCATTCTTCTCCTTCTTCCACCTCATCTCTTGTTTTTCAAAGAAAATGAAAAATCACTTGAAAGTTCCCCTATTTAACCACGGCCATGGAGCAGCCTAGATCACCACTCATCAAAGAAATATACATCTCATTTGAAAACCCACTCAATCTCTTCCACAATCATAGTAGCTTGGTTGGATTTCGGTGCTTGAAAGCCTCTCTTCCTTTGGTTGCTTTCTTTCTTCGTTTTTAAGGTAACAAATTCCGATTTCTTGTTGCAATTAAATGGCATCAATAGTATTAAAATGGTTTTCAAAATTTTCTAAAAGATTGGGAGTGATTTCGAAAATTTAGGGCTTTTTGGGGAAAAATGGAAAAGAAGTGTTTAATGTTGATTTCTTGTTCTTGCATGCATCATCTATGTTGGTAGTGGGTGGATACAACTTTTATTGGCCAAAAGCATTAAAAATTTCAGATTTCAAGAAGGGGTTTCAAGAAAAATAGATTTTTGAACTTTTATGGGGTTGCATGTGTAAATCGAAAGATTTTTGGGTCAAATCTGTAATTTTTGAGAAGTCAGTCCTAAATGTGTTTTCAAAACTGTTTTTCCAGAATTTATTGAACAAAAATTTCGGTTTTAATGAATTTTTGTAAGAAAAAGAGATTTTTGAACTTCTAGTGGTCTTGCATGTGTAGATCTAGAGATTTTGGGGTAGAATATGTAATTTTCGGAATTTCTGCATAAAGTAACTTTTCAACTTCGTTTTCTGCACCTAATAAAGTAAAATTTCAGATTGTTAGGGGTTTTTCATGAAAAAATGGATTTTGAACTTTTAGTATGGTTGCATGTGTAAATCTTGAAACTTTTGGGGTCAAAACTGCAATTTCTGAAAAATCTCTCATTTTTAAAGTTTGGATCTGTTTTCCAGTGAGTATTAAATGGGGAAAAAGTTTTATTTACAAATATTTCAAAGTAATTAAGGTTATATTAGAATTTTTTATTTTTAAGAGAAAAAGGGAAATTTCTAGTTTTTTTTTTTTATTTCAAGCAAATTCGAAACTTTGTGAAAACTTAAAATAATTTCCGAAATTAGAAGTTGGATCAGTTAGGAGTCCTAGGATTTAATTTGGGAATTTTTGGAATTAGTTTGCTATTACTTCGAAATTATGACATTTGCATGTCATTTATTATGTTTTGTGCTTTTATGCTTATGTCTTTGATTTAATAATTATGAGTGATGAGATTTGATATTTTGTACTTTTAATTGCTGCTGGTTGTGGATTACTTGTTGTGAGAATTTATTGAAATGGATTATTACCTAGAAGTGGTAATAAGTTCATTAAATGAAAGGTAAAAAAGGGGTGCTTGCTTTACAAGCATGGTTTGATATTAAATGGTGATGTTTAATGTGTTGGTTGCATGGGTGTGTGCTGAATATGTGTGAGTGTGTTTGTTCTGAATGTGCATGTGTTGTGTGCCGTGTGTGGTTGTGTGTTATGTGTGTGAATTTGGGGATTTTTGCCCAAATTATAAATATGTGGTAAATTGTGATATTTGTGTGACTTTGTGGCACTTGATTGATATTTGTGATGTTATGTGTGAGTCATAAGCATGATTTCGAAAAGTTGCATTAAAAGGTTTTTAAATTGAAAGATTAATGGAATATCGGGTAATAAACAACTCGGATATAGTGGGCCGGTATCCAACTAGGATGATGTGTGTAGTGGTTTGATCCCCACTTAGTGAAAACGGGCTCGTAACAGGTTTATTACTCAGGTACAAAAATTAATCTTTCACGGATTCGATAAAAACGAAAAGTGTGTTTTTCATGATTTTTACAAAGAGGGCATTTTAGTCATTTGCATAAATACGTGATTTTGTGTGAATGATGTGTTTCGTGAGTTGTGTGATTTTACCGATTGTCTTGTGTTGTTGTACGGAACGTGGGTAAGAATGGCTATATAATATTATATATTATGTATAACGTATTTTCAAAGTTCGATATTACTCGGATTTCTTACTGAGCTTTATAGCTCATATAGATGTCTTTTAATTGCAGGTAGTAGTAGTCCTCAACCGGGATGGGCCGAGTAGCGGATCGAGGTCTTGCCCGGGGTTTTGTGGAAGTTGTACGAGGACCTATGAACGATGCCGTATAATTTGGGTTTTCTTTTGGTGATGTAATATTAAACTATAACAATTTCTTTTCGTACCTTTTGAACTCATTTTCCGGTATGAATCGTACTTAACTCCTATTATAATATAGTAAGTTTCGTAATTTGCTATTTTCACGCCTCCATTAGTGAATTCCGATTTATTCACCAAATTAACCTTTCTAAACTCTGATCTCTTCTCGAACCGAAACCGATAGTAATACTGTAGCACTCGAATGAAAAATCCTCTCGAAACTTATTTCCAAACGAAACCTTCATTCGGCTAAAATAACCTAAGAAAAGTTTTTCTTCGAAAAATGCAAAGTTTTAATAATTGCATTTTTGCCCCATTCCAAAGTTTTAAAAAAATTACAAAGTGATCCTTTGCTTTCCGCTAGTTAGATGAATATTCGATAAACAGGTTCGATTTATCGCCCGATATAAAGGGGGGTGCTACAGAGAGTGGTATCAGAGCATGGTTCATAGATACTCGTACGAACTTCACGGGCTTAAAGACTACTCGAGACGCTAAGCTCGGACCATCCGGTAAAGTATGTGCATTATTTTCTTTATGTGTTTTACTTGCTTTATTTATTAGTTGTGAATTAATATAGAAATAATGGCGAGACGTATAACTCGAGGAAACCCGAGCACTCCTTCCGATGCACCACAAGACCACAATCAAACTATCGATAATTTCTCTAACTTAATCCGTGAACAAGCCCAAAACCACCAACGTCAAATCGAACAACTCCTCCAACGTAACCAAGCCACGCCCCAAAATAACGCGCCTCAAGCTATATACGAATGATTCCTCCGAATGAACCCATCCGAATTCCACGGTGGAACCGATCCCACCATAGCCGAAGAGTGGATCAAATCTCTCGAAGTCATATACGACTACATGCAAATGACCGACCGCGACCGCGTACATTGTGCCATATTCCTACTCCGCAACGAAGCTCGTCACTGGTGGGAAGGAATCAAAGAAGGAACGAACCTCAAAACTCTGCCATGGGCCGATTTCAAAGTCCAATTCTTCGAAAAATATTTCTCGAAAGATGTGCGAGCCCACAAACTCAAAGAATTTCTCGAACTCCGCCAAGGCGACTTACCAATGATCGAGTACATCCGCCGTTTCGAACGTGGCTGCCTTTACGCCCCGCCCCATTCATCGCTCGAGACGCCGAAGAAAAGAAGAATCATTTTATCCGCGGCCTCCAACCCGAAATCCGTAGAGACATTCGTATGTCCGACGCCTCGACTTTCCGCCAACTCGTAGACAAAGCGCTCATGGCTGCCCAAGACGAGGGAGAAATTCAAAACAAACGCCGAGCAACACCAAATTTCCAACGCCCGTGGAAAAAGAACAACTTCGGCAACCGCCCATTCCGAGGAAAGGGAACATAGCCCCTCCGCCCACCGACTAGACCACCGCCACCGCCGCCAAGGCCAACCTGCCCAAAGTGTGGAAAAAGTCACTCCGGAGAATGCATACAAGGAACGAGAAGTTGCTTCCGATGCCATCAGCCCGGACACATGGTAAAAGACTGTCCGAAACCTCCACCGAACGTCCCCGGTCGAGTATTCGCCATGACCCAAGAACAAATCGAGCAAGATCCGTCCATGATAGCAGGTATCATATTTATCCTCGAAGAACCCATATATGCTCTAATCGATTCCGGCTCTACACATTCCTTTATATCGAAAGACATAATTGCGCACTTAAATCTCAACCCGAGTCGATTAAATTACGAATACCGAATTCTCATTCCCTCTGGCGAAGAAATGTGCTCCAATCTAGCCATAATCAATTGTCCAATCCGAGTTCACACCAAACCCATGAATTTCGATTTAATCATCCTACCGATCCAAAACTTCAAAGTTATACTAGGCATGGATTGGTTAACCAAATTCAAAGCCCAAGTTGATTGTGCCTCAAAAACTGTTATTTTTCCCCTTCCGAACGGCGAAACCCTAAAATTCGGAAGTCAACCCAAAACCTCGATTCCAATCATATCCGCGATCAAAGCAGTCAAACTCATTCACAAGGGTCATTCCGGCTACTTAGTGGATATTCTGAAATCCGAGTCCGATCCCAAAACCCAAATATCCGACATTCGAGCTGTCCAAGAATTTCCCGATGTATTTCCCGACGACATTCCCGGACTTCCACCTGATCGAGAAATCGAGTTCGAAATCAATCTTATTCCCGGAGCTGCGCCAATTTCCAAAGCCCCGTACCGTATGGCCCCGATGGAATTGAAGGAGCTGAAGGACCAAATCCAAGAATTGCTCGACAAAGGTTATGTTCGACCCAGCCACTCCCCGTGGGGCGCACCTGTTCTCTTTGTCAAAAAGAAAGACGAATCCCTTCGTCTTTGCATCGATTACCGTGAGCTCAACAAAATCACGATCAAGAATAAATACCCTCTTCCTCGAATCGATGATCTTTTCGACCAACTCCAAGGCTCATCGGTCTTCTCTAAAATTGATCTCCGATCCGGTTACCACCAACTCAAAATCAAAGAATCCGATATCCCGAAAACAGCTTTCAGAACCCGATATGGCCATTATGAATTCGTTGTCATGCCCTTCGGTCTAACCAACGCACCCGCGGCTTTCATGGACCTAATGAACCGAGTCTTTCACCAATACTTGGACCAGTTTGTAATCGTCTTCATCGACGATCTCATATACTCCAAAACGCAAGAAGATCATATGTCTCACCTTCGCACCGTACTCCAAACTCTCCGATCGCATCAACTATACGCCAAGTTCAGCAAATGCGAGTTCTGGCTTTCGAGTGTGGCTTTCCTTGGTCACATTGTTTCAGAACAAGGGTCAAATTGGTCAATTCCGAAGAACGCAAAGGAAATCCGAAGTTTCCTTGGACTAGCCGGCTACTACCGCAAATTCGTGAAGGATTTCTCGAAGCTTGCCTCTCCACTCACCCGATTGACTCGAAAAGACGTCAAGTACCTGTGGACACCCGAATGCGACGCCAGTTTCACCGAATTAAAAGCTCGACTCACATCGGCACCAATTCTCGCACTACCAGAGAAAGTCGGAGAATTCATAGTCTACAGTGATGCCTCGAAATCAGGATTAGGCGCCGTGCTCATGCAAAATGGGAAAGTCATTGCCTACGCCTCACGACAACTCAAGGAGTACGAACGAAATTATCCAACGCACGATCTCGAATTAGCCGCCGTCGTTTTCGCACTCAAGATTTGGCGACACTATCTCTATGGTGAAAAGTGTACCATCTACACCGATCAATAGAGTCTGAGGTATTTCTTCACTCAAAAGGACCTGAACATGAGGCAACGGAGATGGCTCGAACTAGTCAAAGACTACGGCTGCGAGATACTCTATCACCCCGGCAAAGCAAATGTAGTCGCCGACGCACTTAGCCGCAAATCGATCAACGCTCTCATAGTCCAACCCACTTTGGGAGAATCAATCAAATCACCCCAACAGAACGATCCGCAAATTCTCAAAATTCGTGATAACCTCGAATCCAACCCAAACTTCCGAATTTCCGAAGAAGGTCTCGTCCGATTCCAAAATCGCATTTACGTTCCCAACGATCCAAACGTCCGCCGACTGATCTTGGCCGAAGCTCACCAAACCACGTACACTTGCCATCCTGGAGAAACCAAGATGTACCAAGATCTCAAGAAGCTCTACTGGTGGCCTGGAATGAAGAGAGACGTGGCCCGATTCGTCGCCGAATGCCTAGTGTGCCAACAAGTCAAAGCGGAACATCAAAGGCCCGGAGGTCTACTTCAATCAAACCTAATCCCCGAATGGAAATGGGAAGCGATTACAATGGACTTCGTGCAAGGATTCCCGAAGACCCAGAGGGGATCCGACGCCATTTGGGTGATCATTGACCGACTGACCAAAACGGCTCACTTTCTTCCGGTCCGAATGACCTTCAGTTTAGAAAAGCTGACCGAACTATACGTCCGAGAAATAGTCCGACTCCACGGTGTCCCCGTCTCAATTATTTCCGACCGAGACTCTCGATTCACGTCAAAATTCTGGAAAAGTTTACACGAAACTCTCGGAACGCGATTAAACTTCAGCACCGCCTATCACCCCCAAACCGATGGCCAATCCGAACGAACTATCAAAACCCTAGAAGATCTTCTCCGCGCGTGCATTCTCGACTTTGGAGGAAATTGGGAATCCCGCCTCCCACTAATCGAATTCGCGTACAACAATAGCTTTCATTCATCAATTGGAATGGCACCCTACGAAGCCCTTTATGGCCGCAAGTGTAGGTCCCCGCTCCATTGGGACGAGATTGGCGAAAGAAAATTTATTGGCCCCGACATAGTTCAACAAACCGTCGATATCATCAAAAATATTCGGGAGAAAGTGCAAATCGCCCAAGATCGGCAACAAAGCTATGCCAACACTCGAAGGAGAGATCTCGAATTCGAAGTCGGAGACTCCGTATTCTTGAAAGTGGCGCCTTTCAAAGGAATTTTGCGATTCGGGAAAAAGGGAAAATTAGCACCGCGATTTATTGGCCCATTCGAAATTCTCGACAAAGTTGGTACCGGCGCCTACCGACTAGCCTTACCACCCAATTATTCCAACTTTCACAATGTTTTCCACGTGTCAATGCTTCGGAAGTACATTCGCAGTCCAGACCACGTATTGAAAACCGAGCCGATCGACCTAAACCCCAACCTTTCTTACGAAGAGAAACCGTCTCAAATACTTGATTTCAAAACCAAAACACTTCGAAACCGAGACCTTAAATTCGTTAAAATCCTTTGGCAAAACCATACACCCGAAGAAGCCACGTGGGAACGAGAAGAAGAAATGCGCGAAAATTTCCCCGAGTTGTTCAGGTAACAATTTTGGGGACAAAATTTCTTTAAGGGGGGGGGGGGGGGGGGATTGTAACGCCCCACCTTTCCAAAACCCGAAAACCCTAGAACCCGAGACTAATATTTCTAACTCGAGAACCTTTAGGTAATATTATTACATGATACTAATTATATGCATTACGTGGATTTAATTATGTGACTTACGTGAATAATTACGTGCGTTATTATATGTGTGATTTATATGATTTAAATTTTCGTAAATTGAAATTTCGTGAATTACGTGACTTATGTGAATAGTTGCATATCTTATTTATTTGGTAAATTATTTTTGATATGTTCGAAATTTGGTGAATTATGTGAATCATATTTTTATATATTTATATGTACATACATGCATACATATGTACATTTTGTGCATGCATATAGACATACACCTATACCTACTATTACATGCATCATACACATATTTGAGTATATATATGTCCGAAATGTGTGTGTGTGTCTGGATTGTGTGTGTGTGTGGTATTTGTGCAAGTTGTGTTTACTTTTAAATAAAATAATTAGTAATAAGCATGCATGCCTTTACACTTGGCACCCCCTAATCATTTCTCTAAACCCACACTCAAAGTAACCCAAAAGACACCCTTCATCTCTCTTCTTCCAACACCTCAACCCCTTACTTGTCTTCTCCATTTTTCTCCACCGTAGCAACATCACCACCTCCATTCTTCTCCTTCTTCCACCTCATCTCTTGTTTTTCAAAGAAAATGAAAAATCACTTGAAAGTTCCCCTATTTAACCACGGCCATGGAGCAGCCTAGATCACCACTCATCAAAGAAATATACATCTCATTTGAAAACCCACTCAATCTCTTCCACAATCATAGTAGCTTGGTTGGATTTCGGTGCTTGAAAGCCTCTCTTCCTTCGGTTGCTTTCTTTCTTTGTTTTTAAGGTAAGAAATTCCGATTTCTTGCTGCAATTAAATGGCATCAATAGTATTAAAATGGTTTTCAAAATTTTCTAAAAGATTGGGAGTGATTTCGAAAATTTAGGGCTTTTGGGGGGACAATGGAAAAGAAGTGTTTCTTGTTAAATTCTTGTTCTTGCATGCATCATCTATGTTGGTAGTGGGTAGATACAACTTCTATTGGCCAAAATCATTAAAAATTTCAGATTTCAAAAAGGGGTTTTCAAGAAAAACGAAATTTTAACTTTTATGGGGTTGCATGTGTAGATCTTCAAAAGTTTTGGGCCAAATCTGTAATTTTTGAGGAGTCAATCCTAAATGTGTTTTCAAAACTGTTTTCCAGCATTTATTAAACAAAATTTTCGGATTTAAGGAAGTGTTGCAAGAAAAAGTGATTTTTCAACCTCTAGTGGTCTTGCATGTGTAGATCTAAGGATTTTTGGGGTAAAATATGTAATTTTCGAAATTTCTGCATAAAGTGACTTTTCAACTTCATTTTCTGCATCTAATAAAGTAAAATTTCAGATTGTTAGGGGTTTTTCATGAAAAAGTGGATTTTGAACTTTTAGTATGGTTGCATGTGTAAATCTTGAAACTTTAGGGTCAAAACTGCAATTTCCGAAACATCTCTCATTTTAAATGTTTGGATCTGTTTTCCAGTGAGTATTAAATGGGGAAAAAGTTTTATTTACAGAGATTTCGAAGTAATTAAGGTTATATTAGAATTTTTGATTTTTAAAAGAAAAAGGGAAATTTCTAGTTTTTTTTTATTTCAAGAAAATTCGAAACTTTGTGAAAACTTAAAATAATTTCCGAAATTAGAAGTTGGATCAGTTAGGAGTTCTAGGATTTAATTTGGGAAGTTTTGGAATTAGTTTGCTATTATTTCGAAATTAGGACATTTGCATGTCATTTATTATGTTTTGTGCTTTTATGCTTATGTCTTTGATTTAATAATTATGAGTGATGAGATTTGATATTTTGTACTTTTAATTGCTGCTAGTTGTGGATTACTTGTTGTGAGAATTTATTGAAATGGATTATTACCTAGAAGTGGTAATAAGTTCATTAAATGAAAGGTAAAAAAAGGGTGCTTGCTTTACAAGCATGGTTTGATATTAAATGGTGATGTTTAATGTGTTGGTTGCATGGGTGTGTGCTGAATATGTGTGAGTGTGTTTGTTCTGAATGTGCATGTGTTGTGTGCCGTGTGTGATTGTGTGTTATGTGTGTGAATTTGGGGATTTTTGCCCAAATTAGAAATATGTGGTAAATTGTGATATTTGTGTGACTTTGTGGCACTTGATTGATATTTGTGATGTTATGTGTGGGTCATAAGCATGATTTCGAAAAGTTGCATTAAAAGGTTTTTAAATTGAAAGATTAATGGTATATCGGGTAATAAACAACTCGGATATAGTGGGCCGGTATCCAACTAGGATGATGTGTGTAGTGGTTTGATCCCCACTTAGTGAAAACGGGCTCGTAACAGGTTTATTACTCAGGTACATAAATTAATCTTTCACGGATCCGATAAAAACGAAAAGTGTGTTTTTCATGATTGTTACAAAAAGGGCATTTTAGTCATTTTGCATAAGTACGTGATTTTGTGTGAATGATGTGTTTTCGTGAGTTACGTGATTTGACCGATTGTCTTGTGTTGTTGTACGGAACGTGGGTAAGAATGGATATATAATATTATATATTATGTATAACGTATTTTCAAAGTTCGATATTACTCGGATTTCTTACTGAGCTTTATAGCTCATATAGATGTCTTTTAATTGCAGGTAGTAGTAGTCCTCAACCGGGATGGGTCGAGTAGCGGATCGAGGTCTTGCCCGGGATTTTGTTGGAAATCGTACGAGGACCTATGAACGATGCTAAAGTCTTTTGGTTATTTTCTTTTGGTGATGTAATGTTAAACCTAAATACTTTCTTTTCGTTCCTTTTAAACTCGTTATCTATATAGATCGTACTTAATATAGTAGATTCCGTAATTTGCTATTTTCATGCCTCCATTAGTGATTTCCGAATTATTCACCAAAATAACCTTTTTAACTCTGATTTCTTCTCGAACCAAAACCGATAGTAATACTGTAGCACTCGAACGAAAAACCTCCCCTCGAAACTTGTTTCCGAATAAAACCTTTATTCGGCTATAGTAACCTAAAGAAAAGTTTTTCGAAAAATGCAAAGTTTTAATAATTGCATTTTGTCCCACTTCAAAGTTTTAAAAAAATACAACGTGATCCTTTGCTTCCGCTAGTTTAATGAATATTTCGATAAACCGGTTCGATTTATCGCCCATCTAGAAGGGGGGTGCTACAAATAGTGAATTCGATATTATTTCGGTTTACGTAGAGGATCTAAATATTGTGGGAATTCTTGAAGAGCTCACAATGACCCCAAACTATTTGATGAAACAATTTGAGATGAAAATCTCATGAGGACAATTTTTTTTCTCGGCCTGCAGATCGAGCATTTGTCTAATGGAATCTTCTTCCATCAATCAACATATACATAAAAGATTCTAAATTAATTTTACATCGATAAATCTCATCCTTTGAGTAGTCCTATGGTTGTTCAATCATTGGATATAAAAAAATTTCATTTCCCCCCACGAGAAGAGAATAAAGAATTACTTGGTTCAGAAGTACCTTATCTTAGTGCCTTTGGAGCACTAATGTATCTTTCCAATAACACTAGACCTGCTTTCTCGGTCAACTTATTAGCAAGATATAGATCTACACCAACTAAAAGGCATTGGAATGGCATTAAACATGTATTACGCTATCTTCGTGGAACAACTGTTATGGGCTTGTTTTACTCAAAAAATTCAGAACCCAAGTAGTGGGTTATGCAGATGCTGGCTATATCAACATAAAGGGAGATCTCATAGTGGTTGAGTTTTAACTTGTGGTGGTGCTGCAATTTCATAGCGTTAAGTGAAATAGTCATTGGCAGCTACTTCTTCAAATCACACAGAAATTTTGGCATTGCATGAAACCAGTCATGAGTGTATATGGTTGAGATCAATGATTCAACATATTCGAGAAAACTGTGGGTTGAATTCAAGTCGAGATACACCAACAATACTTTACGAGGATAATGCCGATTGTAGATCAGAAATGGCAACATTAAAGGTGATAGAACAAAACATATTGTTAAAGTAGGTGACCAACAAGACAACTTGTGGCTATAGTCTTTCAGTTTATCCGTGTAATAAGTAATCCTTTTTCGTATTAATGATAAAACACTTTGGCATTCTATATCTTTGTCCCTTGTTCAAACATAGATATAGTCTTTACAGTTATTACAATTACTTGTAATTGATCTTTTAGGATCGTGAGATATTTACTTAAGTATTATAACTGTTAAACCGTGTTCCTAGTCGAAGGGTTACGCCACCAATGAGGATATCGACCTTTCCCATTAAGAGACTTGCACTTAGTGTATGTGTACTGCATCTCATCAGTAAACGGTATTGTGATATCGGCATGCATAAGTGGGTGCTCATAAGTTGACGAGTTCACTAAACTCCCTAATCCTATCTCTAAGTTGTTCTCAATAATCGAGTAGAGATCTCTATGGTATAGTTGTACACCATTAGTCCTTAAGACCTAGACATCACCGTGACTTCACTAGAGGACCAGCTGTATCGTGACCTGTCCATGAGTTCCACCGAGGACCGCCCCAAGGGCCTGTGTTCGTGCAGTCCGAAATCTAGTGGGAGGTCTGTGCATTGTAGTCGGGGATTCGATCGCTAGAATAGTATCGGATGTCATGTGTGTTCTCATAGTTTGTAATGTTTAAGTCTCTGGCCAGAGCTGACTAAGTTATGATTAGGGAATTCGATTCTCTAAGTCATGCACGTACTGATTGCAACACTTAGAATGATCGCACAGTTAATGAACTACTAAGGAGGTCTCGATGAACCAATATCTCTAGTTCAATCGTGACATATGAATCGAAGGGATCGTACTCTACGTTAACTATATCACACGGTTGTTGCAGGAATTTCACTTGTATCTAGGGAATGATGACGCGTAGTTGCTAGACATCAATCTTGATTCGTTGGGTGATTAGGTTGAAACGAGCTTAATCTTAATTGTAACTCTAGCGACGAGTTTAAACCCAAAAGAGTTGTGGACCCACGGCTAGCTTACACCTGAACCATCGAGGGTCTCAATGCTCATGCACTCGAGTTCTTTGAATAAACGGTCAAAGATAAAAATGTTTAATCTTCGCATAATTGAAAGTTAATATGGTTGAGTCTAACATTTTTAATTTGAAATTATTAATGAGAATAAGAAATGGAAAGAACTAGACAAACATCTTAGTTAACTTTCTAAATTGGGAAGTTTTCAAATTTAAAAGGTCCACTAAATTAGGGTTTCCAGTTTTAGAAATTGGAAATCGAGAATTGGCATTTGTAATGACGATGACGTTTCAATGATTCCGAAAATATAATTTTTATCATTTTCCAATCATTGAGTTGTGAGAAACGAGCGAAGAAAGACTAATGTACTTAAGATGTTGGGCCCGGACCAACTTAAGCCCGTTAGGGCTTCTATACAAGACACTATAAATATAAGATTTATAGGTCTTGCACAACACACAAGGAAAAAAACCCTAGCCGCTCACTCCTCACGTCCACTGCCATCAACCATCCACCACTATCGTCGTCGCCCTATCGCCGGAATCGGCTCCCACGCGCCGATACTATTCGGTAGTTCTATCATTTTGTTTTAGTCTTCCATTTTATTATGATTTTTTTGTGTCTAGTTCCACGTATCAGTTGAATTCGGTATACTAGGTGAAATCCGCGAGGAGGAAGACAAAGGAGTTGATTTGCCGAACCGCCGTTGCACGCACCATCACGCGCCGCCGCTGCTCCGGACTGCACGAATTTATTTCCGTGGCAGTTAGCTTCTATCCGAGAACTCGCCTCACGCTTCGAGAGGTAATTTTCAGATCCGTTTTAATTAGGTTTTAATTTAATTAGATTAAATTAAACGTATATACATGCAGAATGGATTTATTTGAATGATTTCGTAAAAATTTTGATGTATGAATTCGGGATTTACTGCGAGCATGCTACGTGATTTAATTATCTAATTAATAATATGTATGTTGTAAATTAATTTCGCTGGAAGCATTAAGGTATGTAAATGTTTATTTTAATTTACGCTGGAAGCATTAAGGTACGCAATTAATTGCTATTATCGAATACGTGTTTATATGATTAAACTTGTTTTTCATATAAAATTTTTGTTTTCCGCTGCGTACACGTGCCTGATTCCCAACACATATATCACCCAAGTTCTTCTACACTCACCGGCTACAAAAGAATGGTGATATTGACATTCATCGGATACATTCATGCAACAACTTGGCATATTTATTCACTAAAGCATTGCCGACTGTAAGAACAAATTCTTATTTGCGATATAAACAAACAAGAAAAATTGAACAAAGATAATTTTATTGAATTAAAATAAATAAATTGCGGGTTACAATCTCTATTTTAATCCTCTGATTCTTCTCTCTAGAACAATATATAGTTGACTTGAATTTTCGGAGTCGGGTCGTTGACTTGATCTTCTCCGGATTTGATTTTGGATTTGAATAACGTTTTGCAAGGGTCTTCCGACTTCAATGTCGGATCGAACTTGAATTTTCGGAGTCGGGTCGTTGACTTGATCTTCTCCGGATTTGATTTTGGATTTGAATGACGTTTTCCAAGGTTCTTGCGACAAGAATCTCGGATTGAACGTTGAACTTTGACTAAATTTGACTTGAAGATCTTGAAATGCTTGATGGATTTGTCCCTTCAATCTTCCAATGATCTTGAATTGATTAACGTTAATCCGAAGGTTTGGCACCGTTATCGGATCGAACGCTGGATTTGATGAAGAATGCCTTGAATTTGCTCAAGAACACCTCGAATTTGACGAAGAACACTTTGAATGTAGAGAGAGAATCTTACCTCCTACGAATTCTTCTTCCTTGCTTCTTGAATTGTAGAGAGAATTTTGCTCCTACGGTTTATGCTCCTTCAGTTGTGTTTTTTTGTGAAGGGAGGATCCCTATTTATAGTGGTAGAATAAGAGTCCTTTATGGGCCTTACTGATGATGTGGCGCGATTTGATTGGCCCGATTTAAATTGATATTTATCTCTTATAACTTGGAAGAGAAGAAATAATTTTATTGGCCAATAATTAATTGATCTTTATCTCTTTTAACTTGGGAGAAAAGAAATAATCCTATTGTCAATATATATCTAAAAATCAATTATCTATTTAAATTATGAATTTATTTCACAAAATTCCTAATATTAAAATAGAAAACATATAATTGATATATATATATATATATATATATATATATATATATATATATATATATATATATATATATATATATATATATATATATATATATATATATTATCAATTAAATTAGGAATTAATTTAATTAAATGCCTAAAATTAAATAGAAAAATATATAATTGATAAGACTTGTACGTCACTTTACATGGCACATATCATCGATGCCCATAGAGTTAAATTTAGCCATGAAATTTCTTTTGTCTTCAATTGCGCCCTCGAGACTTCTTTACAAATGATGCGTCTTGAAGTGAATAAGTCACGAATATATCGAGTCGATTCGTAAATATATTTTTGCCTTTTAAGATTTAATTACCCCTCACGTGTCTGTTCTTGGGCATGTACTCCTGAGAATATATATAATTTTGAGCGCAACTGTCATTTGATCAATTCGGCCCGATAATTGGTTGAAGTCCAGTAGGATGCGGACTAGAATTGTAAACCAAACGTACACAAGTTTCTTGTAGGGCCCACTTAAGGAATTAATATAATTTTAATGGGGTTTGTCATCATGACTAGAAAAGAATAAGATACAATTTTACTTCCCAAAAACTTCAAATAGCATATTTATATTCAAATCCACCGAGAGTCCTTCTCCTATTCAATTTGTAACTCCTTTTTGATTGGTTGCTTCTAATCCTAGTATTAATTGGTTTTCACCCACCCATGCTTATAAAAGGACCCCCTACGCAATCTTTCATTCATCAATATTTGGTCGTCAAGTCTTCTGTAGAAGAAGTAGAAGAATTTTCGGCAATATCGAATCCAATTCTTCCTTTTTTTTTTTTTGGTCGTTCTGCTGAATTTCGGGTAAGCTTGTTTTATCAAATTTCTGCATGATCTGTTTTCTTAAGCGTGTCCACCAAGTGTTTTGATAATTTGACAATGAGAACCGCTCTTACTTTTTTTTTTTTAGTTTTTTTTTGCTCGATTCCAGATTAGTTCCACTCATCGAAACTAAACCCTCTTTTCCTCATTCATTCAAGTTTCGCAACTCGAAAGATTCGGTACAGAAATTGGTAGAATATTCGATTTTAGCACGGTTCCTTGCCCCCGCGCTCTTTTTTTTTTTTTCTTTTTTGCATGTGGAACTAATCGCTCTTTCTTTGAACTATTTTGATACATTTTCCGATGGTTTGTTTCAAGCAATCTTTCTCCTCTTTTGGTGACGAGCAATTGGTAATTCTTGACGATCGTTACCAACCGAATGACAAAGGCACCATCTTGACGATTTATGCCCCCCTTATTGGTTCTTACGCAAAGCAATGGCCACGTCTCACGACTCCAAATCGCATGTCCGTTTGGTCCCACGAGCACCCTCATAATAAGTACGAGTATGTGTATAGTTTGCGAGCATCAAATCATAAACCAGACATATCTTCGCTTTCGGAAGAATCAAGCGGTCCAAGCCTTCTGCCGACTTTGGGAGGCAACATCGTGAAGTGAAAAGTCAAGTGGGGAGATACTCTTAAGCTTTCTGGCGGCTTTCAATTCTTCAAAGGGTACTGGGAATGGACCGAAGACGTTCTCAGTCGTTGCCAGCACAAGCTAATGTCCGTGAAGATCTATGATCCTGTACACGCTTCCCTCTTCACGTACAACTACAATTCCGAAGTTATGAAGGCGTTCTTCGAGGCATGGTGTCCAACTACAAATACCCTCTTGACGTCTCCTGGAGAAATGTCTATCTCGTTATGGGATTTGCACACCCTCTCCTGGCTACCGTTAACCGGGCTCCTTTACGATGAAGTTGTCCCTGCCTCTCAAGAACTCATTGGTTCTGATGCAAAGTGTGTTCGATATTCTCACCGTTCCTGCCGATATCTATTCCATGCCTACCACTTACTTCGGAAGCGCTCTAAAGATCTGTCCTCCAATGTCTCTGTCAAAAGCTGGATTCAGTTTTAGTCGAAGAAGCAGAAGAAGTACACTCAACCTCCTCCGCACAAAGAAAAGAAGGGTGTTCGCCCCAAGTCAACTCACAATCCTTCCGGCAATATTGAAGCACATGCGAAATGGATCAACATGAAGAAGTTGTGTTTTCGAGCATTAGCGTTGATGTTGAACTGAGGTCCGAGACATACTTAGCGGCCCATTTGGTTTGTTGGCTTTGCACCTTCGTTCTCCCCACTGATGATGTGGGCATGATACGTCCTTCAACGTTCAAGATGGCTAGCATCATGGCGAGTGGCGAAGAAGTCTGTCTTGCAGTTCCTGTCTTAGCCAGCATATTCAACGGCACAAATAGGATTTCGAGATCCTTGAGACCCCATCAAGAGAACTCTCCGTTTCATATTCACTTCATCTATAGTTGGTTGTCGCTTTATTTCAAGACCCATTGTCAAGTTCTGCAAGCGTAGCTGTAGATGGCCCAAAGATGATATCTTATTCCGTAGAAGGAAACGCTAGATACTACACTCCCGCGGATGCACGCAAAAGGATTCACAAAGGAGATCTTATGTCTTGGACTTGCACCACGATCCCTAGGAGCGAGTCTTCTTTCTATGTTGATGATGGAACGACGAAAGGGTCCGAGAGAAATTATTTCATCGCCATTCGCTCGAGCTATCTCTCCTTGCGGCGTGGTAATCGTTTCGTTATTGAGCCCTATAGTCCTCATCGGTTTAGCCGTCAATTTGGGTATTACCAAGATGTGCCCGGAGTACTTGATGAAGACGTTCGCGAGTCTTCTTTAATAGACGGACTCCGTTATTGGCGTCTATGTGTTTTGCTCGACATGTCTAAAGTGATGTTTTCCATCGTTCCTCAAAATCCGAGAAAGTTTCACACGGACGGCTATAAGAGATGGTGGACTAAAGCTTACGGAACTTATCTTGAAAATAAAGCTGCGAGTCTGATGAACTTGGAGTTAAGTAAGATTCCACTCGAAGACAATGAAGATCAGGCAAGAAATAGTCTCGGCAATCTTTCTCACGAAAATGTGCTCCAAACCAAAAGATATAAAGATGAAGAATGTTTTGCCTCCATCGGATGAGAGTGACGATAGCCACATAGAACGTCATTGGAAAAGGCCGAAGAGGGACCCACAATCTTCAAAACCACAAGATCTTCATATTGACAACAGCGTGGACAGTCATTCTCGAACAAATGACACTTTTGCTGAGAAGGTTGCACTTAACACTTTTCTTTTTTCTTTATTTTTTTTTGTGTTTTTTTTTTTAGTTGGAAAATGAGATAATTGACGTTGACGATCACGAGGAATCTCAAGCTAGTCATCACTCCACTGCCAAGGCTTGCTCAAGTGCAGCTTCGCCGCCAACTGCTTTGATGCCTGTCGGAACATCCAAGATGAAAGAGACCGCGAAAGGGTCGTACAATGGTGCTTGTTCAGTTTTTGTGGATGAAAATTTCCTGAAAAATCACAAGCGGGTTTTTTTTCGCCAATTATGGCAAGATCTTCGTGTGAGGATAGTACGGACGTCAATTGATTCAATTTCGTCTATTCAAGAAGATGTCCAATTTGTTGTTGGAACCATGAGGGATCTTGGTGATTTCGATATATCTTGCATAGAGGAATTATTGAAGTCATTATTTTCCTAGGCGACGGCTTATGATAAGGTGAGGTCGTTGAACTCTGAGAAGGCATCTAAAGAGATTCTAGCACGACAATTAGATGAGGCTAAAGATCATTTGCATAATACTCAAGCTAGAGAACGCAAAGAGACTCTTCAAGTTCAAGTCACCAATAATGATTTGGGAAGTGTCAAGAAAGAGCGTGCGGCTTTGAAGGTGAGGGTGGGACAATTAAGATCATCATTAAAACAACAGCGAGACCTCCTTGATACTGTTCAAACTGAAATTCGTGAGATTAACGAAGAGATTGCTGCCATTGAAAATACATCTCCTTTAAGTGATGATTTGGTAGAAGAATTGCGCGCTTATGCCGAGCTTTTAGAAGATGCGAAAGAAAAGTGGAACAATTTAGACCCTTTCGCTTGAGCTAGATTTAGGTTTTTTTTTTTTTTGTTTATTTCACTTTTATGATTCATGAAACAAAAAAAATATCCTTTTCCATCTTGCTCCCTTAGTATTATGCACTTATACTTTCAACGATTTTTGTTTTTTGGAAATGAATGAACTTAGAGAATATCTAAGCTGCCTACGTACCCCGAATGGGATCAAGTCATAACGTAGTTCAATGGAAAAAAAGGAAGAATTTTTTATTTTTATTTTGGAAAGGACTGAACTTAGAGAATATCTAAGCTGCTTACGTACCCCAAGTGAGATCAAGTCATAACGTAGTTCAAAGAAAAAAAGATAGATTTTTTTTTTTTTCAGGAAAGGACTGAACTTAGAGAATATCTAAGCTTCCTACGTACCCCGAGTGAGATCAAGTCATAACGTAGTTCAAAGAAAAAAAGATAGAATTTTTTTTTGTTTTTAGGAAAGGACTGAACTTAGAGAATATCTAAGCTGCCTACGTACCCCGAATTGGATCAAGTCATAACGTAGTTCAAAAGAAAAAAAGGTAGAATTTTTTATTTTTTATTTATGAAAGGACTGAACTTAGAGAATATCTAAGCTGCCTACGTACCCCGAGTGGGATCAAGTCATAACGTAATTCAAAGAAAAAAAAGATACATTTTTTTTTTTTTTTTTTTTTTAGCCGTGCACAGTTTCAACTCATGTGGGCCAGGAGCCTTTTCCTCCGCTTCATGCGTAATACCGCTTCAAGAACTTTCCATTTATCGGACCAATTCTTAAACCATCTTCGGCAACCAACTTGTACGCTCCATTTGTGTATTCTTCTTTGACGACATAAGGACAATCCCACTTTGAAGTAAATTTATTTCCCGTTTTATGTGTGACGATGATGGGCCTCCTTACGGCAAGTACCAAATCTCCAACTTGAAACGATCTCGACCGCACCTTCTTGTTAAACGCCCTAGAAAGACGAGCTTGGTAGCATTCAATAGTTTGTTGTGCCTCTAATCTTTTCTTGTCAAGAGCTTCCAATTATACAAGACGCAAACGAGCGTTTTCTTCTTGAGTGAGTTCTTCTTGTATAGCTATCCTCAATGATGGATTTTGTTTTTCAAGAGGCAAGACTGCTTCCACACCGTACACCAACGTATATGGAGTGGCTTGAGTTGGTGTTCTATACGTTGTTCTATAAGCCCATAAAGCTTCTCCCATTCTTTCGTGCTAATCGCGTTTTGACTTGGCGATCACTTTCTTCAGCAAATTACATAAAGTCTTATTGAAGGCCTCAGCGAGTCCATTGGCGGCAGCGTTGTACATTGAACACTTTCTATGCTTGAAGCCAAACTTTTCACAAAGTTTATCGATCACACCATTGCATAATGGCTTTCCGTTGTCTGTAATCACATATCGAGGAACTCCGTAACGGTAGATGATGTTGATGCGGATGAAATCGGTAACATTCTTCTTCTTTACTTCTCGAAGAGGCACTGCTTCAGCCCATTTGGAAAAGTAGTCTGTCGCTGCCAAGATATAGAGATGTCCAGCAGAAGACTTTGTTTTAGGTCTAACCACATCCAAACCCCAAGCATCAAAGGGCCATGAGGCAACAGTTGGGTGTAATGGCTCCGGCGGTTGATGAATAAAGTTTGCATGAAATTGACAAGGTTGACATTTTTTGGCATACTCCATGCAATCCTTTACCATAGATGGCCAATAATAACCCATTCTTTTTATTCGGAAATGTAATTTGGGTCCTGACTGATGGGCGCCGCAAATTCTGGATTGAGCTTCTTCTATGGCTTGAACGGCTTCGTCATCACCTAAAAATCTCAAGAAGACTTCATCAAATGAACGCCTGTAAAGTGTATCTTTGTAGTAGATGAAACGAGCCGCACGACGTCGTATATCAACTCTTTAACGTGGATCATTAGGCAACTTTTCGTACTTCAAGTAATACACAAATGATTGACGCCAATCTTCTTTCTCGATTTCAAACACGTAAACCACTCGAGTTTCGTCTTCTTCAATTTCTTCATGTTCAAAGATTGGTGGTACGACCCACCTCTTGAAAATTGGTATACGAGCTCCGTCTTCGGGCATGGCTAAAGTAGAAGCAAGTTTTGCCAATGCATCCGCTTGATTGTTATCCTTTCTTTGCACATGCTCTATCGTTACATCACCAAGGTATCCGATAGGTCTTTTAGCATAATCCACATAAGGGAGTAAATCGAGCTTCTTTACTTCGTATGATCCGAGTATTTGATTGATCACCAACTTGGAGTCTCCATATACCTCCAAATTTAGTTGCTTTATATCAACTGCCATTTCTAGCCCAAGGATACGAGCTTGATATTCAACAACATTGTTAGAGAAATTTTGTGTTAAGGTAAAAGAGTGAGGCGACACTTCGCCGTTCGATGTGACGAATACTACTCCTATGCCCGCTCCTTCTCTGTGAGAAGCTCCATCAAAGTACATCTTCCAGTGAGGACTAAATTCAATCACAAGAACATCTTCATCGGGTAAATCGTCGGATAGCTCCCACTCTGCAGGGATAGGGTGATCCGCCAAGAAATCGGCTAGAACTTGTCCTTTCACAGCCTTTTGTGGAATATATGTTATGTCAAATTGTTGCAATTGCAGGTACCACCTTGCGAGTCTGTCGGATAAAACGGGTTTTGACATGACATACTTTAGAGGATTCATCCTTGAGATTAGACGGACAACATGTGCTTGAAAATAATGCTTCAACTTTTGAATTGCAAAAATGAGCGCTAAGCATGTCTTTTCGATTGGCGAGTAGTTCAATTCATTTTAGTATAAGGCGCTCTCTTTTCCATCATCATTCTCCTGGGCTGGTAAAGCTCCGACATATCGTTCTTGAGCAGCAATATAGAGTATTAACGATCGTGCGGGCACTGGTGCAATCAACACAGGAGGCTTCGTTAAATACGATTTTATACTTTCAAAGGCACTAGTGCAAGCTTCATCCCATTCAAAGGGAACATTATTCTTCATGAGTCGGCTGAATGGTTGACATCGACCGGCTGAGATTGAAATGAACCTTCTTAGGTATGCCAACTTTCCTTGCAAACTTTTGCACTCATGAATGTTCGTAGGCTCGCGAATCTTTAAAATTGCATCAATCTTGGCTTGTTCGATTTCTATGCCTCGGTGACGAACTACGAATCCAAGAAACTTCCCCGAAGTAACACCAAATTCACATTTCAATGGATTAATCTTCAATTGGTACATTCTCAAGCGCTCGAGGACTTTTCTCAAAATTTGGAGATGATCTTCCCTTTCATTTGGATTTAACCACCAAGTCATCCACATAACATTCAACATCTTTATGGAGCATGTCATCAAATATCTTCTGCATGGCTCTTTGGTACGTAGCACCGGCATTTTTCAAGCCAAATGGCATCACTTTATAGCAATAGATGCCCTTAGGAGTGCGAAAGACTGTTAATTCTTCGTCTATCGGCGCCATTCGTATTTGATTGCATCCGGACGACCCATCCATAAACGATAATGCTTCGTGCCCCGTAGTAGCATCAATCATTAGTTCGGCTATTGACATTGGCAAGTCGTCCTTAGGGCATGCTTCGTTCAAATCTCTAAAGTCAACACACACACGAATTTGTCCATTCTTCTTTCTGACAGGGACAATACTTCAAATCCATTTTGGGTACTTCACTTATCGAATGAAACCAACCTCAATAAGTTTATTCACTTCAGCCTCAATTGCAGGTACTAATTCAGGTCTAAATCTACGTTGGCCTTGCTTCACAGGGCGAGCTCCTTTCTTCACGGAGAGATGATGTATTGCCACTTTTGGGTCCAATCCGGGCATTTCTTTATAAGACCATGCGAACACATCCTTGAACTCGTGCAACAATTCAATATAAATCTCCTCTTCGTTGATAGTCAATAAGGCGCTAATGTAGATTGGTCGAGGATTCTCCGTGTCTCCTAAATTTGTTTCCTTTAACCCATCGATCGTGGCTTTTACTCCTTCTTCAAGCTCGGGTGGAGCAGTTTCAGCGTCTTCTTCCTCAATCACGTCTATTCAACTTAAAGTGATATGATATGATGATGCCACACTTTCTCTGACATCTTTCTCGTCGTCTTGGATTTTTGTAAAGACGACAGTTCGCAATTTAGCCTTCAACTCTTCACCACATAATATGGTCAAATATGTACGCCGTTTCATGCGCGATGGAACCGAACTTCGAATCCTTCGTGTTTTGGTGGTTTTAGTATTAGAGACACCCACATCTTGCTTGTTCCTTCTGTTATGCCCCCACTTTCTAAGTGGTCCAAGCCTATCAAAGACGGATGGCGTAAGTCTATCAAACCCTCGTTTGTCGCCTTTTTCATGCCCCCACTCTCTAAGTGGTCCAAGTCTATCAAAGACGGATGGCGCAAGTCTATTGAAGACGGATGGTGTAAGCCTATCAAAGACGGATGTCCTTCTCACTTTTGTTCCACTTTCAAGAAAATCGTTTGTTGATGAGAATTCATCTTCGATTATGTAATTACTGGTAGCTCTATTGATAGCAATTCGAATTGGCTTTTGTGAAACAAATCCAAGACCAACTCGAGGACTTTGAATAGCATGTCCCTTTTCTTTCAACATTATTTGAGTAGTATTGAGGCCATGCACCTTTTTCCCAACAACTTCGGCAAGAAGCCTTCCAAATATAGAATCTTCACATGGGTTGTAACCGGCTTTCATTAAGTGTTTATAAGCTTTTGGGACAAAACACTTTGTCACTTGGGACTCGGAGAATTCTTCGCATTCTTCCTGGGTTCCTTCTATAGGAAGAACAAATCCTTTAGGTGGTTGAGAATTTGATCGCTTCTCATCAATTGGTGTTAGGGGAAACATCAAATCTTTCAAAGCTTCACACGTTAAAGGATCCTTGTCTTGATTATTTCTTTGCTTTGTTTCTTCAACTGGTAGAATTTCTTTGGCCTTTACCGTCTTCTCATAATCAAGATAGTATTTAGCATCGGCAAAGTGGGCTTCTGCCTCGGTGAACGGTTTATCATCGGCGAGTATTCTTTTAACTACTCCGTCTCGACAATACTTGAAGCATTGGTTGCCAAGAAGAAGGAACCACACTATTCTCATGTATCCAAGGTCACCCGAGAAGCATGCGATATGAGGTTCTTGCATCAATGACATGAAACAGCGCGCTGGACAACATATCATCCATTAACAACTCTATCCTTATGATACCAATGGCCCTTTGTCCTTCTTGATTAAATCCTTGGATCATCAAGCGACTAGTTTTGAGCTCATCCGTGGAGATCCCCAATTCTTTTAAAGTGTGCAATGGCAGAATATTGACTGCAGAACCTCCATCAATTAAAATTCTATTCACCCTCTGCTCACGAGCGTAGCCGGCAACAAACAATGGCCTATTATGTGGTTTGGAACCAAGAAGCAAATCTTCATTAGCGAAAGTCATTGTTGACATGCATTTACCAATCACCGCACAAGCTTCATTTGGAGACGGAGTCGTTCCATTCGCAGCAATCTCCTTTTCGATTATTGCGTTGCATGAGATGTTGATACAATCATCATCTCCTTCGTGTACTTTCTTTGTTGTCCTGTCAAGGGACTTGAAAGTGCTGAAGATAAAATTTGTAGTGGCGCTGATCTCTTCAAGTGATATCTTCCCTTGGCGAGCTAGCTGCATAAATTTATCTTTGAATACGAAGCAATCATGAATTGGGTGCCCGACCAACCGATGATACTTGCAGTATTTTGGGTCATCGGTCTTGTTGGCTTCTTTGGGGCGCTTCATTTCAGGCAACTCGATAAGTTTTAAACCTAGCAGATCGTCAAATATTCCCGCCACATCAGTGTCGAGAAACGGATATTCCCTTGCTTGCATTTCTTTTAGAGTAAGTCTTCTTCTTTCTTGGGAAAAATCTTGTTTTTCCTCATTGTTTCCATTCACTTTTCCTTGAAATTCGATAGGGGTTGCATTCATTGCCAAATATTCTTTGCTTGAGGCCTTAGAGAAAACTCTACCCCACTTCCGAAAGTCCTGTTTTTCTTTCGGCTGTCGAGGCTCTTGAAATGGTGGTTCCTCAACTCCACTAGCCATAATGCTCAACTCCATGTCGTGTGCTCTAGTGGCCAACTCTTCGAAAGTCTTAGGTTGAATCCCATGTAGGATATATCGGAGTCCCCATTGCATTCCTTAAATGCACATCTCGATAGCTGAAACCTCTGACAATCGATCCTTGCAATTCAGGCTTAAATTCCTCCAATGGTTAATGTAGTCAATGACGGCCTCTTCTTTCCACTGGCGAGAGTTTGTGAGCTCGATCATGCTCACTGTTCTTCGGGTGCTGTAGAAGCGATTCAAAAATTCTTGTTCCATCTAACTCCAACTGTCAATGGAGTTTGGTTCTAGGTTCGTATACCAATCGAAAGCATTCCTCTTCAATGATCGGACGAATTGTTTAACGAGATAGTCTCCGAAAGTCCCGGAATTGTTACAAGTTTCAACGAAATGTGCCACATGCTGTTTTGGGTTGCCCTTGCCATCAAATTGTTGAAATTTCGGAGGTTGGTAACTGATTGGCATCTTCAAGTCGTCTACTCCTAGAGTGTATGTCTTGGTGTATGTTGACGACGATTTTGAACCCTCATCGAATTTTCCTTGATAGTCCCCATGATGAACTCCTTCAATTGGTCTATAGGAATCAACCCCTCTGATGAAATCTGGAATTCTTCAGCCGAGCTCTTCTCCCTTTCGATTGGATGTCGCTTTGCAGAAGTTTCAGCTTCTGTGTGATATTCACCTTGTTTTCCCATGTCGTGACTACCGTCAACCTTGTTCCTTAATATCGCGATTTGGGAGTCTTGTTCTTGAATGTGCTTTGTTAGCCCTTCAATGGCCTTGGTCAAGATCGCCATTTGCTCCTCCATGGTCGTAGCATGTGTTGTCATGACGGGGGCCACCTCAAAGTAGCTTGATGGTGACGATTCTCCTTTTGATCCTTCCACGTCTTCACCAATATTGACGAAAGGTGATAAGCCTTTCTCGATGATTTGGGGCGTTGAGCTAGTCTCGAAGGATGTCTGTTGGAACAAAAAGTCGAAATTTAAATAGACAAGGTTCAGTTCAGATACAATTCAAATAAATGGAATTTGATACCCTTTCATTTCTTTGTATTTCCGTTCTTATTCTATTTCCCAACTCGTCTCGACATTGACTTGCTAGAACCGGTCTAAGCAATAGGGGCAGTACAAGGTTCATGATGCAGAACTCGTCTGATTCATCCTATTGCTCTGGCTCATACGAAATAATTTTCTTCTAAATAAATGTAAGAATCCTAACGAATCCCTAATCTTGCCCTTTTTTGTTAGCCTATACACAACAAAATTCCCTAATACAAAAGAAAAGAGACTTCAATTATTCTGGTTAGTCTAGAACAGAAAGTCCAACCCTTAAATCTCTTGAAATTGTATAAGTGGAAATTACTTTTTTATCATTCAATGAGCATCTTGTATTTCATAAAAATTGGGGGCAATATAATCCTTACGTAGCCATACTCCTTGTAACTACGCCTATGCTTGTTGAATTCGAAGTAGCAGCCTTCATCGTGACCGTAGGACAGTTACTACAACACTTCGAGGATCTTCGAGAGAGAGAAGAGATGAGAGGTACATAAATGCCACCGGGCGTGCCAAAATTTGTAACAAAAAATTCTTATTTGCGATATAAACAAACAAGAAAAAATGAACAAAGATAATTTTATTGAATTAAAATAAATAAATTGCGGGTTACAATCTCTATTTTAATCCTCTGATTCTTCTCTCTAAAACAATATATAGCTGACTTGAATTTTCGGAGTCGGGTCATTGACTTGATCTTCTCCGGATTTGATTTTGGATTTGAATAACGTTTTCCAAGGGTCTTGCGACGTCAATCTCGGATCGAACTTGAATTTTTGGAGTCGGGTCGTTGACTTGATTTTCTCCGAATTTGATTTTGGATTTGAATGACGTTTTCCAAGGTTCTTCCGACTTGAATCTCGGATCGAACGTTAAACTTTGACTAAATTTGACTTGAAGATCTTGAAATTCTTGATGGATTCGGCCCTTCAATCTTCCAATGATCTTGACTTGAATTGATCAACGTTAATCCGAAGGTTTGGCAGCGTTATCTCGGATCGAACGCTGGATTTGATGAAGAATGCCTTGAATTTGCTCAAGAACACCTCGAATTTGACGAAGAACACTTTGAATGTAGAGAGAGAATCTTACCTCCTACGAATTCTTCTTCCTTGCTTATTGAATTGTAGAGAGAATTTTGCTCCTACGGTTTCTGCTCCTTCAGTTGTGTTTTTTTGTGAAGGGAGGATCCCTGGGGCCTTACTGATGATGTGGCGCGATTTGATTGGCCCGATTTAAATTGATATTTATCTCTTATAACTTGGAAGAGAAGAAATAATTTTATAGGCCAATAATTAATTGATCTTTATCTCTTTTAACTTAGGAGAAAAGAAATAATCCTATTATCAATATATATTTAAAAATCAATTATCTATTTAAATTAGGAATTTACTTCACAAAATTCCTAATATTAAAATAGAAAACATATAATTGATATATATATATATATATATATATATATATATATATATATATATATATATATATATATATATATATATATATATACCGACTACAACGTTTAGGAAGATGGTCCACAATATTGGAATGCGTCAACTCAAGGATCTCTTGCCTACATCAGGGAGAGCGTGATCACTAACTTTCACACACTGTACGCTTTTGCCTTCGTCCAAGTTTTTATCCCATTAGGTTTTTCTTGGGAAGGTTTTAACAAGGCTGTGTCCCACGCTAGCAAGCTTCACATGTATGTATACTCCTTTTCTTTTGTCCATGTTTTTTATTAGGTTTTACTAGCAAAGTTATTAACGAGGCATATATTCTACAAAGATGGATATCCAAGGGGAGCATTGTAAATGCATAAAATATGTATTAAGTGGATGTCCAATTAATGAACATTTACTAACCATTAATGGTCTTTAATTTAAGTACACTATTGTAACTCTTAAAATATGTATTAAGTATCTTAATCTCTCTTGTACTATAAATAACATACTTTGTAAGAGATAAATACACACTTGAGAATACAACAAAAAACAACAGGAAAATGTTTATTCTTATTATGTTTGATCTCCTATATTCTTATTTTGCTTGATTTTCTTTAGTATATTTATAATATTTCCTTTATTTTCTCCTTTTTTATAGCACATTCATACGTATTGTTTCTTCTTCCATTTTTCCCTTTTTTCCTTATTTTGTTGGATTTCAAAATACACGTTAGATTTAATTTTTTATTCCTTTCTTTTCTCCTATTTTATAGCACACATACAAACTTATTTGTTTCTTCTTTTTTTTTATACAATACGTTTGTTTATCTTTTTAAATTATTTTATTTTTTATTTTTTCTTCTTCATTTTTTTCTTTTCCAGCACTAACGTTTCTCTCTTTTTTCACAGCATAAGTTTTTTAATTGTTTTTTTTTTCTACTTCTCTTTTTGCCCTTTCCTACTGAACACGATCAACTTTGAATTTTTTTTTTCAGTTTTGTTTTTTTATTATTTTCTTTTTCTTTCTTTCTTTTTTTTCTTCCAGTACTAACTTTTCTCTCACATATTTGTTTTTAGTTATTTTCTTTTTCTTTTTTACTTTTTTTCCCTTCCCCACTAAACACGATCAACTGTGATTTTTTTTTTCTTCGTTTTCCACTAAACTTGATATTGAACTTCTCTTCTTAACTGCCCCACTTTCTAAACGCAGTTTTTTTAAACAATTTCTCAATATCAAACCCCATAAATTTCCCTATATATACATGTTACCAAGAACTTTCAAGAACAGTATCGCTTTATAGGGATTATTATTATTTGTTTTGTCCTCTCTTTCATCACATCAATAATCTTCAGCGTAAGCAATTATATATTTTTGTCTTTGTTAACAATTATGTAGCACCCCCTTTCATATAGGCGATCAATTGAACCGGTTTATTGAAATTTACTTACTCTAGTGGAAACATTTTGGATCTCTTTGAAATTTTTAAACCATAGAGCAAAATTTAAACCTATTCTATATTAGAACTCATACATTATGTGTGTAAAAAATTTATCATTTTCGAAAACTTGCTTTAAAGAATTTGAGTCGGTTAAATTCCCGATTTGAGTTAATTTTTTAAAGGAGTTTATTCGAGTGCTAAATAATCATAAACCTTTTTAAAATCGGTTCGAGATTGAAATCAGAGTTTGAAAATATTTTTTGTGAGAAATAAAGACATAAATAAAACTAGCTATTTAAAAAATATAAACGGATCTATATTAAAGTTCAAACTAAGATTCGTACCGAAAAATGTCTTTATAATTTTACATCACCAAAATATATAATTATGCATAGATTATAGAACCCCGTACGAACTTTCAAAAATCCGGGCAAGACATCGACACGCTCCATTCCGGCAGAGGATTACTACTACTATTACCTGCAATCTAAAGATATATATATATGAGCTATAAAGTTCAATAAGAAATCCAAGTATTTATCAAACATTGAAAATAGGTTGTATAATATTTATAATACTATACAATGCTTCAATCACCTTTGTTCACCATCCAAATACAACCCAACATTCAAGTAAGCACATAATTCACGTAAACATATTAATTTCTCATAAAACAGGTCGTTATGCAAAATTGAACAAAATACCCTTTTTCTGAAAATCGTGTAAAAAAATTCATTTTCATTATATCGGATCCGTGAAAGATTAATTTATGTACTTTCGTTTTCACTAGTGGAATAAAAGCACACATTTCATCCTCGTTGGATATCAGTCCACCGTATCCGAGTTATTTATTACCCGAGTATTCAACTAATATTTCAATTTTTTAAAAAGAGTGATGTGCATATTTTTGAAAGAATGATCACATAATTCAATCTTCATATAAACATCACACATATCAATCAAGAATAACACTCAAAGCAAATATTATGCAAGAATCATCATAATTCATCAATATCAACCAGTTTAAGCAAGCTTCACACCATTCAACACTTTTCAACACGCACACACACATCACACACTCAGCACACACACAACACACACACGTGCCATGTAGCCAAGATCAATCAATAAAAAGACCATTAATTAGCCAAATAATGCTTAGAAAGTAACCACACTTTCTTAAATGAGTTTTCATTCATCTTTAACTCATTTATTTACCATCAATAAATTCTAACAGTCCTTTAAAACATACTTAGCTGTAGAATCATCTTCATAACTTCATAGTTCACAATTTAAGAGTCAATTATCAAGATGTAGCAATTAAAGCACAAAAAATCCATAAATGGCACATAAACAAGTAAAAATCTAAAATAATAGTAAATCAAAACATTGTGAAATTAAATTATATGACTCACAACTGACCAAATATCAAGATTCAGAAATAATTTTACAGTTTTAAATAAGTTTCAATTTTTTAATAAATAAAAATCGAGAAAATGTGTTTTTTTTAATAAAGAAATGATTTTTCTTTATAGATCCAAATAAATGATGAATCTATCCCAAATAAAATTAATTATTACTTAATACTTACTTGAAAATAAAGTTAAAAACTTACTTGGGGCGGAACTTTTGAAAAATTACAGATTTGACTCAAAAGTTTCTAGATTTGGACTTGCAAACCACTAAAAGTTGAAAAATCTATTTTTCTTAGAAACCCTTTTGAAAATCCAAAATGTTTACTTAGTAATTACCAAGGTTGTAAAAATCGGTAATCGGGTCCGACTCGGTCAGGCACCGATTCACGATTAATCGGTGCGGCGGTGATTAATCGGTGATAAATCGGAAATAAATCGGCTTTTAAAATTTAATATAATATATTTGTAGATATTATTTATAAATACTCAAAACATAGATAAAAAATATTTAAACATAGTTATATCTCCATCATGTATATATTCTAATAACATAATAAAAGTTTAATAATAATAAGATCATAATACATAAATATCCTTATAAAATATAAATAAAAAGGCAATTTTTTTTTGAATTTACATACATTCTTGGCATACATCATTAGTTCTTTAACAATAATAATTAACATAAACAAAATAAAGCATAAACTCCTTTTTTTTTATTTAAATTCCAACTTTTATTTTGATTTATAATAATAAAAAAAAAAAAAAAAAAAAAAAACCGATTTTTGACCGATTTTTTGCCGATTTTTTCCACCGAAGTTTGACCCGCCTTAAAGGTTTGACCGCCTCGGACCGCCTCAGACCGCCTCGGACCGCCTCAAACCGCCTCACAGGCAAAAAACCGAATTTTCAAACCTTTACACTAAAATCGTAAAGGTTTTGGACCGCCTCCGCCTAGGCGACCGATTAATCGGCCGCCTCGGCCGATTTTTAGAACACTGGTAATTACTGGAAAACAAAGATAAACACTTAGAGCCGATCCTTCAAAAAATTGCAGATTTGTCCCCAAAGTCTTGAGATTTACACATACAAACCACTAGAAATTCAAAAATCCATTTTTCTTGCAAAAATCTTTACAAATCCGAAATTTTTAAAATTTTAACCAAGTAAAACTTTTGTCTACAGATTATAAACACATATAAGACATGCAAGAAGATTAAATTAAAGATCAACACAACTTTTCCATTTTTCCCCAAAAAGCTCTAAAATTTTGAAATCTTTCAAGTCTTGTAGATAATCCTAAAAACCCTTTTTAATTTCTAATTTGCAAGAAATTGAGATTTCTGACCTAAATAACCGAAATAAAAATGAAAGGAGAATGAAAGAAGAGAGCTTCAAATGTTGATGCCAAGCTTAAGCCAAGCTATTTTGGTGGGGAAAGAGATGGGGTACATTTCCAAGAGAGATGTGTATTTGATTTGGTGAATGGTGTTCTTGGCATACTCCAAGTCCATGGTTAGATGGGGACTTTTATGGTGTTTTTTTTATTTTTCTTTAAAAATGGAAGTGAGGTGGAAGAAGATGAAAAATGAAGCTGGTGGTGTTCCTTCGATGGAGAGGGAGAGAGTAAGACAACTATAGGGATTATGTGTTGCAAAAGAAAACAAGAAGGTGTCTTTTAATTTTGCTAGAAATTGGATTTAGGCAAAATGATTAGCATTTTCCAAGTCGAAAGGCATGCAATATTATCACTAATTTATTTATACAATAAAACGAGTTCAAGATACACTTCACACACACACACACACACACACACATATATATATATATATATATATATATATATATATATATATATATATATATGTATATATTATTTTAATTCAAGATACACTTCACACACACACACACACATATACATATATATATATATATATTGTATTATGCCCCCTAAATATTCTATTTTATCATATTTTGAATCCAATATAGTATATATTATTTTAATTCACATACTTCACATAAAATTGTTAGAATAATAAATCTACCAACTAAATGTAGCACACATTTATTCACCCAAATCAAATAATGAATTCACGTACTACTTCATATAATAATATCGAACTCAAAAGAAAAATATTAAATTCGGATTTTAGGGTTTTGAAAATGTGGGGTGTTACAAATTCAGTTATGTTATTTGTTCGTCGTTTTCTTAACATTATTTGTAAAGTGTTGTAATTATTTTCACACCTCCAATTTCTACTTTTTGTTGTGTTTGTTTTCTCAGTGTATGTTTCCCCACAATAATTTGGCCGAATATTATATCATTATATTTCTTCGTTGTTTTGTTGAACTTTCATCTTATGTCAGTTTTATATTTAATCCATAAAATGGTGCACGTTGTTTCGGCTAAGAAAAAGTAAATATAAGATGAAATTAATTATTCCTTCTATAAGAAAGAGAATTGGGATGTTAAAGTTATTGCTATATCTTGGCGTTACTGTGACATGTTGAAACGACGGTACACAAGATGCATTGCATTGCATTGCTTTTTCCTCTGATGTTTATACAAAGGTTCCGTGAATTGTTCCGGTGTCATTATCTTCTCTTGTGGATCGTAGTTGAATTGTGTGGCTGTATAATGCTAATAGATTTCAATATGTGATTTGGATTTTATTAAATTATTATCAACAGGGGTTCTAGAAGATTGACTCAAGATGGGACTTTGGAAATGAAGGGTTTCACCAGGGTAAGAAGCACATAAAATTCCCAATTCAAGAACCATAACCATGGTGTTTAGAAGTTATGGTATTTTTGTTTTGATTTGTGCGCATCCTTTAAGATATATATGAGCCGGGTTTCCAGTGTTGTAATTATATGAGCAATGACATTGCAGTAATTGCTAGAGCTTGGTACAATTATAATGTTACTCTAATATTAATTTTGTTCATGTGTCTCCTTATTTAGTTTTAGTTTTACAAAATACTGGTAATTCTCCGCGTGCGTTGCACGCCGTAACATTCACAAATGGATGAAATTATAATTATTTAAATATATAAAAAACAATTTGTAATAAAAAATGAATTACATAATAATATTTATTTGTGAAATTTAAATTATAGTGATAGCATAAAAACTAAGGTTATTATAAATTTTGTTTTTGCTGACGTCGAAATTGGGATTAAATTACAAATAAATGGCCTAAATAATTTGGTTATTAATTTGGATCTTGATTAACAATCCCTAATAAATTTGGGCTTATATCAAATTTTTGAAATTAAATTACAAATTAATAACCCAAATAAATCGGTTACTAATTTGGATCTCAAATCAAAGCTCGTGATGAATTTGGGATTTATGTCGAAGTACATACTATATTTGGGCCTCACAAATGTGTTATGTGAGTTAATCCAAAATAAGCACTAAATTCTTATTTATTCGGGGTTAGTCATTCGGGCTTATAAAAGCTAGCCCACATGCATTTGCAAGTGTTCAAGTCTATCGGCCCAAGTTTCAAGTCAAGAAACCCTAAATCGAGCCTATAAAAGAAGGACATACACAAGGAGACAAGGACACAAGCATCAACGCGTACATCAAGCACTCAAAAGCTCTCAAGTCTCGAGCTCTTGCCACGACGAAGAACAACAACCGCGGAGGTTCTACATCTTCATCAAGGCATCATATCCACAAGACCTAGAAATCCCCAAATCGATTTCTAGATATTCATATCTACTTCCGCAAATCAAGGAAGGAATCAAGCTCTCAATTCAAGAACAAGCTTCGGCCCTTAGATTAAATCTAGGAGAAGAATCAGAGGAATCAACAAAGATTGTAATCCATTTTGTTTTGATTGTAATATATTTATTTGTTCCTATTTTTTCTTGTCTTATAATTTATTTTGCAGACATTTAAATTTGAGGTTAACAAATTGGTACGCCCAGTGGGACCACTTTGCCTCTCATCTCCTCTCCTACGTTGCGTATATTCTCGTGTTCAACGATCCAATGGCTCCAAAGAAGAACCAAAACTCTTTGATCCAAAAGGCTGCCGAGAATGCCACCGTTGTTGGTTTATCATCCACCGGGGAAAGATCGATAATACAACTACGTCTAATGGATCAAGCTCCTCAGGCTCGGAAGAGATCGACTCCAAATCTCTAGCCTTCACCACATTGCCGGTTATGGTGGTTGTGCGACTTCCGTGGATGAGCAATTGGCGCACTTGACCCAAACAGTGGCTAATCTTCAAAAAATAGTCGAAGACAAAGACATGAAAATCGCTCAATTAATCGATAAGAAGGAACAATCAGAGGTTGGGGAGTTTAGCCCGAAGAACGAATCTTACCCGCTTCGTGACGAGAAAGCAAAGCAAGTGGAAGAAGCACAGCCCAAGCCGGACTTTGTGCAAGGCGCCGCTCATTCTTCGATGTCTGTTGCCAAGCTATCTGTTCAACAATTGCAAGAGATGATTGCGAATACTATAAAAGAGCAATATGGCGGACCATCTCTGTTGGGAATCGGACACGTGCACGCAACGGAAAACAAAAATTTTATGCGATTTAAATATATTTAAAACACATAAACACATGCCCGATAATTGAAAATAATTAATTGTGTACCTTTGCGCTTCCAGCGAAATTAAAAAACAACATACATACTTAATAACTTAATCGGAATTAAATCAATTAGCATGCTCGCGTTGAAATCAAATAACATGCTCGCAGTAATAAAAACAATTTCATGTAATCACATAAAATCATACAAGTTTCATACTAGAACGAACATATATATTCAATTTAAATAGAACTGAATCTAACGACATTGGATTCGAAGTTTTACCTCTTGAAGCGTGAGCTAGGCGCACTAAGCAAGGCTAGATTGCCACGGAAACCAATCCGTGCAATCCTGGGCAGCAGCCGCGAAAGGGCAGCAGCGGCTAGACGAGCTACGGCGGCGCGTGTGGCTCACGCGCTGTCTTTGGGCGGCGCGTGGGATAGCGTGCGAAGTCGGCTCGTGTGCTGCTCCTCGATTCTTCGATCTTCGATCTTCCTCCTCTCGGATTTCACCTTGTGTGGTGTGTGTGTGCAAGACCTATAAATCAAGTATTTATAGTGTCTTGCATAAAACCCTAACGGGCTTAAGTTGGACCGGGCCCAACAACTTAAGTTCGTTAGTTCTTTTACTTGCTCGTCTCTCTCATTCAATGATCGAAAATTTGTAACGATTATATTTTCGGATTCATTATAATGTCCTCGTCATTACGAGTGCCAACTCTCGATTTCCAACTTTCCAAAAGTGGAAACCCTAATTCAGTACACTTTCTAAATTGGGAAACTTCCCGATTTAGAAAGTCCACTAAGATGTTCGCCTATTCTTTTCCTTTTCTTATTCTCATTCATAATTCCAAATCACGAATGTTGGACCCAATCATATTGACTTCTAATCATGCAAAGATAAACCATTTTGCCTTTGACCGTTTATTCAAAGATCTCGTGTGCACGAGCTGTGTGATCCTCGATGGTTTAGGTTTAAGCTAGCAGTGGGCCCACAACCCTTTCTGGTCAAAACTCATCCCTTAGAGTTATGATTAAGATGAAACTCGTTTCACCTTAATCACCAAACGAATCAAGATTGGTGTCGAGCAACTACGCGTCATGATTCTCTAGATACAAATGAAGTGGTTACAAGAACCTTCACATCTAGTTAGTGTACAGTACGATCCCTTCGATTCATTGTTGGGTTTCGGGCACGTGTACGCAGCGGAAAACAAAAATTTTATGCGATTTAAACAACTTTAAAGCACATAAACACATGCCCATTAAATGAAACCAATTAATTGCGTACCTTTGCGCTTCCAGCGAAATTAAAAACAACATACATTGCGTACCTTTGCGCTTTCAGCGAAATTAAAATAACAACATGCTTAATTACTTAATCGAAATTAAATCAATTAGCATGCTCGCGTTTAAATCAAATAATCATGCTCGCAATAATAAAACCAATTTCATGTAGACACATAAAATCACACAAGTTTCTTATTAAAACGATCATGCATATATTAATTTAAACGTAACCGAATCGAATGACAATAGATTCGAAACATTACCTCTTGAAGCGTGAGGTAGGCGCACTAAGCAAAGCTAGATTGCCACGGAAACCAATCCGTGCAATCCGGGGCAGCAACGGCGATGATCCAAGCTACGGCGGCGCGTGTGATTCACGTGCTGTCCTTGAAGCATCAATCGAACGAAGACTCGAGAAGATGGCCAGCTGCTCTTCCCACTCCTATTGATCCAACCTGTTTGCTGATCTGAAATTACAGCCTTGCTCCGACTTAAATATCTCCATCCTTATTTACTGGATGGACAATTACTTCTGGAATATTGTATATTTATATATCTTGAAGCTTCTGTCAAAATTTCACGTCCATCCGATCACTGGTTGATTTATGGCGAATTTTCTCGCTGGACAGCGCAGAAAATCCGAGAGCAGTTTTTCAGAATTGCCTTCTAGCATCCTCGATTCTTCAATCTTCCTCCTCTTGGATTTCACCTTGTATACTTCGATCTACTAAACACGTGGCACTAGACACGTAATAGTCAGAATAACGGAAGAAAAGAAAGAAGGAAAGGAATACCGAAAGAGATCGGCCAACGGGTGGCCGATTCCGGCGACGGCGCGGTGGTGGTGGCCGTGGGAGAGGGTGGCTGATCGAGAGAGCAGCGGCTAGGGTTATGAACGTGTGTTCTCTTAGTTGTGTGTGTGCAAGACCTATAAATCAAGTATTTATATGTCTTGCATAAAACCCTAACGGGCTTAAATTGGACCGGGCCCAACAGCTTAAGTTCGTTAGTTCTTTTACTTGCTCATCTCTCTCAATTCGATGATCGGAAAACTGTAACGATTACATTTTCGGAATCATTATAATTTCCTCGTCATTACGAGTGCCAAGTCTTGATTTCCAACTTTCCAAAAGTGGAAACCCTAATTCAGTGCACTTTCTAAATTTGGAAACTTCCCGATTTAGAAGGTTCACTAATACTTTCGCCTATTCTTTTCCTTTTTCTTATTCTCATTCATAATTCCAAATTACGAATGTTGGACCCAATCATATTGACTTCCAATCATGCAAAGATAAACATATTTTACCTTTGACCGTTTATTCAAAGATCTCATGTGCACGAGCAGTGTGACCCTCGATGGTTCAGGTGTAAGCTAGCCGTGGGTCCACAACCCTTTGTGGTCAAAACTCGTCCCCTTAGAGTTACGATTAAGATGAAACTCGTTTCACCTTAATCACCCAACGAATCAAGATTGGCGTCTAGCAACTACGCGTCATGATTCCCTAGATACAAATGAAGTGCCTGCAAGAACCTTCAGATATAGTTAACGTACAGTACGGTCCCTTCGATACATATGTCCCGATCGAACTAGAGGCATTGGCTCATCGAGACCTCTTTATATGTTCGATGACGGTGCGATCGTTCCAAGTATTGTAATCGTCACGTGCATGACTTAGAGAATCGAATCCTCTAATCATCACTTAGTCAGCTCTGGCCAGAGACTTAGAATGATTACAAACTATCAGAACACACAGGACATCCAAGACTATTCTAGCGATCGAATCCCCAACTACAATGCACAGACCTCCCACTAGATTTCGGACTGCACGAACACTGGTGTTGGTCAAAAACCTACACGCAAGTGCACGTATCGTACAAGTAATATAGTGGACAATTAAGTCCGGATATCGAACCCACAGGGAATATTTAATTATCTAATCCTAGACGCTAAATTCTACCAATTATTATCAAGCCCACCCTACACAGTCGAATAAGGATTAATAAACTAAATTAAACTAAATTAAAAACAAGGAAAAACAAGAAAGCAATTTAAAATACGAAGATTAATCAAAGTAGACAAGCCTAGGATTTTATTCTTCCCCCTATGTGATTATTACTCCCCCAATTCCTTCAATTATGCAAGCAATTAACCCGGATTATTAACCTGAGATGCTAAAATAATCATAACCCGCTTCCGCGTGTATTACAATTCTAATACTCTAGATTCAATTACTATATTCCTATGCAATTAATTCTAGAACAAAGCATTAAGCACAAATCTCAATAATGGCTACCTAAGAGATTAACTATATTCCTATGTTAATACCACAAAGGCTCTTCTACCACAGTTCTAATTATTAACCCGATCTTCCGATTCATGCGATTAACAATAACATAAAAGCGCATAAAGTGGCCAGTTTCATGAACTTAATAAAACAAGTAGAAGAAATAATCTGGAATTAAAACTTGCATAAAATCATAGAATTGGGTTCATAAATCCCACATAGGGTTCCAAATAAAATCCTAGAAACAAGAAAATTAGCTACTCATGATTCAAGCAAAAACGCAAATAAAATAAGTCATAAACGATAAATCTATGCTTAGAGTATTCGAATTCTTCGTCTTCGTTATTGCTTTGTTGCTCTCCAAATTGCGTAAAAAGATCCCTAATTGTGTGCTTGGATTGGTCTTATATAGGGTGAAGAACTTGGGGAAGAAGGCAGTTTCCTTGTGCAATTAAAATCCCTTTACTGCGCAACTTCGGGGTATGGGACGGGGGTCCCATAATTTGCACTAAAACTGGGACGGGGGTCCGAGCCTTGTTTCTTCAGAATTTTGATATTTTCACTTTTGACCCATATGTTCGCCAAAATTGCAGTTTTGACCCCATACTTTTCCAATTCTTCAATTTGTACCTAAAATACAATAAATCAACTTTTTAAGCACCAATTATCATTAAAACACACCAAAAGCCCAAATAAAAAGGTACGATAAAGTGTAAAAATATACACTTAACACACCCCCAAACTTGAACTTTTGCTTGTCCTCAAGCAAATAACTCAACTATTACATCTCATCACATAGATCAATGATCAACTTCACGTTTTCAGAACTTGTAATTATAATGACAATTCTTAGGCATTCGCAAGCTCAAAATTCAACAACACTTACTCACTCACCATTACCAAAAACCACAATTCATACAATTGCTTCAAGCATCCAATATTTGCAAATTAAAGATAGAAAGAATTTATACTTACATGCATATGCTTGACTCCAAATACTCACCAAATTATTCTACTCTACTAATATCGAACATTAAGCTATTGGGATCATTGGGGCTTTGTGGCTTTCAATTGTTAGGCTCTTTGGTTCGAGGTAGGAAATATGGGTATGTGTGGCTATTTTTCTTGAATTTAGGTGATTACGCCAAAATTTGAAAGATAGGCGTTTGAAACAATGAATTCACCTCTACGGACTTTAATAAACTCGATTCACAAAAGTTCAAAAGTCTCCACTTTTGCGTTTGAGGCAATGGATCGAGTTTTCAAAAATAATTCAACAACTAGTCCTTATTTCTCCCTTCTAGTCTCTTCTTCTTCTCTTTTTCTCTCTTTCTTTTTTTTTTTTTTTTTTTTTTTTTTTTTTTTTTTTTTTTTATATATATATATAGAAGCATAGATATTTGTCTTCTTTTTTTTTTTTTTTTTTTTTTTTTTTTTTTTTTTCGAAGAAGAAGAAGGACCTTATAAAATTTTTTCGACCGAACTCCACGGGATAATTTTCAAGAATCTCCACCTATTCTACCTTACATATTGGCTAAAAGAAAGAACACCTTTTCTCCGAGGCTCAAATCAAGGTTCTAAGGATAATTTCGATAAAAAGGTCGGCTTGAAAGGCTCAAACGGTTCAAAGAAGGCCCAAATCATATCCCAAATCACTCACTACTCAATACTTCGTATCATAAATTTCCTAAGGTGAGTCTTAAAACGGAACATAGCATGATCTAGCACAAATTAATTCCAAATTTAAAATACAAAACATTCAACAAAAGCAATGCACAAAATGTGATTCCTAGCAATAATTCGCTTCTAAGTCCCGTTGAATCGAAAGCTAAACAAACATCAAATCCGTATCACACAAAACAAGCAATTTCATCATCAAACATTGATCATCTCTCATCATCATAAATCATAGATGCATTCGACTCAAGCAATTTTTTTTTTTTTTTTTATATTCCGGAAAAACGAGAAAAACAATAAAAACGAATAAAACCTAATGCATGCAAACTAAAACAAATAAGCACAAAAATAACATGTTTTTCACCCCCAAACTTAAACCTTTCGTTGCCCTCAACGAAATTAGCACAAAGTTTAAGGATAGAAAACACCTGATTTATTCGGAGTCGATGTGATCGGGGTGCTCCTCTCTCGCTCTCTCACGCTCGTCCTCATCGGAAAGCTCGGGTACGGGCTCAAGAATGGGTGCCGGTAAAAATTAGACGAGAATCGACCCCCAAACTTGGTTGGAGCAATTTGTCGAACACCTTGTGGGCGTGCCTTGAATGAGTAGATTTTGTAGAGGTTGGTTTGATTCTCTAGCCTCCCTGTCAATACCAACACAAAATAAGAATCGGAGAGTGAATTATGTGTGTGGAATCGAAGAATTTTTGGAAGAGAAATTCAAAAAAATTCGAAAATTCGTGTGTGGAGTTAGGGAAAACGAAAGAGGAGAATTTAAGAAATAATGGGGGAGAAAATATAATTTTTGAAAATTTAAACGCCCCCTATTGAGGTCGGACGGCCGTCCCACGTATTTGCCTAATTCTCGGACGGCCGTCCGAGAATTAGTTTGCTCTCACTAGTTTGGGGACGGCCGTCCCGGTTTCAAGGTTAAAACTCGGACGGCCGTCCGAGGCTGCTGGTTCTCTTCTGGTTGTGGGACGGCCGTCCCATTTTTAAGGTATATTTTGGGACGGCCGTCTCAAATGCAGTGCTGAAATTTTTTTTTTTTTTTTTTTTTTTACGGACGGCCGACTCGGCCCTCGATCACGTTTTCGACCCTGAAAAGTAAAATTCAAATAAATAAATTAGAATGCATGCTTATGATATTAAAAACGAAACGAAAAATTAAATAAAAATACGAAAAACAATAAAGCTCGGGTTGCCTCCCGAGAAGCGCTAAGTTTAAAGTCTTCAGCCGGACGTTGCTTCTTTATTTTCAAGCAAAAGTGACCGATGTCACTTGGCCTTCTTCACTCGCTTCCCAATACGATTTGAGCCGGCTCCGCTTCACGTTGAACGTACGATTTGAATCTCGCTCCTTTATTTTTACCACCTCGTGAGGAAGAATTTCTTGGACAATAAACGGCCGCAACCACTTTGATTTGCGCTTCCTTGGAAATAACCAAAGACGGGATTTGCACAATAACACCACTTGTCCTTTGTGCAATTCCTTTTTGATTTTCTCCTTACGACCACAATAGCTTGACTCATCCTTCTCTCGTGACTTGCTCGAGTCTTTGGGTGGCAACATCTTCCTCGCATTCTCATCGTCGTTAAGACCTCGACTCGTATGACTTTCTCTCGGAGGATTTAAAATTGAGTCCATGAAGTAAACTTGCTCCTTCTGATTCCCGTTTCTGCCATCATCTCCTGCACTCGAAGATACTTTCCCATTGTCCAAGTTCAAAACATCAAATTTTTCATGAGTTGTAAAATCCATAAGTTCAATAGCAAAACAATCATTATTATCACATGGATTTTTATTAGCACTAAAAACATTAAATTTGATTGTTTGATCATGAACAGTCATTGTAAGATCACCACTAGCACAATCAATTAGCGTTTTCGACGTGGCTAAAAAAGGTCTCCCTACGATAAGAGGTATCTCCCTATCCTCATCTATATCAAGTATAACGAAATCAACAGGGAAGATAAATTTATTGACTTTCACTAGCACATTCTCTAAAATACCTTTTGGGTAAACTAAAGATCTATCGGCTAATTGAAGAGTTATAGCCGTCGGTTCAATTTCTCCTAACCCAAGATTTTTAAAAGTAGAGTACGGCATAAGATTAATGCTAGCACCTAAATCAATGAGCGATCTAAAATTTTTACCTCCTATAGTACAGGGAATAGTAAACTTACCTGGATCGCCGAGTTTTTGTGGAAGAGGCCGAGTAAGAATTGCACTAATTTGCTCCGTGAGTTGGATCATCTCGTTCCCTTGCAATTTCTTACTTTTCTTCACGAGGTCCTTTAGGAACTTCACCCACTTTGGCATCTTTTGAAGTGCTTCAATGAAAGGAATATTTACGCGAATTTCCTTCAACTTGTCCAAAAAATTTTGATATTCGGCATCGAGCTTCTTCTTTATAAACTTTTGAGGATAAGGAATTGGAGGGACTTGTGAGGGCACCGTTGATGGTGGCTCTTCATGAGTTGATTTTTTTTCCTTATTCACTTTCGGCTTCTCGATTACCGTGTTTCTCTTCTCTTTTCGTGGGGCTTCCTCCAATTTCTTGCCGTTCTTCAAGGTGACTGCTTGGCACGTCTCATCCTCGATCTTTTTCGTTAGCAATCGTTGTGGATATGGGATTGGTTCCACCCATTCGGCTACAGTGACTTGCGGCTTGACTTGACTTTCTTCCTTTTTCTCGATCTTGAAATCGATAGCTTGGCACGTCTCGAACTTTTGCTTTCGAGGATCTTCCGTATTCGATGGCAATGCTCCCGCCGGACGTTTCTCTTGATTCACAACGAATTGAGCGAATTGATTCTCCAAATTCCGCAGCGAGGCTTGGGTAGCGGTCATGAATTGGGCCAATATCTCATCCGTATTTGATTTTTGGGCCGGTGGATTGTTGCCTTGATAGCTTTGTTGAGGAGGGGCTTGACTTTGAAATTGACCTTGAGGTCTTTGATACCCTTGGCCTTGTTGATTTCCTCCATACTGCCCTTGTGATCTCCACCCTTGATTTTGGAATTGGCGAGGCGCATTGTTGACGTAGTTGAGCGACTCCACATCTTGTTGGCATTGGAGCGTGTAGTGATTTCCACCGCAAATTTCACAACATGGAGAATCAACTACTTGAAGTTGTTGTGGTGGACTTGCTTTGATGTGCTGTAGAAGGAGTTGATTTTGTTGAGCAATTTGGGTCACTTGAGCTTGAAGGGCCGTAATTGCATCTAACTCCAACACTCCGGAACTTTCTTGGCTCCACCAACTGTCCTCTCGCTTGACTTGGCAAACCGATTTTGAGCAATTTGATCCAACATGATGAAAGCATCCGGTATCGATTGACTCATAAAATTTCCCCCGGTTGATGCATCTAAGACCGTTCGTGCATTCTCGTTAATCCCTTGGTAGAAGATGTGGATTTGCCGCCATTGTTCGACTCCATGTGTTGGACACTGCCGCAAAAGAGTTTTAAATCTCTCCCATGCCTCGTATAATTGCTCGCCTTGCTCTTGGACAAAATTGTGAATTTCTCGTCGGATTCTCTCGTCCTTCTCGGGTGAGCTATAGACTTTCATGAAAAGGTTGAGGAGTTGAGGCCACGACGAGATAGAGTGGGGGGCTTGGGACATCAACCACTGGCGAGCTCTTCCTTGTAGGGAGTGCTTGAAGAGAATTAATTGAAGCGCCTCTTGGGAAACGCCGTTTTGACAGTGGGAATTACAGGTATCTAGAAAATTGACAATGTGAAGATGGGGATCTTCACCTGCCAATCCACTAAATAACCCGTTATTTTGGAGCATCGTCAAGAGGCCTTGCTTGATCTCAAAATTGTGCGCCTCAATAGGTGGATATTGGATGCTCGGGCGGAATCCGTCATGAGTCGGGATTATGTAGTCTTGAAGTGCCCGTGGCCTAGCTGCTGGCTGTAATGGAAGTTGAAGGGGTGGGTCTTGGACTTGGTTTCCATTGGCATTGATTAAATTACCCTCTGCGCGTATGCGTTCTTCGTCCTCCATTGTATTGGTTGCGTGTTGACGTCTCCTAGCGGCTCGAAAAGTGCGTTCGATTTCGGGATCAAACGGTTCTCTAGCAAGATCGAGTCTCCTAGGCATACACCGTACCTAAAACAAAAATAAAATAAAACAAAAATTAAATGGGTGAATCGTGAAAATTGTTCAAATATGGAGCTAGAATAAAATAAATAATTAAAATATTCCCCGGCAACGGCGCCAAAAACTTGTTGGTCAAAAACCTACACGCAAGTGCACGTATCGTACAAGTTATATAGTGGACAATTAAGTCCGGATATCGAACCCACAGGGAATATTTAATTATCTAATCCTAGACGCTAAATTCTACCAATTATTATCAAGCCCACCCTACACAGTCGAATAAGGATTAATAAACTAAATTAAACTAAATTAAAAACAAGGAAAAACAAGAAAGCAATTTAAAATACGAAGATTAATCAAAGTAGACAAGCCTAGGATCTTATTCTTCCCCCTATGTGATTATTACTCCCCCAATTCCTTCAATTATGCAAGCAATTAACCCGGATTATTAACCTGAGATGCTAAAATAATCATAACCCGCTTCCGCGTGTATTACAATTCTAATACTCTAGATTCAATTACTATATTCCTATGCAATTAATTCTAGAACAAAGCATTAAGCACAAATCTCAATAATGGCTACCTAAGAGATTAACTATATTCCTATGTTAATACCACAAAGGCTCTTCTACCACAGTTCTAATTATTAACCCGATCTTCCGATTCATGCGATTAACAATAACATAAAAGCGCATAAAGTGGCCAGTTTCATGAACTTAATAAAACAAGTAGAAGAAATAATCTGGAATTAAAACTTGCATAAAATCATAGAATTGGGTTCATAAATCCCACATAGGGTTCCAAATAAAATCCTAGAAACAAGAAAATTAGCTACTCATGATTCAAGCAACAACGCAAATAAAATAAGTCATAAACGATAAATCTATGCTTAGAGTATTCGAATTCTTCGTCTTCGTTATTGCTTTGTTGCTCTCCAAATTGCGTAAAAAGATCCCTAATTGTGTGCTTGGATTGGTCTTATATAGGGTGAAGAACTTGGGGAAGAAGGCAGTTTCCTTGTGCAATTAAAATCCCTTTACTGCGCAACTTCGGGGTATGGGACGGGGGTCCCATAATTTGCACTAAAACTGGGACGGGGGTCCGAGCCTTGTTTCTTCAGAATTTTGATATTTTCACTTTTGACCCATATTTTCGCTAAAATTGCAGTTTTGACCCCATACTTTTCCAATTCTTCAATTTGTACCTAAAATACAATAAATCAACTTTTTAAGCACCAATTATCATTAAAACACACCAAAAGCCCAAATAAAAAGGTACGATAAAGTGTAAAAATATACACTTAACAACTGGCCCTTGGGATGGTCCTCGGTGGAACTCAAAGACAGGTCACGATACAGCTGGTCCTCTAGTGAAGTCACGGTGATGTCTAGGTCATAAGGACTAATGGTGTACAACTATACCATAGATATCTCTACTCGATTATTGGGAACCACTTAGAGATTTCTAGGGTGAGGGAGTTCAGTGAACTCGTCAACTTACGAGCACCCACTTATGCATGCCGATATCACAATACCGTTTACTGATGAGATGCAGTACACATACACTGAGTGCTAGTCTTCTAATGGGAAAGGCCGATATCCTCATTGGTGGCGTAACCCTTCGACTAGGAACACGTTTAACAGTTATAATACTTAAGTAAATATCTCACGATCCTAACGATCAATTACTAGTACTTGTAATAACTGTAAGGACTATATCTATGCTTGTGACAAAGGGACAAAAATATAGAATGCCAAGGTGTTTTATCATTAATACGAATAAAGGTTCGTTTATTACCATAATAAATACGAAAGACCACAGCCACAAGTTGGCTTGTTGGTCACCTACTCTAACATTCATATGTCCCGATTGAACTAGAGAATGACGGTGCGATCGTTCTAAATGTTGTAATCGTTATGTGCATGACTTAGAGAATCAAATTCTCTAATCATCACTTAGTCAGCTCTGGCGAGAGACTTAGAGAGATTACAAACTATAACAACACACAGGTTATCCAAGACTATTCTAGCGATCGAATCCCCGACAACAATGCACAGACCTCCCACTAGATTTCGGACTGCACGAACACTGGCCCTTGGGGCGGTCCTTGGTGGAACTCAGGAACAGGTCACGATACAGCTGGTCCTCTAGTAAAGTTATGGTGATGTCTAGGTCATAAGGACTAATGGTGTACAACTATACCATAGATATCTCTAATCGATTATTGGGAACCACTTAGAGATTTCTAGGGTGAGGGAGTTCAGTGAACTCGTCAACTTACGAGCACCCACTTATGTATGCCGATATCACAATACCGTTTAGTGATAAGATGCAGTACACATACACTAAGTGCTAGTCTCTTAATGGGAAAGGCCGATATTCTCATTGGTGGCGTAACCCTTCAACTAGGAACACGTTTGACAGTTATAATACTAAAGTAAATATCTCACGATCCTAACGATCAATTACTCGTACTTGTAATAACTGTACGGACTATATCTATGCTTGTGACAAAGGGACAAAGATATAGAATGCCCAGGTGTTTTATCATTAATACGAAAGAAGGTTCGTTTATTACCATAATAAATACGAAACTCCACAGCCACATGTTGGCTTGTTGGTCACCTACTCTAACAATCTCCCACTTGACCTAAAGCCAACTACCCATGAATCGCAATCCCATCGACTCTCGATGTTTCTCGTGGACCAATATTAGATAGAGTGTGAGGTGCTACAAGTAGATATAATTTATTTCCTCTCTTCTGGGGATGCATGTCACGTCTAATTTGCATTTCTTCCAAATCTTTGAAAGAATTGAGTCCATCTTTTGTTTTTCCCTTTTGATTCAAAAGCGTACCAAAAATACTCTCGCAAATAGTTTTTTCAATATGCATGACATCTAAGTTATGGCGCACCAACATACTCTACAAAATACCAAAAAATAAATTAATTATAACTATCATTGAATTTTATAAATTATTAAGAGAACAGAAAAGGGATAGTAAATAAATAACTCAAAGAATAAAACATAATTCATATTTTACCTTCCAATATGGTAGTTCAAAAAATATAGATTTTTTCTTCCATAAGGATTCTTGTGATGAATTTGTATCCGTATGCTTTCTTGTTTTGGATTTTTTTCTTATTCATCTTTCCCCAATTATTTGCAACCTCACCAACTTCACGATAAACTTGCTCACCTGTAGATATCTTAGGTCGTCTGTTTATTTCATTATGCCCATTGAACCAACTTTTTTTGGAGCGAAATCGATGATTCGGAGAAAAAAAACTCATCTAACTAAATGCATCAAATACCTCTATCCCGTTTGTCCACAAGAGTTGTAGATCATCTATAAGCGGAGCCAAATATATATCTATATCATTGCCTGGTTGTTTAGGACCTCGGACCAATAACGTTAACACTAAATTTTCCTCGGACATGCATAACCACGGTGGCAAATTATATGGAGCTAAGCTCACCGGCCAATAACAGTATGTAGAGCGGTCTTGGAAAGGATTAAAACCATCGACTGAAAGTCCAAATCTCATGTTTCGAGGGTCCAAAGCAAATGATGGCCACCTTTTTTTTATCGAGTCCCATGCCAATGAATCACGGGATGTCTTAGTTTTCCATCACTACTCTTATTAGTTGAGTGCCACCTTAATTGTTCTGCTGTCTCAGTTATGGCGAACATTCTTCTCAACCTTAGTATAATAGGAAAATAACGCAACACTTTTGCAGGAACTCCTTTTTTAGACCCAATACCATTTTTTGTTAACTTTCCATCTCAATGCACCACATGTAGGACACTCAGTTGTATGCTCAAGCTCCTTTCTAAATAAGCACCAATCAGTTGAACATGCATGTATCTTTTCGTATCCGAGTTCAAATTTCTTGAATATTTTCTTTGTTAAATAAAAGGATTCAGGAAACGTATTATCATCAGGCAGCATGTCACAAATCATTTGCATTATGCTTTCACAAGCACTATCTGTTATATTAAATGATGCTTTGAACTTAAACATAGTTATGATAGCTGACATTTTTGTGTACTTTGTGCAAGCCGAGAACAATGGAGTTTCTTCTTCTTTCACTACACTATCAAAATCTGCATCTCTAGTTATTTCCGGTTGCTCATTAAACTCGTTGTTTTGAAAATACAAGTCTTTGTACATCCTATGCATCACAGGCGTGTCCACGTCATCATATTTGATTGATTCACTTGGTTTTTCACCGTGCATAACCCAAATTTTATAGTTCGGATCTAAACCTTAGATGACTAAGGGTTCATACACAGTATTAAAGTGGTGGTGTTGTAGGTTTCTACATCTCAAACAAGGGCATACCATCATATCTGAATCTCCTGATCGTGCACGAGCTGCATTCACAAAATTACGTGCACCCTCTTGGTATTTCTCCCCACGCCTGAAATTATCAATATTAAAGTTTTGAAATTCCAGTTTAAATAAAAATAATATAGTTTAAAGTTAATTAGATGTTTAACCTGTCAAATTTCACCCAGTCTTTGTCCATTTCTAAAGATCAATTCGAAGTCTCATATCACTTTAATATCCAAAATCCTAGATGAAAATCTGAATTGAAAGGGAATACAATACAAAGTTGAACGAAAAATCACCGCACAAAAGGGACTTCAAACACATGCAATCAAAATTCAATGGTTCGAGATAAAAAAAAACATTTCGAAAAGACCTGATAATTCCTCTTCTTCCCTGCACGACAACAAAATAAAGAAGGTCATTTGTTGCAACGTCGAAGCCTAGACGTCCTATCTGCATCAAAATTTAAGAAAATAATTTTATAACTATCATGTTTATATATATATATATATATATATATATATATATATATATATATATATATATATATATATATATATATATATATATATATATATATATATATATATATATATATATATTACACCTGATCACACAACCAATCACATCCAATCATGAGGATATAACCTCATAAGTTTTCCATCCTGAGATCTTAATGAAAAAAACAAACAACATTATTAAGGAATAATAATCTTGGATTTGTCTAAGTTACCGTGGAACTGTTCTATTGACTACTGATTTGTTTTTATATAAAGAGATATAAAAAACTTATAATGCAGTTCATTTGTTTCAAAGATTTATATGGCTTCATTCTTCAATGATTTATTTTCACAGTAATGCAGCCACATTGTTTATTTACCCAATTGTTGTCAATCTTTATCAGAATAGGTTGAATTTAATTAAGAATATCCGCAATTACTCAATAAAATAATCATCAAAAACAGAGAAATTCATTATATAATGGAAAATCTTAACAAGGGCTGCTAAAAAATATTGACTCTAGTGGAGAGAATTTAATTTCATGATTACTGGATTTTATTTCAAATTTTAAACAAAATAAAAATGGTCCATACATCTCCAACGACCTAGAAATTTAACTAAACACCATAGGTAGATGGAGAAAAAAAAAACAACTTAATTTTGACAGTACATGGTGAAGTATTTTCAGCATAAGAAAAAAAAAACTACAACACCTAGATGAGCAAAATCGATCTCTCAACGACTTATCTTCATCACCATCTTAAATAAATTTAACCTATAACCAAACACAAAATTATTTAGTTTTCTGCATTAGTTTCTCTATAAGTGGTGATTCTTGTGACTTAAGGCATGATCTAATATTTAGGCCTATACGAGGTGTTCTATTCAGATTGTTTTTTTTTTTTTTTTTTGTAAAGAATATAATATCACTTATCCTCTTTATTTTCATTAATTATATTATCTCTACTTAGAAAATTTAATCTACATGCTGATAAACTAATGCCATAACCATGATTTCTTGTGCAAGAAAAATACATGTAGACAAGTTATGAGTATTGTTCAAATATATTATAGTCCTGACTTTGTGATCGTCCTTATTTTCAGTTTCTATTGCTCATGTAAAAATCAATGGTTGAGATAAAATATATATTAACAAAAATAAATTCCCAAACACCTGATATTCCTCTTCTTCTATGCGCCGCAGCAACCAGCAGATGAAGTTGATTCTCTGAACCATCCGATGAAATTGAATCTATGTAATTTTTCGTTGAAGCCCTGGAATTTTCCTTCCTTTTTCTCTATTTTGATTTTCGCCGATGTTTTTAACCTGGAAGCCTACTCCTCCCGTTTCTTTGTTTTATCTTGGTCGATTTGATCTGTTTGTTGAGTCCAAGCCTACAAAGGCGTTTCATCTCCCCTTTTTTCTGTTATATTCTGGTTGACGTTTATGCTCTTAATTAAGTTTTATTTTTACCAAACGTTAATTGCAGTAGATTCATAGTTGCAAAGGTAACCTAATTTAACTTGACTAATTAATAATATTTAAGTGTAAATATATATTTATATATATATATATATATATATATATATATATATATATATATATATATATATATATATATATATATATATATATATATATATATATATATATATATATGTTAAATTTACCTTTGGATAAAAATAATATAAAAAAATACGTTGAAGCATTGAAATTGACAAAAAAAATTTAAACTAATGTAATTGACAACACGCTGGACTTGTTGTTATAGTAGCATATTCAACAACATTTATTGCATTTTGTTACATTAAATTTATTCGACAAAACTCAAATACGACTTGTTGTAGATAGATTTATACCTGGCATTTAATAACACGCGAACGCAACTAGTAATATACTACGATAACAACACGCGATATACGACTTTTGTTAAATAATTAATTTCGGCACTAACAACAACTTGCATTAAACGCGTTTTGTTAAATATAACATATCACCACACACGTTGGTTGCGTGTTGTGAAAGTCAAGTTGTTAAAAACCTTTGTTCTTATAGTGTCGTATGTATATATGCTTATTTATGCTTACATTTTATATCCATTCAACATTTAATTTATATGCATATAGTTTTATATTATATAGTAGAGTGTCTCTTCCTGTTATTAAATTATACATGGTAATTGTTATCCTAAGATTTAACTTTCTATTCATGAGAATGCCTTAATTTTCTCTAACTCGTTATTTGTGATTCTGTGTGAATCCATTTCTTGTGTTTTGTCTTACACACATGATATATTGCATTGTCTGCATATACAATTTACACCACTTTGTGCATAATAATAATATCAAACGTTTTGATATAATAAGAGATATTATTAATTTATTTATTTTATAAGCATTATTGTCAATTAAAATTTTATCTCTTTAATTATTATTTATTTATTTTATTGTTATACAAATTATTATAAGAACCTGGATCCTTGATGCTGAGATCCATTTGAATGCCATGAACCTCGGAAATAGTATTAAGGATGGTAATGAGGGAAGTGAACAAGATAAGGCAAAATTAATGATTTTTATTCGCCATCATCTCCATGAGGGCTTAAAATTCGAGTAACTTGGGGTAAAGGACCCTGCTACTCTATGGAATAATTTAAATGAGAGATATGATCACCAGAAGAGTGTGATACTCCCTAAAGCTCGATATGAATGGATGCACTTGCATTTGCAATATTTTAAATCGGTAAATGTGTATAATTCCGCCATGTTTAAAACTGTTTCTCGATTGAGGTTATGCGGAGACGATGTCACAGAACAGGACATATTAGAAAAGACATTTACCACTTTTCATGCCTCTAATATGCTCCTGCAGCAGCAATATCATGACAGAGGTTTTACCAAATACTCTCAATTGATTTCTTGCCTCCTCGTTGCTAAACAGAACAACGAGCTCTTGATGAAAAATCATAACTCCCACCCAGCATGATCACAAGCATTTCAAGAAGTTAATGCAAATGTTTCATTCCCTGAAGTGAAGGCAAATAACTATAATCGTGGTCGAGGTCGTGGCCGCGGGCGTGGGTATCGCCGTGGTTATGGTCGACATCAAGATGGTCCTAGAGTTGCACCATACCACCCGAAGTGGAATAAAAATGGTGAAAAATAAGACAAGGGCAAGGCTGTAAAATTTGGCCCTCATAGTAATCAAAATGAGAGTTGCCACAGGTCTAGAGTGAAAGGGAAAGATATAAATTTTACTGATTTTAGCAACACCGAGAATGACCATATTGATCCAATGGACCTTACCCATTTGGATGTTGCTGATTTCTTTCCCGGGCCAAGTGGAGAAATTGATGGAATCAAATTTCATGGTGATGATAACAATGATGGCAACAAACAGATCAATCAGGATTGATCAAATATTACTTTTATGTTGCATTTGAGTTAAATAATGTTTATCTTTCCATTCCCTAAATGAGTTTGAAATTTTTTATGTGTGGTTGGTGGTTTGATTGATATAAGAAAATAAATTTTATTATATCTTCTTATAATACTTATTTTATTCCAAGAAAAATGGAATATAATGAGTCCGTGAGCAACCTGAACGATGGAGACATTTGTTTGGTTGACAGTGGAACAACACACACAATTCTTCGAGATCAAAAATATTTCTCGAGTTTGAAATTGACAAAGGCAAGTGTTAGTACAATTTCTGGTACTACCAAACTAATTGATGGCTCCGGAAGAGCTAATATTATTTTGCCTTGTAGAACGAATCTTTTGGTCAAAGAGGCTTTGTACTCTAATAAATCCAAAAGAAACTTATTGAGTTTCAAGGACATACGTCTCAATGGATTTCATATCAAGACTATGAATGAGGGGAATATGGAATTTCTTTGTATTACAACCAATATTTCATGCCAGAAGCCTGTTAAAGAGTAACTCCCAGTTTTCTCATCACGGTTGTATTATGCGACTATAAGCGAAATAGAAACATATATTGTGATGGACCAGAAGTCCAATGATCCGAAATTTTTCTCTCTTTGGCATGATCGACTTGGACACTCAGGATCGACCATGATGCGTCGAATAATAAATAATTCATATGGGCATACTTTAAAGAACCAGAAGATTCTTTTGCCCCATGAATGTGTGTGCACTGCATGTTCACAAGGAAAATTAATTATAAGACCATCTCCAATAAAAATTAGTAGCGAGGCCCCAATATTTTTACAAAGAATTCAAGGGGATATTTGTGGACCTATAGATCCACCTTGTGGACCATTTCGCTATTTTATGGTTCTATTGGATGCATCATCTAGATGGTCACATGTAAGTCTATTGTCAACACGTATTGTTGCTTTTGCTAGACTTCTTGCACAATTCATAAGATTAAGAGCTCAATTTCCCGATTATCCTATCAAGACTATTCGCCTTGATAATGCCGGTGAATTTTAATCTCAAGCATTTAATTATTATTGCATGTCAATTGGTATTGATATTGAACATACAGTTGTTGTAATACTCAAAATGGACTTGCAGAGTCCTTTATTAAGAGATTGCAAATGATTGCTATTTGGGGACATGCAATATTACATGCTTCTTCATTGGCCATGATTAGACCAAGTTCATTTCAGCAGTATTCACCCTTTCAACTTGTTTCTGGCCAGCAGCCTGACATTTCTCACTTAAAAATATTTGGTTGTGCTGTTTATGTTCCAATTTCTCCACCTCAGAGAACAAAAATGGGTCCACAAAGACGACTTGGAGTTTATGTTGGTTTTGATTCCGCTTCAATAATTAGATACATTGAACCCCTGACGAATGATTTGTTTAAGGCAAGATTTGTTGATTGCCATTTTGATGACACAATTTTCCCGCCGTTAGTGGGAGAAAGATCGCCAGTTCCAGTTGAACGGCATGAAATTACATGGAATGTACCGTCTTTGTCTCATCATGACCCACGCACAAATCAATATGAGAAAGAAGTAAAAAGGATAATATATTTGCAAAATATTGCAAATCAATTGCCTGGATGCTTTTACCGATATGAAAACGGTAACGAAATCTCATATACCCGCTATAAACACCCCGACACGGGTTGATGTCCCTGAAGGACAACATGAAGAGATATTGAAACCTCGCATGAAGCGTGGGCGCCCTATTGGCGCAAAAGATAAGAACCCTAGAAAGAAAAGGGTAATAGAAGTAAATTCTCCTGAAGATAATATTATATGTGAACAAGAAAGAACTATGAAAAATGTGACTAATCAATCTAAAGTACACGATGCCCCTAGATAGGATCATGAAAAAGAACTTATATCTGAAGAGATATCTTTAAACTATTTAAATACCAGAAAAAACTGCGATAGAAATAAGGTTGTTATTAATACTATTTTTGCCTATGGGGTCGCAACTGATATTGCAAATGGGGACCCCGAACCAAAATCTGTCGAAGAATGTCGACATAGAAATGATTGGTCAAAATGGGAAAGTGCTATTCAAGCTGAATTAAATTCCCTTGAAAATCGTAAAGTATTTGGACCAGCGGTCCAAACACCGGATTGTGTAAAACCAGTTGGATACAAATGGGTATTCGTAAGAAAACGAAATGAGAAAAATGAAATCGACTAGTTCCACAAGGTTTCTCACAGAGACCCGGGGTTGATTATGAGGAAACATATTTCCCGTGATCGATGCAATCACGTTGAGATATTTGATCAGTTTAGCAGTCACAGAGAGGCTTGACATGCGCTTTATGGACGTTGTTACTGCATATCTATATGGATCATTAGATAGTGATATTTATATGAAAATCCCTGAAGGATTTAAAATGCCTGAAGCATTTAAACGAAGGTCTCGTGAGTTATACTCAATTAAGTTGCAACGATCCTTGTACGGTTTAAAACAATCTAGAAGAATGTGGTATAACCGTCTAAGTGAATACCTTGTTAAAGAAAGGTATATAAATAATCCAGTTTGTCCTTGTGTTTTCATCAAAAGATCTAATAGTGGATTCGCTATTATTGCGGTTTACGTGGATGATCTAAATCTTGTGGGAACTCCTGAAGAGCTCACAAAGACTGCAAACTATTTGATGAAAGAATTTGAGATGAAAAATCTCGGAAGGACAAAATTTTGTCTCGGCCTGCAGATCGAGCATTTGTCCAATGGAATCTTCATCCACCAATCAACATATACAGAATAGGATTCTAAAAAGATTTTACATCGATAAATCTCATCCTTTGAGTAGTCATATGGTTGTTCGATCATTGGACATAAAGAAAGATCCATTCTGCCCTCGAGAAAAGAGAATGAAGAATTACTTGGTCCAGAAGTACCTTATCTTAGTGCCATTGGAGCACTTATGTATCTTGCAAATAACACTAGACCTGATATTGCTTTCTTGGTCAATTTATTAACAAGATATAGTTCTACACCGACTAAAAGCCATTGGAATGGCATTAAACATGTATTACGCTATCTTCGTAGAACAGCAGATATGGGTTTGTTTTACTAAAATAATTCAGAACCCCAAGTAGTGGGTTATGCAGATGCTGGCTACCTTTCTGATCCACATAAAGGCAGATCTCAGAGTGGTTACGTTTTTAGTTGTGGTGGTGCTGCAATTTCATGGCGTTCAGCGAAACAGACATTGACAGCTACTTCTTCAAACCACTCAGAAATTCTGGCATTGCATGAAACCAGTCGCGAGTGTATATGGTTGAGATCAATGATTAAACATAATCGAGAAAATTGTAGGCTGACTTCAATACGAGATACACCCACAATACTTTACGAGGATAATGTCGTTTGTATTGCACAAAATCAGAAACGGCTACATTAAAGGTGATAGAACAAAACATATATCACCTAAGTTTTTCTACACTCACGAGCTACAAATGAATGGTGATATTGACGTTCATCAGATACAGTCATGCAACAACTTGGCATATTTATTCACTAAAGCACTGTCAACTGCAACTTTTAGGAAGATGGTCCATAATATTGGAATGCGTCGACTCAAAGATATCTTGTCGACATCAGGGGGAGCGTGATCATTAACTCTCACACACTATACTCTTTTTCATTCGTCCAAGTTTTTATCCCACTGAGTTTTTCTTGGCAAGGTTTTTACGAGGCAGTGTCGCACTATCGCAAGCTTCACATGGATGTGAACACTTTTTTCTTTGTCTAGTTTTTTCCCGTTGGGTTTCACTGACAAAGTTTTTAACGAGGCATATTCCATTAAGATTGACATCTAAGGGGGAGTGTTATGAATGCATTCAATAATATTTAGTGTGGATGTCAAAAACGTAAGAATTTAAGTGGGCTTCATTAATACTTTATGTATTCAATATGCTCATTGAGAACTATAAATATATGTCATTATAATCGATTAGAAACACACTTGAATATACAAGAAAGAATAAGAAGAAAATGTTCTATTATCCTTATATTTGATCTCCTATATTCTTGTTTACTTGAGTTTCTTTAATATATTTATAACATCAAGATGGAAAAAAAACCAATATTAAAATTTAAAACAAATTACAATATAAAGAAAAGAAGATTAAATAAGAAATCATATCAAGAGTGAACTCCCAATTACAACTTTTATGTTATTTTCATTTTTTCATTTGTTTACTCCAATTTACATTTGCTTATCAATTGTAGATTTGAATCTCGTTATTAAATATTTTATACACATAGGCCATTCAAGAGAAAAAAATCAGGAAATTTGCAAGAGATATTTAAATAATGATTTTTAAGATTTGGTTTTTGAATTTGAAGTTTGAAATACACATTAACATATCAAAAAATACAGTTAAGTTAGGAATTTGTAAAGAAAAAAAGGTACATCAATTATGGCATTTCCATCAATTCTGTAAATTGGAAGATCATTTTGACATTGTTTCAAAAAAAATGATGACTTCACAAATGAGATTACATAAGTGTGGTCGTAATCTTGTGTAAATTTATGCTGGGATGATATAACTTGAAAAGACATGGATTAATTTTGCGTCAATTTTAGGTTTTTTTTTTTTTTTTTGGAAGAGAAGATATTATATTAGGCATAGATAGCCAAAGATTGAGGAAGGGTCAATCCTTCAGTACAGGTAGTTCCAAAGTTCTTGGCCAACAAATGAGCCAACTTAAGTACAGGTAGTTCCAAAGTTCTTGGCCAACAAATGTGCCAACTTATTCCCACAACGTTTAATAAAAGAAAAATAGCAAGATGAAAAACTTCTAGATAAAAAACAAACAATTTTCAATGTATGCACCATACGATGCCAATGATGATTCTCCCGATCGGAGTGCATTAATAACTTGTAAACAACCCCCTTCCAACACTATCGAGTTCCAATCTTTCGTTCGAGCCCAAGATATTGCTACAAGGGCTGCATGTGCCTCACATTCCACCAGTTTGGGCTGGCCCCGAAATCGTCTAACAGCCCACCAAACGCATTTGTTGGTTATAATACCTACACGCAAGTGCACGTATCGTACAAGTAATATAGTGGACTAAAAGTCCGGATATCGAACTCACATGGAATATTTAATTATTTAATCCTAAACGCTAAATCCTACAAATTATTATCAAGCCCACCCTACATAGTCGAATTTTGATAGAATTAACTCAATTAAACTAAATTAAAAAGCAAATTAAAAAGACAAGAGCACGAAAGCAATTAAAAACGAATGTTTAATCAGAGTAAACAAGCCTAGGATTTTATTCTTCCCCCGATGTGATTATTATTCCACCAATTCCTTCAAGTATGCAAGTAATTAACCCGGATTACTAACCTGAGATGCTAAAATAATCATAACCTGCTTCCGCGTGTATTACGATTCTAATACTCTAGATTCAATTACTATATTCCTATGCAATTAATTCTAGAACACAACATTAAGCATAAATCTCAATAATGGCTACCTAAGAGATTAACTATATTCCTATGTTAATACCACAAAGGCTCTTCTACCGCAATTCTAATTATTAATCCGATCTTCCGATTCATGCGATTAACAATAACATAAAAGCACATAAGTTGATCAAGTTCATGCACTTAATAAAACAAGTAGAAGAAATAATCCGGAATTAAAACTTGCATAAAATCATAGAATTGGGTTCATAAATCCCACATAGGGATCCAAATAAAATCCTAGAACTAAGAAAATTAGCTACTCATGATTAAAGTTAAAAAACGCAAATAAAATTAAACATAAACGATAAGTCTATGCTTGGAGTCTTCGAATTCTTCGTCTTCGTTATTGCTTTGTTGCTCTTGAAATTGTGTAAGAGATCGATTCCCAATTGTGTGCTTGTCTTGGTCTTATATAGGGTGGAAAATTTGGAGAAGAATGTAGTTTCCTTGTGCAATTAGGATTCCTTTAATGCGCCTTTTCGTCATCTCGGACGACCGTCTCGAATTTTGTACTAAAACTCGGACGGCCGTCCCAAAATCAGGGATGGCTTCTGCTTCTCAGACGGTCGTCCCGGTTTTATGTGTAAACCTGGGACGGCCGTCCCATGCCAATTTCTTCAAATTTTTGATTTTTTCACTTTTGGCCCATATTTTCTCCAAAATTGCAGTTTTGACCCCATACTTTTCCAATTCTTCAGTTTGTACCTAAAATACAATAAATCAACTTTTTAAGCACCAATTATCGTTAAAACACACCAAAAGCTCAAATAAAAAGGTACGATAAAGTGTAAAAATATACACTTAACACACCCCCAAACTTGAACTTTTGCTTGTCCTCAAGCAAAATCTATCAATAAGCAAATAACTCAACTACCTACATCTCATTACATAGATCAATGATCAACTTCACGTTTTCAGAACTTGTAATTATAATGACAATTCTGAGGCATTCGCAAGCTCAAAATTCAACAACACTTAGTCACTCACCATTACCAAAAACCACAAATCATACAATTGCTTCAAGTATCAAATATTTACGAATTAAAGATAGAAAGAATTTATACTTACATGCATATGTTTGACTCCAAATACTCACCAAATTATTCTACTCTACTAATATCGAGCATTAAGCTATTGGGATCATTGGGGCTTTGTGGCTTTCAATTGTTAGGCTCTTTTGTTCGAGGTAGGAAATATGGGTATATGTGGATTCTTCTTGAATTGAGGAGATTACGCCAAAATTTGAAAGATAGGCGTTTGAAATAATGAATTCACCTCTAAGGACGTTAATAAACTCGATTCTCAAAAGTTCAAAAGTCTCCACTTTTGCTTTTGAGGCAATGGATCGAGCTTTCAAAAATAATTTCAACAACTAGTCCTTTCTTCTCCCTTCTAGTCTCTTCTTCTTCTTCTTCTCTCTTTTTCTCTTTTTTTTTTTTTTTTTTTTTTTTTTTTTCTTTTTGTAATATATATATAGAAGCATATATATTTATCTCTCTTTTTTTTTCTCTCTTTTTTTTTCGAGGAAGAAGGACCTTATGAAATTTTTCGACCAAACCTCAAGGGTTAATTTTTCAAGAATCTCCACTTTTCTACCTTATACACATTGGCTAAAAGAAAGAACACCTTTTCTCCGAGACTCAAATCAAGGTTCTAAGGAATTTCGATAAACAAGTCGGATTGAAAGGCTCAAACGGTTCAAAGAAGGCCCAAATCATATCCCAAATCACTCACTACTCAATACTTCGTATCATAAATTTCCTAAGGTGAGTTCTTAAACCGAACATAGCATGATCTAGCACAAATTAATTCCAAATTTAAAATACAAAACATTCAACCAAAGCAATACACAAAGTGTGATTCCTAGCAATAATCCGCTTCTAAGTTCCGTTGAATCGAAAGCTAAACAAACATCTAATCCTTATCACACAAAACAAGCAATCTCATCATCAAACATTGATCATCTCTCATCATCATAAATCATCGATGCATTCGACTCAAGCAATTGTTTTTTTTTTTAATATTCCGGAAAAAACGATAAAAGCAATAAAAATAAATAAAACCTAATGCATGCAAACTAAAACAAATAAGCACAAAAACATGTTTTCACCCCCAAACTTAAAATTATCGTTGCCCTCAACTAAATTAACACAAAGTTTAAGGATAGAAAACACCTGAATTAGTCAGAGTCGATGTGATCAGGGTGCTCCTCCCTCGCTCTCTCACGCTCATCCTCATTGGAAAGCTCGGGTACGGTGGCACTTTTCTTTCCCTTTCCCTTCCCTTTGGAAGATGGTGCTTAGCTCGTGCGGCCTCGTTTGTTGGACGACATAGTTGGGAGAGAGGTTGGAATAGATTCGGTGAGAATTGGTTGACAATCGAACTCAAAATTTGGTTGGAGCAAATTGTCAAACACCTTGTGGGCGTGCCTTGAAAGAGTAGATTTTGGAGAATTTGGTTTGATTCTCTAGCCTCCTTGTGTGTTAGATTTGGAGAGAAGGATCGAGGAGGGTTAAGGAAATAATGGGGGAAAAAATATGAATTTTTTCTAATTTGAAACGCCCCAACTAGGTTCGGACGGCCGTCCCGGTTTTTGTGCTAAATTTCGGACGGCCGTCCGAAATATTTTTCTCCTTACTGGTTTTGGGACAACCGTCCTACAAATTAGGCATGTTTTGGGACGGCCGTCCCACATGCTGTAATGCTAGACTTTGCCTTCTGTTTCCCGGACGACCGTCTGGGATTTTGTTTGCAATTTCGGACGATCGTCTGGACCCCATGACCATGTTTTCGACCCTGAAAATTAAAATTCAAGTAAAATAATTAGAATGCATGCCGAATATAAATTCTCCTCAATAGGAACCGATGCGTCGAAATTAACTTTTACCGTCTCTGTAGGAGGAGGAGGTGACCATGTTTTCGGGAAAGAAGTCCGATTTGTACTCTACTTCGTGAAGCAAGTCTGATCAAATTCAAGTAAATGCGTCGTGCACCAACTAGTGAAGTCTGTTGCTGCCATACTCTCCTCGTCGTGCATGGATCTGTTCCGCGACTCCCACGCCTTCCAGACTACGGTCATTGCAAATCTGAAATTATGGTCGTCAAGTTTGCTTCGAACATATTCAAACCAACATCGCATCGAAGAGTGATGATGTCGTCAAGTCTGAAATTAGGTTTTCTTACATACTTTATTTGCGTGGTGCAATTGTCTCGCGTATTAATCGCAACTGGCATACTCAATAGATGAAAAAATCAAATAAAATCATAATATAAACCCAACTCAAAAAATGAAACCAAAGTGCAACTAAATTACTTGCCTTAAGTGTTGCGCTAATCATATGTATTGATTTTTTAGATGCCTTCGTATCCGGACTGATTTTAGCTTTGACGAAAAGCCCAAGTCCAATTAAGTGAAGCTCAGATGATCAGGCCCGACTTGGGCCCAGGTCAAGTTCAAGGAAGCCCAATACCACAACTATCATAATAGACCGCAGAGGGTAATTAACGAGGTATAAAACCTACGAGATAGGCTTCCGAGGTAATCCCACGCCTGGCGAAGTAAGCATTACGTCGGCATCTCGAAAGTGGAGCAGGGCACAATTCTGGGACGTAAAGGATGGGTGGCAGGCTTGAACTGATTGAGGAACCGTGAAAAGAACCAATAAGAACTCGCTACGTGGCCAAATAGACAGGATGACGGCTTTTCTATCTTGGAAATGTAAACAAGCACAAAAAGGCCCATATTGTAGTAGTATATATACTAGGTCATGTATAGAGAAAGAGGGACAGTTCTTGAATAACAAAGGGAATTCAATAAATTGGAGTGCCCACATATATTATCTGAGGCACATTATCTTCATATGTTATTTAATAATCTTTCTCATCCACATTGCTCTGTGATCTCATAAGCACTCAAGATTCAAGGTACCGATGTCAACGAGTGAAGAAGGCTTGGACGCTCGCTTCACAACGGTGGAAGCATCGGCATCCCGACAAGAAGGCCCTACTACGCCAGTCACTCCGGTGGGGCGAATGGCACCTCTGGTCGAGATACCTTCTACACCTCTCTCACTGTACATGGAGGAGGTTCAGAAAATGGTGAATCAGGTCGTACAGCAGGATCGAGCTAGCAGAAAAATAGCTAAAATCTACCCGCCTCGCAATATGGTTCCCAGGACCACTATTCGGGATGAAGGAACGGGTGCAAGCCCCTCCAACAACCCACTTATCCCGCCTTTGAGAAAACAACGAGGTAACCCATTCTCGGCAGAAATCATGGCTTTGGATCTACCAACAGGGTTTCAGGCTTTGTAGCACCTAGCATACGATGGGACAACAGACCCTTGGGATCGTATAAGTCGGTTTCATACCACGTCTTATTTACACCGGTTCTCGGATGGGATCATGTGCCGCGCTTTCGCAACCACACTGCGGGATGCAGCCCAATTGTAGTTTGGACAGCTGGCGGAAGGGTCAGTGCGAGAATTCGAAACATTCAGTGCCATAATGTTGGACCACTTCGCCAGTTCTAAAAAGCAGAAGAAGTCGGCTCTCACCCTTTTTGGAGTTCGCCAGGAGGAGCATGAGCCTTTGAGGAACTTTGTGCGTCGTTTCACAAATGCTGGCCGAGAGGTGTGGGGCCTTTCACATGATGTGCTTACTAATGCCCTCATGCAGGGGTTAAGGGATGGAGAATTGTTCAGGTCGTTGGGTAAGCGGGCGCCGTCGACGTATGACGAGCTTTTAAAGCAACCGAGAAATACATCGCAATGGAGGAGGCGAGGACGATGAAGGAAGAAGAAACCGCGGTGGTTCCTGCCCATGATACCCCGGTAAAGAGCCCATCGCGGGGAAAGGATTTACATAGACAGCGGCGTCATCCGATAGCTCGCAAAATCCCAGTCCCTGAGCAACCAAAACCTCGATACACGAGCTATGTCGTCCTCAACAAGTCACCAACCCAGGTTTTGATGGCGGTAGAAGGGGGTCGGATATTCGTTGGCCAACCACATTTCAGAAGACCCCGCCGCAGGGCTCTAGCGACGACGGTTATTGTCGATACCACAATAAGTACGGCCATCGTACCAAAGAATGTGGTCATCTGAAGGACGAGCTAGAGAGGTTAGCTCGGCGGAGTCGAATAGATCAGTTCGTTAAAACGCATGCGGGAAATCACACCGCTAGTAGGCGTGACCATCAACCCCGACCCTCGGTGGAACCGAGGAATCGCATCAAGAAGATCATGGGTGGACCTACGAGTCACTAGGCCAAAATGCATTTCAGGCGACGAAAATTTGCGACGTAAAAGTCTTATTTGCGACGGAAAATTTAGTTTTGCGACGAAACAGTTGCGACGAAACAAACGCGAAAAAACGTCACAAAATTGCCCGTCGCAAATATCTGCGACGAAAAGTAAAAAGTGTCGCATGGTTTGCGACCTGTTTGGAGAAACGTCGCAAAAAAATAATTTTTTCGTTAACTAAAATATTGCGACAAAACCGTTGGTAATTGTCGCAAAATCCATGATAAATTTGCGACGAAAATAAAATGTCGCTCTTTGATGCGACGTTTAGTTGTAATTAATTTTGTCGCAAAATTTAAATTAAGATTGCGACGTTTCTACAAAATCGTCGCAATATATTTTTTTTTTTTTTGTTATTTGATGATTTAATTTTTTTTTATTGTTAAACCTTAATTATAAACAATACTAGTAAAATAAAATTACAATAAAAACATTGAACAACTCAAATTTTATATCCACTACTTTAAAATTCACATTTAAGTTAAATTATCCAAACATGAATTTGAAATATACAAAGATAAGTTAATTCTCGTTTTCTCCTTCTTCATTAGAGAATTAGTTGCAAGTGACAGAGGGGTCATAGTGCTCGGACTTACTTTCAATCTGTTGAAAAAACACAAATCACACAGTTAAGGAGTTGCTCAATCAATAAATAATTCGTAAAAAAATCATGTTGAAAAATAAAACTTATAAATGCAATTTATACTCAGTTACTCTTACCTTCTTTTCAATTTCATATTGATGCCACTCTGTATCAGCCTTCCCTTCTTTCTTTGCTTGACTGTTTTGACTGAGAGAAGCTTCAACATCCTCTGTCCAAAGAAAAAAACTTATATAAGAAGCATACAAATGCCAATATAATCAATCAGCACATTTAATTGCAACACAATAATAATAATAATAATAATAATAATAATAATAATGAACATATGGAATCTTTATCAAGTTGTCTGATCAATTGTGAACATAAGAAATTTTTTTCAAGAAAGTTCTAAGTAGTAATATCATTGCCGATAATGAAACCTAAACAGTTTGACATGCATATATTTCATGTATATAAACATAGCTATAGCATATATGCATAAATGTATATACATTTAATTGCCGGAGAACTGCAAGTCCGTAATAATAGAAAATTCAAGAAGATTGCAACGTAAACTATCTATAAAAATTACTATCTAAACCATCAAAATCATTTAGAGACAAGAATCGCCGATACTTGTTTTATTTTGGAATAATGAAGTTTTTAGATTCATAATGCAAAACAAAAAATGTCATAGGAAAACAAATAGAGAGAAAATCACCAAATTTAGAAAGCAAACAAATCAAGAGAAAGGGAATTGCATTGCCACTCGTAGGCTCATGCACATTATAATATACATACAGTTTCAATTAAATGAACTTATTATCGGCACAAATGCATTCAGTAACTATGGAATTATTTGAGAAATAATTTAAACCTTACCAGCAAGGTAAAGAGCAGACACAACGGGGAACGAGTGGTTTGCTACAACGAAAAATAAAGCTCGAACAATTGGTAATGTACAATGGCAAGCAGCGAATGGCGTGACAATGTACAACAGCAAGCGGTGAACGGTAAGAAATTCCAATCCAACTACTAGCATGGGTAAAGGGAAAAAATTACAAGTTTGTCCTATAAGATTTCAAGATAACTAACAAACCATACACATTCATCAAATATCAGTAAAACACATTCAAAAAAAAGAAGACAAAAAAAAAACAAACAAAAATTGAAGAACAATACAGAACCATAAATTAAAATAATTGGTCTTTTGCAACTGTAAACCACAAAAAAATCATTTTGGAAAAAAATAATAATAACCCCAAATAAAGTATTTGAAAAAAAAAATAGGAAAGAAAAAAAAAAGTAAGACCATACCAATTGATTAGTGGGTTTCAAGTTTCAAGAATTCGGTGTGGGCGTCGGTGGAGGTGTGATGACGGAAGTGGCGTCGGCGAAGGGCGGAGGTGGCGTTGATGTGGGCTCCTGGTGCGTTGGAGGAGGGCGGAGGTGCGACGACGAAGGTGGCATCTTCCAACTGAAAATATGTAACGGCTAAGAACGAGCATGATCAAATTCATGCCAGTTAAAATAGTCCAGCTCAACAAATATTACACACATTCATCTTCTTCCATCACATTTATACAGTATATACTTGCTACCCTTAGCTTTCTACACATCATTAAAAAATTTGAATGCATTAGCAAACTGACACACAAAACATCGATGAATCAAAAAACAAATCCGCATTTCATAGGAACTGTTTCGGTGGATATAAACACCTTTCAATTTCATAGTAATGCATGGAAGCACAAAAACGAATTAAACTCTAAAATTAAAGATGGAAATTTTCAAAACAAACAATCATTCTACAAAATACAGAAGAAAAAAAATTGAAAATTGAAAATTTTGTTAGCCTTAACAAAATAGCAATAGAAGCCTCCCAAATTAGAACTTCAGTGATTCAATAACACAACCAATTCTAATCAATCCGATCCAATAAACACACCAAACCTCAAAATAATCAACTTCCCAGATACAAATTCCGGCCAACTTATCTCAAAAACACATAAAACCCGAAAATTTATTTTTTTTAAGGAACAAAAGAACGATCTGCCGAAGAAGATCGAACCATCAGCGCACAAATTGAAACCAGATAAATGGTTCCTGGTGCGTCGACGAAGGGCGGAGGTGCGTCGGCGGCGAAGGGCGGAGAAGGCGTTGGTGTGAGCTCCTGGTGCCTCGGAGAAAGGCGGAGGTGGGGTCGGCAAAGGCGGAGGTGTTGGCGGAGGCCTGTGAGAAAGAAGTAGCGAGAGAGTGAACAGAGATAGGAGAAAATTAGGGCATAAAGATATTTAATAATTAATACATTGCGACATTAAAATACAAACGTCGCAAGCTTGAATTAAGTTTGCGATTTTTATCTTAATTTTGCGACTTTAAATTAAAACGTCGCAAATAACGTCGCAAAATCCCCATTCTACGTGCGACGTTTTAAAACAAATGTCGCAAGCTTGAATTAAGTTTGCGATTTTTATCTTAATTTTGCGACTTTAAACTAAAACGTCGCAAATAACGTCGCAAAATCCCTATTCTACTTGCGACGTTTTTAATATAAACGTCGCAGTCTATATTTGGTAAAAAGTCTTTAATTTTTTTTTTCCATTGCGACGTATTTGTACATTATCGACGCAAGGTTGCGACGAAAACTACATTTTCGTCGCATATATTGGAGGAAAATATTAGCACTTAATTGTGCGACAATATTTTACTACGAAACTATTTATCGTCACAATAATTTCTATAAATTTATAATTTCTGATTATTTGCGACGATTTTTTATAAAATAGTCGCAAATCGTGCGACGAATATTTTTTCGTCGCAATAAAAAAGTCGCCTGAATCGAATTTTGGCCTAGTGAGTGGGGACTCGCACAGGGCGAGGAAAAAGTATGTCAGGTCGGGAAAAGTGGCCTTTTCAGGAAAATGGATTCATCAGGTGTAGGAGAGCTCGCCAACCATTTCTTTCGGTAAGAATGACAAGAGAGGGATAGTTCGCCCACACCACGACTCTTTGGTGATAACCGCGCACCTAGAGGGATACGAGGTATCTAGGATTTTTGTAGACAATGATAGCTCGGTGGATATCGTGTACAAAGAATGTCTAGACCAGATGCGTCTAGGAGAGTTAAACGTTAGCCTGGTGAAAACACTGGTCTATGGGTTTTCGGGCGTGGAAGAGGTGGCCATTGGCGAGGTTTCTTTGCAGATAACTTTGGGGACGTCGCCTCTGACACAAACTCACATAATACGTTTCCTGGTGATGGATACCCCGTCAACATACAATGTAATATTGGGGAGGCCGACCCTAAACAAATTTGAGGCTATCCTTTCAACAGTACACATGAAGTTGAAATTCCCTGTGGGAAGGGAGGTAGGCGAGGTAAGAGGGGATCAGGAGGACTCAAGGCGTTGCTATGCCGATGGAGTACGAGTAGCCAGCAAAAAGCGAGGAGAGATAGTACATTCGCTGCAAGAAGTACAAAGGACGGTGGACACTGATAATAAGAAGCCTCGGGTGACTCCGATGGAGGAATTGTTGACGATAGAATTATGGCCGCAAACGCCAGTATGTACCACTCGGATCGATAGCGAGATGAGTGGGGAAGTATGTCGGGAACTGATAGCATTTTTACAAGAGAATCACGATGTATTCTCTTGGGGTCCGAGGGATTTGAAGGGCATCGACCCCAAGTTTGTTCAACATCGTCTAAATATTCGGACCGACACCCGACCAATAAAGCAGAAGAGACGGCATTTCGGAGCCGAGAAAGATGGGATAATAGCTGCGGAAGTAGAACGACTTCTACAGGCGGGACACGTCAAGGAGATCCAATTTCCTAATTGGTTGTCCAATGTGGTGCTGGTAAAGAAAGCCGAGGGAAAGTGGCGAATGTGCATAGATTTTAGAGATATCAATAAGGCATGTCCAAAAGATCATTATCCTTTGCCAAGGATTGATCAATTGGTAGACTCCACGGCGGGGTATGAATTATTAAGCATGATGGATGCTTCGCAAGGGTATCATCAGATCATGCTCCATCCGGATGATCATAAAAATGTCAGTTTCGTTACGGCGGCGGACACATTTTGTTACGTCGTCATGCCGTATGGGTTGAAGAATGTCGGGGCAACATATCAACGGCTGGTGGATACCATGTTCCGAAGTCAGCTGGGAAGGAATATGGAAGTATATGTTGACGACATGTTGGTCAAGAGTAAGGAGGCGAGAACTCACATCGAGGACTTGAGAGAGACCTTCGCCAAGTTACGGCAGTACGAAATGAAGCTCAACCCGGCGAAGTGTTCTTTTGGGGTGCGAGCGGGAAATTTTTTGGGGTACATGGTGACCGAGCGTGGTATCGAGGTGAATCCAGAGAAGGTGCAGGCTGTGCTGGGTATGAGATCCCCGAGGACGGTCAAGGAGGTTCAGGTTTTAACGGGAAGAATGGCGGCATTGGGGAGATTTATCTCGGGGTCAGCAGCAAGAAGCTTACCTTTCTTTGAAGTATTAAAAAAGAATAAATCATTTGTGTGGACGGCGGAATGTCAGCTCGCATTCGATCAATTGAAGGCATACCTCGTTCAAGTCCCCCTTCTGCCAAAGCCAATAAAAAATGAATCTCTTCTCTTATATGTCGCGGCAGGGCAGGGAGTAGTTAGCTCGGTATTGGTACGGGAGGAGCAACACAAGCAGTTCCCAGTTTATTTCGTCAGTAAAGTTTTGCAGGGCGCAGAACAAAGGTATTCTGATATAGAGAAAATCGCCTACGCAATAATGATATCAGCCCAGAAGTTGAAGCCTTATTTCTTGTCACATGCCATCATAGTAAGGACTAATTACCATCTGAAGCAGATATTGAGCAACCCCGAGGTATCAGGTAGAATGGTGAAATGGGCGGTAGAGTTGGGACAATATGATGTGGAGTTCCAACCTCGTGTTGCTATAAAAGAGCAAGTGCTGGCGGATTTCATCCAAGAAACTACGCCGGGGTGTGGCGAGGTAGAAGGCGAGGTATGGGAGGCTCACGTGGACGGTTCGTCCATTATTGGAGGTTGCGGGGTAGGAATTGTATTAACTAGCGCAAAGGGCGAGGTATCCGAATATGCTGTGAGGTTGGCATTTCGGGCATCCAATAATGAAGCAGAGTACGAGGCAATCAAAGAGGGGCTTATGCTGGCCTGGGCTAGGAGAGTGAGATTCATCAGAGTATTTTCGGACTCTCAATTGATCGTTCAGCAGATCAAGGGGGCCTTCGACGTAAAGGATGAACGAATGGGCCGATACGTGGCTCAGATTTTCGAGCTTATGGCTCAATTTGATCATTGCAAGGTAACACAGATCCCTCGGGAGGAGAATCGTCGGGCGGATTTCTTGGCAAGGATGGCTAGTTCGGCAGCGGGGGTAAGGGAGCGATCTATATCGTTGAGAGTGGAGACGGAATGCGATGCCAAGGCCAAAGTCTTGAGCATAGAAGTGAAGAAGGATTGGAGGCAGCCATTATTGGCGTTTCTACGAGGTGAAAAAGTGTCCGGTAGAAAAGAGCAGGACAAAGTAGTTGTGTGAGCACGATACTTCGTGGAGATTGGGGGGGAGTTGTATAAAAGATCATTTGTCTCGGATCCGTTGAAATGCCTCTGCGAGGGGGAGGTTAAATATGCAATGATGTAGATGCATGAGGGGTGTTGTGGCAATCATACTGGCGCCAAGAGCTTGGCGAAGCGACTTTTACAAGCGGGATATTTCTGGCCACCAATGAAAAAAGACTCGGGGGATTTGGTTAAACGTTGCTCCAAATGCCAAAGGCATGCTCCGCTGATTCACGTGCCGGCCGAGGAGCTGGGTATCATGACATCGCCTTCCCCTTTTTCCCAATGGGGAATTGATATCGTCGGTCCTTTCCCGGTGGCTTCCGGCCGATGTAAGTTTCTAATCGTGGCAGTTGATATTTTTCTAAATGGGCCGAGGCTATGTCGGTCACCTCGATCACCGAGGCTAGTGTTTTGAAATTTCTATAGGAAAACAAATGTTCCCGGTATGGAATTCCTCGTATACACATCTCGGACAACGGAACGCAATTTAATGGCTCTAAGGTACGAGCGTGGTGTGTCGAGATGGGGGTCCAACAGCGTTTTTGTTCGGTAGCACACCCACAAGCTAATGGACAAGTGGAGGTAACTAATCGGATAATAGTATCGGGCATAAAGAAGAGATTGGAAGAGGCCAAGGGGGCCTGGACGGAGGAGCTTGCAGTATTATGGGCATAATGAACTACCTTTAAGTCAGCTATGGGGGAATCTCCGTTCTCACTCGTGTACGGAATAGAGGCAGTGTTGCCTGTCGTGGTACGGATACCTAGTCGAAGGACCCAATCCTTCAACCCGGAGCAGAATGGGCCCTTAATCCGGGAATGTTTGGATATGATCATGGAAAAGAGAGAGGTAGCAGCAAGGCGCATGGAGAGAGATAAAGCGGCGGTAAAGGCGGCATATGATAAGAGAGTCCGAGGACGTACGTTCGAGGTAGGCGACATGGTATTGCGATGAGCTGATTCTTTGAAGATGCGAGGTAAACTCGAGGAAAATTGGGAAGGACCATACAAGATAATGCAACGACTAAATGGGGGTGCATATTAGATTGAAGACAAGAACGGTAAAAAGTTACCTCGGCCATGGAACGTGTGTCATTTGAAGAAGTTCCATTCTTGAAGGGCTGTTGTTTACTGGGTTTTTTTTTTGTTAAAGGTATAAGTGCCTTTATTTTGGTCAGGGGGTGATATACCTCATCTCTTTTGTTAATTTCTGTTATTTTGGTCTATGGGTGATATACCTCAGCTCTTTTGTTAATGAAATATGTGCATTTGGGCATTTTGTCGTAAAATATGCTTTATCCAAGATCAATAAAGTAACAAGACGCGAGATATGAGTGTAATCGGAATGATTACACTGGAATAAGACGAGGTCAGTATTGACCTCGCATCCGATATGAGTGTAATCGGAATGATTACACTGGAATAAGACGAGGTCAGTATTGACCTCGCATCCGATATGAGTGTAATCGGAATGATTACACTGGAATAAGACGAGGTCAGTATTGACCTCGCATCCGATATAGAGTGTAGTCAGAATGATTACACTCGAATAAGACAAGGTCAGTATTGACCTCGCAGGCGATATAATATTGTCAGACTTACTAAATCAAGCGAGGTCAATATTAACCTCGCATCCAAAGCAGCTCAACTTTTTAGAGAGGTAAAATGTTCAAGAAAAAGGGGTGATTGAATGATAGCACTTAAATGAAACAAGGTCGGTATCAACCTCATCAACCGACATCATAAGTTAATATTTATGGTTAGTATCAGTAAGGCAACCGAGGAACATAAGGTATAAAGAGAAAGTAAATGAACTTATACTATAACTATTTTGAGAAACAACAAAGCAAATGAAGAAAAATACAAAAGCAAAATATATATATATATATATATATATATATATATATATATATATATATATATATATATATATATATATATATATATATATATATATATATATATATATATATAAAGCCGACATAAGGCCTTAGTCTTGAGCATCTTCATCTTGAGTCGCCACATTATCAGCCTCGGTATCTTCCTCGCTGGCAGCAACCGCATCCATCGTATACCACGGTTGCCCATCACGGCGCACCTGTAATGGTTGCCAGGTCACTGGTATCTCGTTGGCAGGCAATCTTCTCGTTGGCGCCAGCCTTCGCAATATCCATCTGCGCTATCTTGATGGTATGCGAGACGGCAAACTCCGTATACGGCATTAGGTACATATACCTAAGTTCTGCCGAAAACTTCTGCAGCATAGCCCTACCCTCGTCGGAAGGAAAATATGTTGGAGTAGGTGACCAACAAGCCAACTTGTGGCTGTGGTCTTTCCTTTTATCTTGTAATAAAACAATCGTTTTTTTCGTTCGTAATAATAAAATATCTTATTTGGCATTCTATATCTGTTATCCCATGCGAGCAGCATAGATATAGTCCTAACGAGTTACTCTATTACTGTGAGTTGATCTAGTAGAATCGTGAGATAACTCAGCAATGTAATGTAACTGTTAAACCTTGTTCCTAGTCGATGGGTTACGCCAATAATGAGGATACCGGCCTTTCCCTTTTGAGACTAGCACTTAGTGTATATGTACTGCGTCTTATCAGTCCTCGGTGTTGTGACATCGGCATACTTGAGTGGGTGCTCATACTGGATGAGTTCACTGAACTCCCTCGCCCTAGAAACCTATAAGTGGTTCTCATTCATCGAGTAATAGGTTTCTAAGATATAGTTGTACACCATTAGTCCTTAAGACCCAGACATCACCGTGACTTCACTAGAGGACCGATTGTATCGTGACCTGTCCATGAGTCCCACCGCGGACCACTCCAAGGGCCAACGTTCGTGCAATCCGAAATCTAGTGTGAAGTCTGTGCATTGTAGTAGGGGATTCGAGCGCTTGAGTAGTCATGGATGTCCTGTGTGTTCTGACGGTTTATAATCCATGGAATCTATGGCTAGAGTTGATAGTGGGGTGATTAGGGAAATGTGTTTCCCTAAGTCGCACACGAACGGATTTATAATACCTAGAACGTTCGCACGGTTATTGAACTTTATAAGAGGTCTCGGTGAACCAATGCCTCTATTTCAATCGGGACATGTGCTACGAAGGGATCGTACTGTACGCTAACTATATCATAAGGTTCTTGCAGGCACTTCATTTGTATCTAGGGAATCATGATGCGTAGTTGCTAGACGCCAATCTTGATTCGTTGGGCACCGATTTGATCGGGGATTAGGTAAAATGAGTTTAACTCTAATCGGGACTCTTGGGAGGAGTTCGTATAAGAACAATGTGTTGTTCGAATCACAAAGAGTTGTGAGCCCACGGCTAGCATACACCTGAACCATTGAGGGTCACACTTCTCGTGTAATATAGATCCTTGATAACAACAAGCATAGATTAATGTGTTAATCTTTGAACGATTGGATGTCGATATGATTGAATCCAAGATTCGTAATTGTGAATTGCGAATTGGAATAAACGTGGAGAAAGAGAGAAATGCGGAATTTAGTGAACTTTCTAAATTGGGAAGTTTCCCGATTTAGCAAGTCCACTGAAGTGGAAGTTTCCAATTTTGGAAATTGGAAATTTCGAAGAGGCACTCGTATCGACGAGGACTTTGAGCTCGTCACAAATATAATTTTGTTATAATTTTGTGAACGATCGTTTATTAGAAACGAGGCCGACGAGGGAATGGGTTTAATGCATCAGTGGGTCAAGCCCAATGACTTAAGCCCGCTAGGGTTGAAAACCCTATGTATAAATAGACCTCAAACAAGAGTTTGAGATCAGATTTTCAGCACCAAACCCTAGCCGCTCAACCCTAGCCGCTCCCCTCTTCGGCCGTTGCTCCACCGGCGCGCCACCGCCGACCACCGCCGGAAAACCGCCGGTTTTTCTTCTCTCGTTTCCTTCGTTTTATTCTTGTTGTTATCTAACTCGTTTACATCTAGTGCTGTAGTTCGAGTGGCTCGAAAATACGAGGTGAAACCTAATTGGAGAGGAGCTGCTGCCCCGACGAATCCACGCACCGCCGCACGCGCCGATACGTCGCTCACGCGCCGCCGCAGCCGCTGCCACGCGCCGCCGCTGCTGCTGCCGTTCACCGCCGTTCGTCGCTTGCTGAATCAGCTTGGTCCAGCCGTGAGTTGCAGCCCCGAGGATTGGTAATTTGCAACTTGTACGTGTTTGAGTTTTGGATTTCGATTCGTCGAAATCTCACGCTACAAGAGGTAATTAAATCGGAACTTTCGTAATTCGATTCGAACATGTTTGTATGATTTTTTAATTTACGAGCATGAGTAATATGTGATTACGTGTTTCGATTTTATTGAATGTTGAATAAGCATGTTTCGTGATTTTCGGTTTTACGTATTTTTCAATTAAATCGATAATTACCATATGTATGGCGGAAGCGTTAAGGTACGTTGACTATGTGATTAGTTTATGCATGTAATCGAAATTAGTTCGATCTAAAATTTTTAAATTCCGCTGCGTATACATGCACGATCCCCAACAAAATAGGCACGGAAGCCTTCTTGCCAAGCCCGAGATTTTTCCTCCTCAAGGGCCGCTTTCTCGCGAGCATGCTCGGCCTTTTCAGCCTTAAAGGCAGCCCTCTCTTGTTCAAGAGCAGTCGCCTGCTCTTGGGCCCGCTGCTCTGAGATCACGATCTGATCTCGGAGAGCCCTCTCTTTCTCGACCGCGGCGGCCTTCGTTTTCTCAAGCTCATCTCGCAGGCGAGATAGCTCCTGTTGGGAATGGGCAGAGGGTAGGCCCCTGTTGGCAAAAAGACCAACGAGGTGGCTAAGGGCGGCACAACCCTGCCTTTGTAGCTCGTCTTCTCCCAGTTTCTCCAGCTCCTTTTGATCGTTGGAAGACCAGAAACTGCGAATAAAGTCCACCATCTTGTCAGAGCCAGGCTTCGGGTTGAGCAACGAGGCCGGTACCGCGATCGTTTTGGGGGAGGGACAAGCCAACGCAATCGCCGAGGTAGCGGCTGCTTTAGCAGGTGGCGGAGCATTCTTCTTCGAACTCGACGGATTCGAAGCCGACGTTTTCTTGGGCAAGGGAAAAAGAGCATCCTCGGCACCCCGTTTGCGACATGAAGACTTGGTGGTGTTAGTGACGTCGGCCGTCGAGCTGGGCACCGCGTTGGCTTCATTGGTCGTAGGCGGCGCGGTCGAGGCTTCGGCAGCGGCATCAGCTTTTTTCGGAACCAGGGTTGCACGAAGATGGGGAAACCTCGCTGCTTCAAAAAAATAAGAAAAATGGGGCAAACGGTTAAAAAAATATACTTATTACCGAAAGAGGTAGTTCACGTTAAATCGAGATTATTACCGCGTTCGGCGGGAGTCATAGCAGGCCCCGGCGTACGGAGTAAACCAAAGGCAGCAAGCAGCCCTGGTGTCCGTATGGCATTTTCTACGTGTAAATATTGTTTATGAAAAAAAGACTCTGTATACGCAACATCGGCAAGCATATCGTTGGTATGAGGAGGTGGGGTTTGAATACTACCGGCTTTGGTATTAAAGGGCCACGGTTCATTGATTCGAACGAAGAAGAATCTTCGATGCCAATAATTTATTTTGTTCGGAATATTGGTAAAAATAGTCTTATCTCGCCGATCGGAAAGATAATACATCGACCCAGAACGGCGAGCATAGAAAAAATAATCCAATAGCCCGCCGCAAATATTTTGGATATGTTGGAGGGTGCATATCATAAAAAAACAATTCATTATACTAAATGAATTAGGGGAAAACCGACATAAAGGTACCCCGAAACGGTTGGCGACGTCTACTGAAAATGGGTTAAGAGGAAAGGAAAGGCCGGCTTTGGCTTGGTGCTTATACCAAGTCAAAAGCTCGTCATCAAAATAGCCCGGAAGTTGGGTCGGCTCGGGGTGTACAAACCAATATCCAAGCCCGAACTCCACTGACTCAAAGACCCAACTACTGTCCACTACTGTGTAAGGATGTTTGGAACTCGAAAGGGGTATTGAATTTTGTACTAATCTATTAGGATCTACCAAAGCGGCGTCTCCTATCTCGTCTACACCATCAAACATGGCGTCATCTAAAAGGAGATGCGAGGAATCTGAATCACCTAATAGCAATTCTAGAGAACTACCTAGGGGGGAGGAATCGCTAGACATCCTACAAGGGTTAAATTTGTTGAAAACAAAAAGGAATGAGAAATTCACCTGCAAGAATGGCCTCCGGTGAAGCTAAGGGATAATCTGGGAATGGACGTGCGCGTGCCGTCGGGAAAGGTGAAGCAAACGGAAAAAGTTTGAACAAATCGGAAATGGGTAGTAGCAGAGATGAAGCAATATGAGGAAGAAGAGGTTACGAAAAATCGAAAAAGGCCTATTTAGAATGTATATATAAAGTGAATTTCTCTCTCTACTCAAACGAAGGGAATCTGGCCGTTCATTTCAAATTAAAGAACGGCCACGATTCCTTAAACGTTTCACATACCCCAGAACCTCGGGCATATAAACGGTCGCCATACAGGTACAGACACGTGGACTCACCACATTTAATTCTTCTGCCATTAGTTCACGTGCTTACGCGAATTCCGAGGAAAGGGTCATGATTGCAAGGGTTTTTGGCAAAAGCAGACGGCAGACGAAAAGACTGGTGCCAAAGTATGATCGATGGTATAGTTCATCCCCACTAAATTCTTTTAGTAGTGGCGAACAAGGGGGAGTAGAGAGGAGATGCAAGAGATTTTTTCCCAAACCATTTATACTACACCTAGTTTTGGATACCTCGTCAAACTACGTATAGTGGGGGGGCGTAGATGATCCGGACTGATTTTGTCCTTGAGGAAAAGCCCAAGTCCAATTAAGTGAAGCCCATATGATGAGGCCCGACTTGGGCCAGGTCATATTCAAGGAAGCCCAATACCACAACTATCATAATAGACCGCAGTGGGTAATTAACAAGGTATAAAACCTACGAGATAGGCTTCCGAGGTAATCCCACGCCTGACGAAGTAAGAATTACGTCGGCATTACGTCGACATCTCGAAAGTGGAGCAGGGGACAATTCTGGGACGTAAAGGATGGGTGGCAGGCTTGAACTGATTGAGGAACAGTGAAAAGAACCCATAAGAACTCGCCACGTGGCCGAATAGACAGGATGACGGCTTTTCTATCTTGGAAATGTAAACAAGCCCAAAAAGGCCCATATTGTAGTAGTATATATACTAGGTCATGTATAGAGAAAGAGGGACAGTTCTTGAATAACAAAGGAAATTCAATAAATTGGACCACCCACATATATTATCTTAGGCACATTATCTTCATATGTTATTTAATAATATTTCTCATCTACATTACTCTGTGATCTCATAAGCACTCAAGGTATGAATATTCAAACTAATTATAAGATCTAACAATCTATTGAATATAACAAAATGCTATAAAACCTATATTATTATATGTGGCTAATTTAAGCCCCATCACCTTCCAAAAATGGCTCTTCAACCTTAACAACACAAACACCAGGAAAAGTGATTGAAATAGGCCGAAACGATTTAAAAATAAAATCGAATAGAAATATTTAAAATTAACAGAAATAAAGAATAGTAAAAAATTTTGTAGAATTGCAATAAAGATAAGCTTCAATTGAGAAGCGTCGGCACCGGAATCAAAAATATTCCATCGGACCGACTACGTACATACTTGGGGGCGGTTTTTTTTTTCTAATGTTGTTTTTTAAATGCGTAAACAAAATGGGGTTGTTTTGGAGTGTGTAAATAAAGTAGGGTTTTTCGCCACGTGGTCTGGCGACTCCAATTAGTGCCGCCACGTGGCGTGGCGAACTACGTTTAGCCGGTGATTAATGAATTATTTTTTAAATCGAATTTGAATTAATGTTTTTGTTTTATTTTAATGAAATATTTGTGCGGTTGAGATTGATATAACGGATCCAACGGCTGGGGCGCCTCGACTCTCTCTCCTCATTTATTACACTGTTGCCCCCACTCCTCTCTCTCCGCAATTATTGTCAGCTACCCCCTCTCACCCTTCTCTCTCCCCTCCCTCTTCTCTCTCCCCTCTCTCTTTCTCGTTCATTGCCTCATTTTGAACAAAAAAGAAAAATCACAAAAAAAATAAAAACAAAAACAGCCCACCATTGTCCGGCAACTCGCCGGAGGTCAGTTTGCCGCCGTTCGACCAACTCGCCGCCGCCCAACCCTACAGCAGTCGCCGCCGCCGCCGCCGTCCAGTCCATCTATAAGGTTATAATTTATTTAATTATTCTTTATGTTTATTAATTCAATAGGTAACTTTGTGTTTAAATATTGATTTAATTATAGCATGTATGTTTAATTATTTGTTTAATTATAATATATGTATTTAATTAATTATTTAATTATAGCATGTGGATTTAAACATGCTGAAGATGTTGCCGGTCCATTGGCTTCCCATACTCCTTTTTTATGGACATGTTCCTATGCATGGAGGTATGGATGATTTATCTGGTACACATGGATTTACGGATATGTTCGGTGCGTCTACATCTCAGGTACCTACATATAGAGATTTATTTGGTCCATCTACGACTGATTACGTTCCAGATATGCCATGGTCCGATTCTCTAGCTACCCCATATCCTCCTGCTATTGATACTCAATTCACTTCATGGGGTCCACATTTGGAGCTTAACTTGGGATACTCAAATCCTCAAGAGGGGGTCGGCCACAGTATAATGTTTCCCCTGTTCCATATCCAGCGAACGACACCGAGTTTCTTGATGACGTACCAGTAGAGCGTGACGTTCATCGAGATGGTAGGCAGCAGAGGACTAGACGACCACCTGCATGTGTGACTCGTGGACATAGGAAGTGACTTTTTATGACCTTATATTTTGTAGAATTTTTTTTTTTTGTATTGTTTTGACAATAACTATTTTATTTGGTAAGACTTCTTTTATTTATTGTTTACGTATTTCTGTATTGCGTGAATTAGATGATTGAGAATTTTACATGCTCATAAATACATTTTTACATTTTTTTAATGTTTTTTCTAACATTACAATTTTTTTTGCAAAAACGAATTAATAAAAAAAAAAAAGGCTGTTGTTGGAGTCGCCATCCCGCGCGGCAGAAACAATTGGACTCGCAACGTGGTGTGGGAGGAACAGTTGGAGTCACCACGCCGCCTGCCGGCACTAATTGGTGTCGCCAGACCACGTGGCAACGAACCTTACTTTGTTTACACACTTCAAAACGACCTCATTTTGATTACTGATTTAAAAAACAAGAGTAGAAAAAAAACTGCCCCTACATTCTTGATGCAAAAATATAAATATGATTATGGCTATGTAAAAGATTTAGGGGAGACAGATTCAAATGATAAAAGATAGATGAAAATTGTTATTTGACTAATATTTTCGATTAATTTGTCAAAAGAAAGAAATTAAAGATGTTGGACAATTAGAGATGAAATGAGTGTATGGAAGAAGAAGTTGCAGGCGTGGAGTACAAATGTGAATAAAAAACTATATATATATATATATATATATATATATATATATGCCAATTTTGCAGAATAGAACGGATATATTAAAAGAAAGTTTATAATAATAATTTATTACTCAACATTACGTCAAATTAAAGGAATTATATATTTGTCAAACATTGTGTCCATGATTCTATACACCACTTATAAAACCTATTAATATTGATCAGTCTTATTCGAAAGAAAAAAAAAATCAGTTCATTTGCATAATTAGAGAAAAAAATTAAATGGGTATTACAACTTACCTTTCACAGAATAATTGATTGGCAATATCTGGAAAAGTAATAATTGAAATCCGGATATTCATCATAGCAATTAAAACAAATTAGCTTAAATAAAGAACAAATCAAACTCAATAAGGTAAATTTTATAAATATCATAATTTTTTTTTTTTTAGTCTAAATGTCATAAATTATTCAAATGTATATTCAATCACACTAATTTTTTTATAAATTATTTAAATATATACTCAAAATTTCAAACCACAAATTTATAATTAACATAATTATTTAAATTACAAATTTAAATCAAATAATGCAAAAAAATACAATCAGCATATTACGTCTTTTGGAAAATTAATTAAGTGAAATAATATTTTTCTTTTACTTTTTAGAATATAAATTTCATGAGAGAATATGGATATGTGGTAATAATTAAATGAGTGTGCAAATGTTAAATAAGAAACAACTTAAATAGATACCAAATTAAAAATGACAACTCAGCAATTTACTAATACACATAAGTAATTTAATGCAAACTAAGCAATTTGGGAAGATGACATAAGAATTTGACACATGTCATTCATTGAGGCTATAGATCCTATTTTTATATAATATACTAGTACTTCACCCGTGCGTTGCACGGGGTATTCATCGTAAAAATAAATATTTGGTTTAAAAAAAATATTGAAATAGTAAGATCAATGATATGCAATACAAAGTAGTAAGTAGAAAAGTAAAAGAAAATAAAAAATATATTCCGTATTGTGTAAGTAATGAATACCAGTACCAGTACCTGTATCAATATCAATATCAATATCAATATCAATATCATTACCGTTACGATTACCATTACCATTACCATTACCGATACCATTTACATTACCATAACCATGACCATTACTATTGCTGTTACCATCACCAATACCAATACTATTACCATTGCCATTATCATTATCAATACCAATACAAATACCTATATAGCAATACCAATCATTATCCTTACCATTACCATTACTAATCCTAATACTAATACTAATATGATAATAATACTATTACTATTAGTGTTAGTAATCCTAATGTTATTGCTAATCCTAATCCTGGTATTAACTCTAATCTTAATTCTAAAACTAATCTCAATCATAGTTCTAATCCAAATTATAATCTTAATGACAATGTTAGTCTTAATCTTAATACTAATTCTAATCCTTATAGAAATGCAAATATGCTAATTCTAACTTAATACCAATCTTTTTATGCTAATGCTAATGGTAATGCAAATCCTAATTCTAATTATAATTCTAATCATAATAGTGATCTTAATACTAATTCTAATCATAATGCTAATCCTAATACTAATATTCATACTAATATTAATTCCAATATGCTAATGATAATACTAATATACTAATGCTACTACTAATACTATTACTAATATTAATTAGCTAATGCTAATATTAGTATACAAATACTAATGCTAATGCAAATACTAATACTAATACTAATATACTAATATTAATACTAATATACTAATACTAATATACGCATACCAATATCAATATCAATACCAATACCAATATCAGCACAATTATTAATACCAATACCAATACTAATATCAATATATATCAATACCAATATCAATACAATTACCAATTTCAATATTATTACCAATACCAATACCAATATCAATACAAATACTAATATCAATACCAATACATATACTAATATCAATACCATTATCAATACCATCATCGTTACAATTACCATTTTTTTCAAATCTTAACATTTTCACATTTTTTCTCTTTAAAATTTGTAAATTGTAAATTTTTGGTCCACTATTTTTAACATTTTCACTTTTTTTCTCTTTAAATATTTCCACAATTCACCCAAAATTTCTAAATTGTAAATTTTTGGTCCATTATTTTTATAAAGTGATATTTAAATTTTTTATTCTACAATTTTGAACCCCCTTGGCAAAAATCCTGGATTCGCCACTGCCATCACCAATACCAATATCATTAGCATTACCACTTCCATTATCATTACCATTACCAATACTAACATCAATCCAATACCAATACCAATATTGATACCAATATCAACCATTACCATTACCATTACCATTACCATTATTACCATTACCATTACTAATAGTAATATACTAATATTAAGACTAATCTGATAATAATACTATAACTATTAGTAATTCTAATGATAATCCTAATCATAGTACTAACACTAATCATAATCCTAACACTAATGCTAATGCTAACCCTAATTGTAATCCTAATACTAATTTCAATCATAATTTTAATCCTAATTATAATCCTTCTCCTAATCCTAATGGTAATGCTAATCTGAATTCTAATATTAATTCTACTTATAATCCTTATTTTAATAATGACACAAATCATAATTCTAATCATTATAGAAATGCAAATATGCTAATGCTGACACTAATTTTAATACTATTCCTAATATGCTAATGCTAATGCTAATGTTAATACTAATTTTCAATAATAATTCTTATCATAATGCTAATACTAATATGCATCATAATCATAATGCTAATACTAATATGCATCATAATCATAATGCTAATATTCATACTAATATGCATACTAATATTCATACTAATATGAATTCTAATATGCTAACGGTAATGCTAATGTTAATTCTAATCTTAATCCTAATGCTAATACAAATACTAATATTAATAATAATACTAAACTGATACTTATATGCTAATGTTAATGCCAATGCTAATGCTAATCCTAATATACTAATGCTAATGCTAATGCTAATCCTAATATACTAATTCTAATCTTTATATACTAATGTTAATCGTAATTCTATTTTTACTGCTACTGCTAATGGTAATGATACTACTGATACTGATGCAACTGAAAATTGCTAATACTAATTTTAATGTTGATATTTATGGCAATGGTAATATGATAATGCTAATGTTATTCCTAATACTAATTATAGTCCCAATTGTTATGTTAATTCTAATCCTAAGCATAATTATAATGTTACTTCAAATCCTAATCCTAATGCTAATGCTAATTCTAATCTTAATCCTAATGCTAATACAAATACTAATATTAATAATAATATTAAACTGATACTTATATGCTAATGTTAATGCCAATGCTAATGTTAATCCTAATATACTAATGCTAATGCTAATCCTAATATACTAATTCCAATCTTTATATACAAATGCTAATCGTAATTCTATTTTTACTGCTACTGCTAATGGTAATGCTACTACTGATACAACTGATGCAACTCAAAATTGTTAATACTAATTTTAATGTTGATATTTATGGCAATGGTAATATGATAATGCTAATGTTATTCCTAATATTAATTCTAGTCCCAATTGTTATGTTAATTCTAATCCTAAGCATAATTATAATGTTACTTCAAATCATAATCCTAATGCTAATGCTAATGCTAATTCTAATAATAATTCTAATGTTAATGCTAATTCTAATTTTAATCATAATCATAATCATAATCTAATTCCCAGTATAAATAATCCTAATACTAATAATAATAGAAATACAAATATTAACACCAATACTTTACTCTAAAAAATACTAATACTAATATTAATACTATAGTGATGCCGATGCTGATGTTGATGCTGATACTGATACTGATACTGATACTATAATCATTACTATTACTAATATTATTACTATTACTATTAATAATCTGATTATGACAATATTAGTCTTACTGATACTATGGTATTGTTAATCCTAATATGCTAATGTTAATACTAATGCAGTTTTAATGTTACAGCTAATCCTAATATCATAATACTAATATTAATCCTAATCTTATTGCAAATGCCAATACAAATCATAATCTTAATCGTAATGTCAATGCTAAATTAATCTTAATCCTAAGACTAATCGTAATCCTAATTATAATCATAATACTAATCATAATCCTTATCATATTCCTAATCCTAATACTAATTCTAAAATGCTAATGCTAATGCTAATACTAATGCTAATGTTGATGCTAATGCTAACTAATGCTAATACTAATGCTAATGCTAATGCTAATTTTAATACTAATGTAAATGTTAATACCAATATTAATACTAATCCTATTATTAATCCTAATATGTCAATGCTAATGGTATTCATAATATGCTTATACTAATATTAATAATCCTAATATGGTAATGCTAATGATAATCCTTATCCTAATGGTAATGTCAATTTACTAATACCAATGCTAATCCGAATACTATCCCAATGCTAATGCTAATGCTGATGCTAATGCTAATGCTAATGCTAATGCTAATGCTAATACTAATTATAATCCTAATCACAATATTAATCCTAATTTTAATGCTAATGTTAATGCTAATGCTAATTTTCGTCATCCATCATAATGTTAATGTTAATCCTAATTCTAATCCTAATATTAATTATAATCGCAAACCGTATCCTAATCATTATCCATATTCTAATACTAATAATACTCATAATCCTAATCTTAATTTTAACACTAATATATGCTAATGGTAATACTAATAATTTAGTGACAATGCTAATACGAATCATAATATGCTAAAGATAATATGTTAATGCTAGTGCTAATCCTAAAATATAATGCTAATTATAATTCTAATCCTAATATAAATCATATTCGTAATCTTATTCCTATTCATAATCCTAATCATAATAATGATCATGATTTTGATCATAATCCTAATGTTGATCCTATTTTTAATCCTAATTCTGGTCATAATCATAATCCTAATATTAATCATAATCCCAATGTTAATCCTAATCATAATCCTAATATAACCGTAATCCTAGTACTAATACTAACTATAATCCTAATACTAATATAATTCTAATATTAATATTAATTGTAATTCTAATACTAATTCTGACATTAATCTTGATCCTAATCATCATCCAAATATTATTCATAATACTAATCCTAATCATAATCCCAATTCTAAATCTAATATCCTAATGGTAGTTTAATGTTCATCCTTATATGCCAATGTTAATTCTAACTATAATATACTAATTATGCTAATACTAATATATCCTAATGTCAATGTTAATACAAATCCTAATGTGATAATGCTAATACTAATATGCTAATGCTAATAGTAATATGATATTTCTAATACTAATGCCAATTATAAAAGGCTAATGCCAATGCTAATCATGATTATCATCCTAATCTGAATTTTAATCATAATCTTAATCCTAATAATGATCATGATCATAATCCTGATCTTCATCCTAATCATCATCTCGAAATTAATCTTGACCGTAATCTTAATGTTTATCCTAATACTAATAGGAATACTAATATTAATATTAATACTAATATGCTGATGGTAATTTAATGTTAATTTTAATATACTAATGCTAATTCTAATGTTAATTCTAATACTAATGTGGTAATGGTAATAATAATATGCTAATGCCATGCTAATACTAATCTTAATATGCTAACGCTAATACTAATACTAATACTAATAGACTAATGCTAATACTAATGCTAATGTATATGAAAATATTATTAGAAATACTTAAACTCGATATTTATTAGAAAATATTATATACTCTATTATAAGTAACATATTTAATTACATATTGGGTACATATTATAAATTATTTACACTTTTAAGAAACAAATATATACAAGTCGAAATTGATTCCATTCAAATATGGCAAGAGTTAGCAAATAAGAACATAATATTTGATTCAAATCGCAATTGATCTACATATAATATAAAAAGATGATTGCATGCATGAATGAATGACATTTGTCATACCCATTGCTTATGTGTATCTTCAAATTCATTAGGTTGAGTTCAATTGCTAATGTGTCATCTCCAATTAATTAGGTGTATTACTCAATTGCTTAGTTGTTTTCTATATTAAGTATTTGCTTTAAGTTTATTCCCTTTTTAGATTTTCACCATCAAACACATATAGTATTCTTATTACAATAATTTATATTGTATGTTGTAACTTGAAAAAACTAATGTATATATTACAATTGAAATGAAATTTCTCAAATCTGAGTGATTATATAACATATGAAACTATATCCTAGTAGTTGTTAGGATGTTTAGATACCATGAGAGATAGACGCTAATATTTTACAATTCTAACTATTTAGGCAAATATTTTATATAAATTATTTTTGTTTTATGTTTTAGAAAACAACAAAAACTATACTTTTTATTTACATATAGACACAAATACCATTTAAAGAAGCTCAGTATTAATGTTACCTTATACACACCATCGTTAATGTCATGGTAGTAAACACAACTAAAGTAAGTTTAGGGCAATAGGTTTTGTCCGTCTATAGAAGATGAGGCCATTTTGTAAATATAGAAACAAAGTACATATAAGTTGAGGCCATCTTAACAAAAAATTACTATTAAGTTTTTATCTATATTTACTTGAAAGTGGAGGAAATTTTAAATTTAAGTTGGAAATATTGAACAAGAAACAAAATAGGGGCGCAATATTGATAGTCAACCATGATTGTATGACCTTATCCGTAAATAGTTAAACAATTAATGTACATATTACAACTACTTTTTTTTCCAGAGGTTACAAATACAATTAAATGATTATATAAAATTTGAATTAAGTAACATTTGAAAACAAACAATAGTCTAATAGTTCGTATTTAATCCATAACAAATTAACTAAAAAAAAACAAATTTAAATTTGTAGTGTTTAACAAATTAATATATTTGAAAACTTGGAATGCTATTAAATTATATACATTTGAAATATTATGAAAATTTGACAAAATTTTGTAAGGAATAAAAAATGGAATAAAAAATTACGGATTGTAGAAAACTATGTATATTTTACTAAAAATATTTATTTGTTCAAATCTTTCATGAAATACCTCATGACCAAGAAGTATTTAATTCGAGTTGCAACAATAGTAATACTTTATTAAAATATTACACTTATTTATTTAAGATTGTATTATTATAGTGTTAAGATAGTAATTTATTCAGAAAAATTAAGATTGAAACATAAAATAGAAAATTATATTGAATCTAAAATATGCAAACTATAAGAAAATAAAATAAAACTCCAAATTTGCACTAATGAAGCAAAAGTACACAAATTGTTTGTCTTTATTATTTTCAAAAAATAAAAAATAAAAATAAAAACATTCAAAAGATGATACATGTCAATTGTGGTGAAACTTTTACATACAACAATATTGTCCAATCCTCGTTTCCAAACAAAAGAAAAATAACAAATCCTCGATTTCCACGTTTCCACATACAATCAAGGTTGTAAAAAGCGGTAATCGGGTCAGAGGCGGTCAGGGACCGACTCACGATTAATCGGTGTGGCGGTGATAAATCGAAAATAAATCGATTTTTAAAATTTAATATAATATATTTGTAGGTATTATTTATAAATACTCAAAATATAGATAAAAAGATATTTAAACATAGTTATATCTCCATCATATATATATATCCTAATAACATAATAAAAAATTAATAATAATAAGATCATAATACATAAATACCCTTATAAACTATAAATAAAAGGCATTTTTTTTAAAATTACATACATTCCTCGCATACATCATTAGTTCTTTAACAATAATAGTTAACATAAACAAAATAAAGCATAAACTCATATTTCTTTATTAAAATTCCAACTTTTATTTTGAATTATATAAAAAAAAAACACCGATTTTTGACCGATTTTTGCCACCGAAGTTTGACCCGCCTTAAAGGTTTGACCGCCTCAGACTGCCTCACATCGCCTAAAACCGCCTCATGGGCAAAAAACCGATTTTTCAAACCTTTAAACTAAAATCGTAAAGGTTTTGGACCGCCTCCGCCTCGGAGACCGATTAATCGGCCGCCTCGGCCGATTTTTAGAACATTGCATACAATACATGATTCAGTGTCAATTTCTCTCATTTCTATTTGACAAAACAATAATCGATTTTTGGATAATGATAAATATATAAGTCAATTAAATTAAAAACTAAATACAAACTTTTACATAAAAAAATATTCATGAGAAATGTTACTGAATAAAAAATAAATAAATGAAATTACAAAAAGTATATGCAAACGGTAACAATGTAGCACATGTGACATAAGTTGAATTCGTAAACAACATCTGCAAAAAATACATAAAGAAAAAATATTAGCATAGTTCTTCAGTTAACTAAAAATATTAAACGAATTTAAACCATCTAAATTAAATTATAATACGATAAGTGCATGAAATCAATTGAAAAAAAATTACCAAAAAAAAAAACGAAAAACAAAAACAACTGGAATGAAATGGGTGAAGAAGAATAGTGTAGGGTGACATAAATAGATGAGGGTTTATATAGTTTTGATAATTATATAGTAATTAGGAAAATTTTAGAATTCAAATTTCAAATGACATGATTATAGGTGGAAAAAGAAAAAAAAAGGTAAGAAATCAAATCAATTAAATTCGGATGATTTGATTTATATTGATTAGGAATTGATTTTAAAATATTAAACAATATTTATGGTTATTGAATATTTTCCTTAAACTAACTATATCAATTAAATCTAATCATCTTAAATAGGTAAAGAATCAAATTCCATATCATAAAATGCGTATTCTAATTTTAGAAAATTTTAAATTACATAAAACATACACACGGTTTTTTGGTTTTTTGTCTTTTTTCCTTTTTTTTTGTATTTTAATAATAAAATTATAAATTTCATAATATATTATTAATATGTTTATTTAAAATCGAATTCTAATGCATTAATAAAATACATTAATGTAAAATTATAAAATTATATTAATGGAATTTAAATGATTGATTAATGGAATAGTACACAATCGGATGATATAATTCATAAAGATTAGTAATACTGCATAAATTTAAATTGATATAATTTCCAAATTTATCTATAATAATTTAAATATAAAAATATGGGAAAATTATTAATAATACATTTACCTATGACCTATCTACTTTTTTTTTTTTAATTATTGGTTTTATATATAATATTAATTTATTACCTATCTACGCTTTTTTTTTTCTAACTTTTATTGTGTATCTTAGTTTTATATATAATATAGATAAAAGCAAAAAATCAAATTATTATAAATAAAAAACGGAAAGATGGCAATATGGCATTGAGCAATATAATATTTATCTACCGGAAAAGAATTGGTATGTAATGTTTTTAAATGAATCTCGTTTCTATGAATGTTGACTAATATATTTTATAAATTTTTATATTAAAATTGTTGGCAATAAATATTTATAAAGTTTTCATTTTAATTTATTGTGTGTGTGTATATATATATCATAAATAAATCCCCAAAAGATGGTATGTGTTGATTTTAACTAAGCAATTTGGGAAGATGACATAAGAATTTGACACATGTCATTCATTGAGGCTATAGATCCTATTTTTATATAATATATAGATGGATTCCAAAGGTATGATAAAAAAATATACATACTTTCGAACATCCATAAACAATAGAAAATTTGGTATAGACTAATAATTTTATATATCTTTTTATCATTAGTAAGAGCAACTCTAACGGGTTATTAAATGGGTTATCAAATCTTTTAACCTCCATTTGACTCCCCAATTTTAAAAATTCTCTCCTCCAATGGGGTTATTAAAATAGAGTTCTATTTTGATAACTCATCCATCAAGAAGAAAAAATACATCCCAAATAAATAATTATCAAATATTCTCCTAAAATAGGAGCACGCGAAAAAAGAAAAACTTCAACAAAATCGAGTTTTCTTTTCTTTAAGTAAAAGTCTCAACAGAATAAAATTAAATTATCTACGTCTTCAACAAATTTCCACTGGAAAAAGAATCTCAAAAAAATCTCAACACAATTTTTTTTTCTCTAGAGCTTCTAAAAAAAAAAGAATCTCTATGTATATATAAATTTTTTTTCGGTTTTGAAAAGGTAGAAACTTGATTAATATTGATTTTGAGGATAGTTTACCAGAAAAATCAGTTTGTATGGTTATTTAAAATGGATTAAAAAAAAATAATATATAAATAATCATGAATTTGTTTGATAATTGTTTTTTGTTACTTGTGGTTGGAGTTCACTAGTTGTACAGAGATATCAATGTATAATCCTGGTTATCAAATGAATATTTGATAATCCCATTTGATAACAATGGGTTGGAGTTGCTAATATAACAATTTATATGTGTTTATAATTACGATGTTTATCTTATATTGAATAAATGTTGTAAATTTGAAAAATCAAATACCACTTTGCTACTAATTTCATTGAAATACTATTAATTTGACTTGTACCTTTTTAATCGGGAACACTCCCAAGATCTATTAGTCTAACTTTTAATAATTAATCGGTATATTTCACCAGGTGTATCCTGTTAAAGACCTAGATCGACAATGCCAACATATATTCATAGACTTATTATATATGTGCATATTCAAATAAATAAACCTGTAAATGTAATATCTAAAGACAGTGAATCATCATCACTGATCAAACAGAGGAATCTTGAAAAGAAAAGATTATACAATAAACTAAAATCGGCAGAGATGAAAAAAGAAAAATAGAAGAGAAGCATAACTTCAACACATAACCATTCAACGCATCTACACTTCGAATAGAAAAAAATGGCTAATACTTGTTTATGTAAACCGAAATCTCCGGTTGTGTGAGATGAAATCATGTTGAAATAAGTTGTGCTAACTTGTCTTATTTTACAGTCCAAGGAGAATCAAGAAATGGCTAACACTTCTTACTCTATACCAAATCCCAAAAAGCAATGAAATTCCAATCGAGTATGTGTTCATCATTTTAAAATTAAAGACTCTTCATTATTGTTTTACGGTTCGAGTATGTGTTGATCAACATGAAATATCCTTGGCGTCTCATTCGTTACCCAGCATAAACTGTGTAGGAACAGCCCAAATTGATATTGAAAGAGATAATGATAAACAATTTAGCTGATGATTGATCTCCTCAACCGATTTTTAATGTATCTAAAAATCCCAAAAGCAAATATGACAAAGTAACTTTTGTAAAACTGGAACAAAAATTTGAAGAAGCATCAAGTAAGATTATCGATTCATCTATTTAGCGTTACAAATAAGAACGGGCCAATATTTAACCCTCCCATCAACAGATATGTATGCCAATATGTTAACGGTGCAATAACTCACAAAAACCAAATATTAATAAGTTCCAAAAATAAGAAAAAAAATTCCAGAAAATAAATCACAAAAATCAATTATTAATCTGTTTCCAAAATAAAAAAAAAGTTCTAGAAACATAAGAAAGTTCAGAAGTTTGTACATGAACAAACTTGCTTCTTCCTACTGTGTTTTTATGTTCAACCGAATAATTGAATATGAATAAAGCATGCGGTGAGACCAAGTAGTTGTTAACAAACAATGATTTTATGTTCTTGAGAAAAGGGAAGAAAAAAAAAAGCACTAAATAAAAGGAACGGTCCTGAGAAAAAAATAAAAACTACGGGAAAGAATTAAACATCATTCGAGCAATTGGTAAAAAATGAAGATTAGATTACAAAAGTTCAAAGATTTTAAAATGATGGACAACTTTGGAATTTTTCATACAAATAAGAATTTCGAATACAATTTTTCTGCTAACGGTTTCATTGAACTAAAAATTGAAAAAACATACGTGAATTTTGCAAATGATTCCATAAGGAGTAGTAACAAAATCAAATCCAGTTTCCAGGAAAAGAAGTCAAATGGATTCATTGAAATTTGTGAATCTTAAAATATGTATTACATTGAAATACGGGAAAATCTAAACAGTCAACACGTTAGCAAGAGAGTCCTTAAAAAAGAAAACGAAAAAATACCATAGACAAATATGTGACAGTATAGGAGACAATGAAAAATGAAAAGAACAAAAAATCTCGATAAACCGTGTAGCAGAAAATGAGTCAAGAAGAAAGATGGATTTGTCATGTTGGCTCAAGTAGGATTTGTTTCACGAAAAAAAAACGGAAAAGAAAAAGAAAAAACAGAGAAGCAACATTAGTCAACTCTCGTTCGCCGCAACTTACAGGATCACATAAAAAGAAAAAAAAATAATTGCAGATAATCAAATAAAGATGATGAGTTTGTGATGTTTTTGAGAAGCAACAATAGATCATTAACCAAACATCAGTTAATATATGTTGGAGATCCGTACACAGAATAGACCAAAAAACTTAATTACCTTTAAATAGTTTCCGTTCACCTTTATTCACGGGATTCATGGCCCTTCCGGTTCTAATTACTTAACTCCAATTTCTAAAAGAGAACATATTGTCGGATAACAGGAAGATGTAGAGCAAGAAAACTTTGATTTATACAGGAGATAACTTATAATTCAATCACAAAAATATACAGGAGTCTTGTAAATTTTTGTCATTTTTGTTAATTTCATCATTTTAAACATATGTTAATTATTTCAGTATATAACAAAACCAAATCACCACATAAAAATCAAAATTCACAAAAACCAGCCAAACATTCCATCACAATAGAAATTACAAAAATCACATATTAATTCAGTACCTAGCAAACTTCTTGAATTAATTTCAATATTCCCTAATATCAAATCAAATAGATCCGGTAAGAACACAGATCGAGAACTATGTGCCCAAATTAATAGCACCTATAAAAGAACGATTTTGAGAAAGGAATGAAAGATTTTTATTTATTTTATGCAGAAAACATTAATCACAGAATCTTGAAATCATGTACATCTTAAGAACATAATCACAAAATTGGGATTATCGATATACCGTTCGCTATGGATTCACCGATTGAGACGATGAACAACGATGATAGCAATCTACAAGTCGAGCCTAGCCAGGCCTCCTTCGAATCTCCTTGAGCACTTTATTCGTAGCACACCTTCTTTTCTCTATCTCTCTAATATCACAACTCACTAAGTATTTATGTAATTGATGGAATTCTCAAATTGCGTCTCATGGTTGAGGAGAAGAGCTGTGGATTTCTTTTATAGACGAGAGAAGAGGGACACGATTGATTTGTAACGGCAGAAGACAAATCCCACCCATCATGGTCTTTTATGGCCTTCAACGTTACAAATCAATTAGCATAAAATCACCTTAATACCATAATTGAAGTACCCACAATTTAATTAATTAAAATAAAAGATTAGTGGACCAAAAAATAAAACGTTAAAAAAAGTAAAACTAACATTCTCCCACTTGGTCCACTGAATCGATTAAGAAAAAATAGTTTAAAAATTATTTGACTCGGTGGGCTCTTCATACAAAACATTCGACACGCGATCACGATTTTAAAAGAATATTAAGGTGATTACCATAATAGGTAAGTAGAGTACTTTAATACTAGAACTAGTTTGAATTATTAATGTGAATCATAGCGGTCATATGATTCATTCATCATATTCCCTTCTATGTATCACGCCACTAATAACCCTTACTATTCTAATCCATAATAACCCCTTTAATTTTGTCTTGTTAGGACAAACCCTGTTAAATTCAAATATAATATGTGCACACATAATTGGAAACAGGAAAACATAAATATTTGATTAAATAAATTAAGTGTCAATTACAATCATAACTCATCAAATCATGGATTGCTCAAAAGACCCATTCTAATAACATGTTCCTCATATGTCTTTATAGGCAATCCCTTGGTTAATGAACCATAAGAGATGTACTTAAATTTTCTATTGACACTTGTTGTTTCTGGACTCTTTATTTAACAACCAAGTACTTAAGATCCATGTGTTTGGATTCACTTGAATACTTTCCATTCTTAGAGAAGAAAACGGCTGCGGTGTTATCACAATATATCTTCAAAGGCTTAGCAATTGAGTCAACAGCCTTAAGCCCTAAGATAAAATTTTGCAACCATAGTGCATGACTCGAGGCCTCAAAACATGCTACACACTCAGCCTCCATTGTAGAAGAAGCAATAATACTTTGCTTTACACTCTTCCAAGAGATTGCTCCACCAGCTAGTAGAAATACAAAGCCCGATGTGGACTTTCTACTATATACACAACCAGCAAAATCGGAGTCTAAATAACCAATAACCTCCAATTGGTCCAATCTCCTATAAGTAAGTATGTAATCCTTTTTTCCTTGAAGATACCTCATAACTTTCTTTGCTCCTTTCCAATGATCTATTCCTGGATTACTTTGATATCTACCAAGTACTCCCACCGCATAACTAATATCTGGTCTAGTACACGTCTGTGCATACATCAAACTTCCAACTGCTGATGCATATGGAATCAATTTCATTTTCTCCTTTTCCAAATCATTCTTTGGACATTGCTTTTCATTTAATTTATCACCTTTCGTGATAGGAGCATTAATGGCTGAATAAAACTGCATATTAAATCTTTCAAGAACTCGATTGATATATCCTTTCTAAGACAAGCCTAACAATCCTCGAGATCGATCTCTAAAGATCTCTATCCCAATAACATAATTTGCTTCACCCATATCAACCATCTTAAAATTCTTGGAAAGATAATTCTTAGTTTTGTGAAGCAAACCAAGATCACTACTTGCTAGTAAAATATCATCCACATACAAGACTAAAAAGATAAACTTGTTCCCACTGACCTTTAGATATATACACTGATCAACAGTGTTTTCCTTAAATCCAAAGGAAGTAATGGTATCATTGAATTTTATATACCATTGTCTAGAAGCTTGTTTAAGTCCACATATGGATTTCTTTAATTTACAAGCCAAGTGTTCCTTTCCTTGTTTTGCAAATCCTTCAGGCTGGTCCATATAGATATCTTCATCTAAATCCCCATTCAGAAAAGCGGTTTTCACGTCCATTTGGTGCAACTCCAAATCATAATGAGCTACAAGGGCCATAACGATTCTAAGAGAGTCTTTCTTAGATACTGGAGAGAAAGTTTCTCTATAATCGATGCCTTCTTTTTTAGTGAAACCTTTGGCCACTAGTCTAGCTTTAAATCTTTCGGTATTGCCCTTAGAGTTACGTTTGGTCTTGAATACCCATCTACAACCGACTTTCTTACTGTTCTTATGCAATTCGACAAGATCCCAGACACCGTTATAGTCCATTGATTTCAACTCTTCATTCATAGCATCAATCCATTTACTAGAATCTTTACTTTTCATGGCTTGTGAATATGAAACTGGATCATTTTGAATACCAATATCAAAATCAGATTCTTGTAGATACACCACATAATCATCGGATATGGCAGATTTTCTTTCCCTTTGAGATTTCCTCAAAGCTACCGGATGTAGTGGTTCTACAATATTGCCAATGATGACATCTTTATGAAGTGGTGAATTGAGTGGTGAATCATTTGTTTCAACCTGCTGTATAGGTTGAAGATTAAATTTATCTTGAGGGTTATAAGATGGTAAAATATCCACCATAATTTCCTCAAGTTCTACCTTTCTTGATTCAACACTCCCACTAACTTCACCATTCTCTAAGAATTTGGTGTTTCCAGTTTCAACTATCCTCGTAGTATGGTTAGGACAATAAAATCTATACCCTTTTGACTTTAGTGGATAACCAATAAAATATCCAGAAATTGTTCTAGGATCCAATTTCTTTTCATTTGGATTGTATATTCTAGCCTCTGCAGGATAACCCCAAACATGTAAATGTCTTAAAACTAGGTTTCCTACCAGTCCACAACTCGTAGGGAGTTGTTGGGACTGCCTTACTGGGAACTCGGTTTAAGATATACATAGCGGTTTTCAAGGCTTCATTCCAAAGTGAACTGGGTACAATTGAATTACTTAACATACTCCTAACCATATCCATAAGAGTACGATTACGACGTTCAGCAACTCCATTCTGCCGTGGTGTTCCAGGCATTGTGTATTGAGTACAAATACCATGTTTTTCTAAGAATTTAGCAAATGGGCCAGGATTTTGTCACGACTCATCATATCTACCATAGTATTCTCCAACCCGATCTGATCGTATAACTTTAATTTTTCTATCTAATTGTCTTTCGACTTCCGTAACAAACACCTCAAGCATGTCAACGGCTTGAGATTTTTCATGAATTAGATAGAGATAACCATAACGAGAGAGATCATCAATGAAGGTGATAACATACTTTTCTCCACTAAAACATGGAATAGGTAGTGAGCAGATATCTGTATGGATTAACTCAAGAAGCTCTTTACTTCTTGTGGCACCCCTTTTATTTTGTTTGGTTTGCTTCCCCTTAATGCAATCCACACACATTTGAAAATCAGTAAAATCTAGATTTTCCAAAATTCCAATTTTTACTAATCTTTCGATTCTTTCCTTGGAGATATGCCCCATATACCACAAGATAGAAGAATTTCCGTTATTTAGGCTTCGCTTTACGCCAACTTTCGAATGAGTGGTTGATAATGATTGTTCAAACTCATGATTCAAAGATATTTTATGTAAACTATCACATAAAATACCAGAACCAATTATTATTGAATTAAACATAAAACTGAGTTTTCCACAACCAATTAAAGTTGAATAACCACAAACATCCAGTTTTGACAAAGAAACCAAATTCCTAGAAAACGAAGGTACATAAAAAGTGTTTTCAAGATCCATATTGTGACCCGTCTCTAATATGAGGCTATAAGTGCCAACAAACGCCGCTTTAGATTTGAGACGGTTCTCCATATAGATGTACTTTTCACTTTACTCCGGTTTTCGAGTTGTAAGGAATCCCTATAATGAATTTGTGATATGAGTTGTAGCACCAGAATCAAGCCACCAAGTGTAAGAAGGAACTTCAATAAGATTTGATTCATAACATAGAAAAGAAAGATGAATACCTTTCTTTTCGAACCAAGCCTTACGTTTCTCACAATCCTTCTTTACGTGTCCCTTCTTGTTACAAAAGTAACAGGTGACAACAAAAGCCTTTCCATGACCCTGACTACTTTCACTAGGTTCATATCTTTTGTTTGGTGCGAATTTATTTCCACGCTTCACAAATTTCCCTTTCTTCTTCATACTTCCATGAGTTACAGCCAATGCAAAGTGATTTCCTTCTTGCTTTAATCTCACTTCCTCTTGAATACACATACTAGTCAGCTCATTCAAATTCCACTTATCTTTTTGAGTATTATAGTGGATTTTGAATGGGCCGAACTTTGATTGAAGTGAGTTAAGGATAAATTGCACGAGGAAGGACTCTTTCACTTTCATGCCAAGAGCTCCAAGTTTGGCAGCCTTATCAGTCATATTCAGGATGTGTTCCTGAATTCCCTTGTCACCACCATATTTTAGGGTAGTCAATTCAGCCATGAGTGTCCCTGCTAACGACTTGTCCGCTGATTTGAAGCGTTCTTTAATAACCGTTAACAGTTCCATAGCATTGTCAACCTCGGGAAGAGAAGTCTTAATATTATTAGCAACAGTCATTCTTATAAGCATAAGACTAAGCCTATTGGACTTGGTCCAGACTTCAATTAGGCTAACTTCTTCCTCACTGTTAGCATCCGTTATTTCCCCAGGTTTTTCAGTAAGCAATGCTAGGTCCAAATCCATAACACCCAAGGTGAATTGAATTTGTTCATGCCATTCGGAGAAATTTGACCCATTGAGCGTCTTAATACCAGAAGCATGCGAGTACAACGTAGTAGGAATAGCAACTGAAATAAATATAGCAAATATAACAAGGTAAAGCTTAAAGGATGCTCACATAAGACCTTGAGTTAAATAAGATGAACTATCGATATCACTACAAGTTCTCCTTTGGGTGAAATACAACATATCTATTGTTCACTCGATGTTGGTGTAAATGATCTTTTATTACACCTAAGTAGGGTCTAACATAATTTATCTCACTCGTCAATTAGTCATGTTACCTTTAGGTAAAAAATTCTAATTGCTAAGTAATATAAATTATGACACCCTACCCAGTTTATAATTAATTAACATCGACTATCCTTTGAGCTAGTCTCAATTTCTTAATTATGACTGCAATTTAAGAATATTATAATCTTTAATATCATGTAAATGATTAAACTTTCATATAGTTCTTATATTTATTAGATTTAACTAATGTAGGTCACTTTAGCAACTACAAGATTAGTAAATTTCATAAATATAAAACTAATAATATTCTCGTTATTTCATTTGAGTGATACCTTTAATTGCAAATGAGTCATGAAATAAATAATCATAACATTAACAATTCATTTTGCAAAATAAATAATTTACTGCATATGATATATGAAAAGAATGCATGTACGTTCACAGAATAGTCAAAATTCAATACATGCACAATAAATTTTATCAGGTCACATATAATCAAACTTACAAAATCGTATAAATTCTGTTATGCAATTATTTCATACAAATACACCAATTGTTAAATATAATATATTTCTTTGATTAAATAAATTTAAACCATTAGCAGTGACTCCAAAAGAATATACCCACTGTTGGTTTTCAATCAACAACTTTGATCAGAACAATAAAATTATGACATTGGGTACATAATCAAAATAAGCTTTAGAAATTATATCAATAAGTATTGATACCATATAAAAATAAGGCTTCTGTATAGTGGCCGTTTTTTTTTTTATGATCACGTGTGTGTCGGTTATCACACACAACACGCTGTACACATATAACACCCACATTACGATGTACCATATATATATACATATAAAATCAATTCAATTAACATAAGTCAACCAATACACATAAAACTTTTATATCTATTACAATAGATATCAGTACCCATGAAACATTCAAATAGGGTTCATATAAAATCACGATTTTCTAGATTCCAAGACGAGATAATTTTGAAGTATTTGAAGTCGGAATTCATCAAGCACAGAAACGCGAATAACTATATAATATCCAACCATATATCAAAATAATAAATTTATCTCAAATATTTTATTTCGTGAAATCAAAAACCGTATAATTAATATATAACATATATGAGTTCTAAGATGAATCGATTTCAAAACCCTGCTCTGATACCAATTGAAAGACTTTTATTTATTTTATGCGGAAAACCTTAATCACAGAATCTTAAAATCAAGTTCATCTTAAGAACATAATCACATAATTGGGATTACCGACATACCGTTCGCCATGGATTCACCGATTGAGACGATAAAAAACGATGATAGCAATCTACAAGCCGAGCCTAGCCAGGCCTCCTTAGAATCTCCTTGAGAACTTTATTCGTAGCACACCTTCTTTTCTCTATCTCTCTAATATCACAACTCACTAAGTATTTAGTAATTGATGGAATTCTCAAATTGCGTCTGATGGTTGAGGAGAAGAGCTGTGGATTTCTTTTATAGACGAGATAAAAGGGCCACGATTGATTTGTAACGGCAGAAGACAAATCCCACCCATCATGGTCTTTTATTGCCTTCAACGTTACAAATCAATTACCATAAATATTAACCTCAGAGGGTTTCTTGTAATTTGATAGATTTTCGTTGTATTGTTTCTTAAATAATTGAGGATTTTTTTGATTAATTCTGAAAGGTTTAGTTCTATTTTGCACCCTCGAGATGTAGCATTTTGGCAATTTGCATTGCCAGAAAAAAAATGATATCACGTTCACCCCAACATAAGTTTTAAGGTTAATGAAGATAATTTCATGTTTTAGAAGCGTTTATAAATGAAATTTTTCTTTTATATGATAAATATAATTCAAAAATAAAATTTTGATAAATAAATTACGAATTTATTGAATATGTACCACTTTTTCGTAATTGGTAAAAAAATTGATGTTTTTTTTGTATGAAACGATATTTTTATGTAATTTGGTGAAAAAATAGTTGAAGGATGGAAAAGTAAAAAACGTTTATACTTTGTACACATAAAATAAATATTTTTGTATGGGTATAGTCATTGATGGTATTTTGATCTTTGCAATAGTACATTTTTTTGCGGTGGAAAGTATCAAGTTAAATATTTTAGTTCTCGCGCGAATCCCAGCTCGCTGCCGGTGACTCAAAAGGTCCGTCAAGGTAAGAAAAAGGAAGGATCTGGGGTGTTGGAGAATTCGCTAGTAACCACTTGTCATCAAGATAAATTTGTGTTAAACATGGGCGTTCCGGGTGGGTTTACCATTGCAAGCCCTCGCGCTGATGAGCGAGCTCATACCCCTCCCCCTAATTACGTTACCTTCCACCTAGAGCAGTTCTATGTTGGTCTCGCCTTCCACATTCATCCTTTATGTAATGCCGTCTCCCTTAAGTATGGTATCCCCATCAACCAATTTCATCCTAACTCCATCCCATTCATGTCAGTGTTTTACTGTGTTCTTTCATGGCAAAACCTAGAACCAACGGCGTATCGCCTATTCGCTTGTTTTATAGCCAAAAATGCTCCCCTTACACATTTTACATTGCTGCTTGTTGAGTGTAGATTTTACACTCAATACGTTTACATTACGTGGATTTTTTGTTTAGATTTAATTATATTTGTGCTTAAATTGATTGATTTTATGTTTTATAGGTGAAAAACGATAATTAAGTGTCCATGAAGGAAAAATGATCAAAAAGAAAGGAAAAAAGTTGCAAATAAGGAAACAAATTAAATTGGAAGAAGGAATCTCGCCACAACTTTGGCAGTGTCCACCATTTCGAGCATATCTTTCTCACACGAACTCCAAATAAGCTGATTTTGGTGGCATCGGAAAGCTAATTTCAAGGGCTACAATTCCTATTTACGCAACATTCCAAAATTCGGACTCCAATGTGACAAAAGTCGAAGAACAAATCCTGATGGGGGAAAATGGCGGAAATTGATTCCTATTAGGTTTCCACTACTTCCTTATCAAGAAAAGTCTATAAAAGCAACAAGTCTCTACACCATAACCACGAAATTTTACACCACAAAATGCGTAGAACCAAGCTCAACGAAGACTCAAGCATAGTTTTTCTTATTTATTTTATTTATTTTATTTTGCTTATCATAAGAATTACGAGTAGCTAAGTTTTTAATCTAGGATTTTATTAGAACCCTATGTGGTAATTCGAACCTATTTTTCTAATATTATGCAAGTTTAATTCCATGATTATTTCTTCTATCTGATCTTATTTTGTGCATGAATCTAGCTAATTTATGTTGCTATGTGTTATTATTAGAATTGAATTGATAGATCGTTTTAATAATTAGAACAGGGATAGAAGAGCCTTTGAGTAGTTTTCGCCGTATGAGTGTGTCAATTGCATGTGGTGTCGTAGACATACATATATCACCTTAGGTAGCCGTTTACGAGACTAGTTATTTAATGTTTTATTCACAATTGGTTTGCATAGACATATAGTGAATCGGTTATAAATAATAGACTCATAATACACACGACACTGGGTTATGAGTAATTTCGCGTCTCGGGTTAATAATCGGGAATCGTAACTTGCATAATAGAGGTTTAATTGGGAGACGAATTACCGTATAGGGGGAAGACAAAATCCTAGATCCGTTTTTATATTGATATTCTCTCTTGTTTATTTGCTTTCATAATTAGTTTAATTTATTTAGTTGATTAAATTTCACAACCTTGCGTAAGCTGGCTAAATATCATAATTGTTAGAATTTGGTACTTATGATTAGATAATTTGAGTATTCCCTGTGGGATCGACATCCGACTCTCACGAGTCCACTTTTACTACTTGTTTGCGATACGTGCACTTGCGTGTTAGGTATTTAGCCCAACAAGTTTTTGGCGCCGTTGCAGGGGAATACGGCTAAATTATCTGTTTATTCTAATATCAAACTCGAGCAACATGTCTCTACAACATAAGCACGAAATTTTACACCACAAAACGCGAAGAACGAAGATCAACGAAGACTCAAGCATAGTTTTTCTTATTTCTTTTATTAATTCTATTTCATTTATCTTAAGAATTACGAGTAGCTAAGCTTTTAGTTTCTAGGATTTTATTCGAACGCTATGTGGTAATTCGAACCTATTTTTCTAATATTATGCAAGTTTAAATTACATGATTATTTCTTCTATTTGATCTTATTTAGCGCATAAACCTAGCTAATTTATGTTGATATGTGTTATTATTAGAATTGATTGACAGATCGTTTTAATAATTAGAACAAGGATAGGAGAGCCTTCGAGTAGTTTTCACCGGATGAGTGTGTCAATTGCATGCGGTGTCGTAGACATACATATATCACCTTAGGTAGCCGTTTACGAGACTTGTTAGTTAATGCTTTATTCACAATTGGTTTGCATAGACATATAGTGAATCAGTTATAAATAATAGACTCATAATACACGCGACAACGGGTTTTGAGTAATTGAGTGTCTCGGGTTAATAATCATGAATCGTAACTTACATGGTAGAGGTTTAATTGGGTGAAGAATTATCGTATAGGGGGAAGATAAAATCCTAATCCGTTTTTATTTATATATTCTCGTATTTATTTACTTTAATAATTAGTTTAATTATTTAGTTGATTGAAATTTTAACCTTGCGTAGGCTGGATAAAATCATAGTTGTTAGAATTTGGTACTTAGGATTAGATAATTTGAGTATTCTCTGTGAGATCGACATTCGACTCTCACGAGTCCATTTTTACTACTTGTTTGCAATATGTGCACTTGCGTATTAGGTATTTAGCCCAACACTGCTCGCGGAGGCACTAAGTTCATGGAAAAATATCCCAATAAGGTGCACCACTGGGATCGGTATTATACCTTCGTATCTTCCCCCGTCCCTTTTGCCTTTCCTACGAACATGATCTAGGAGACCCTTAATTTTGATAAATCTCGCATGGACTCCGAATAGCGAACACTTTTGAACCTTGTTTGTCCTAGTTTGTTTCAAGTGGAGAAGCTCATTAGGAACTCGGGCCTTCTGACTCATTTTGGTTTGAGGTGGCTGAGTGCGACAGCCACCCCATACACGAATATAAGTCAACAAGATTTTTCTCTCCCTAACTATTTTTATTTTTTTTTATTTTTTTAATCGTGCTTTATTACCTTTTCGCATGAATGGAGTTTATCAAGCTTTTTTTATGGCGAAGAGGCGACCTTTGATGCCCTTCCGAAAGGTCATACAACCCCAAATATACCTGAGCATATCAGCGACCTTGCCGCACACACTACCTCTTTGCCCCCTCTACTGGATAATGTTGAGGTCATCGCTGAGATGGATATCTCGGAAAAAAGGAAAAAGAAAGAGGCAGGTACTCGGGCGCCTATTCGCAAGAAAAGCAAAGCGGCTCCCGCTCCTCGGCCGCCTAACGTGATTGACCTGAGCCCCAGTTCCGGCACAAAGGCGTAACTAGGATTGGCCTATGTGCGAGAGGGGTTCAGCTTCGCTGAATGCGAGGATGCTGCCGAGATCGGGCATGTGTTGCGAGAAGAGGAGACCCCTCGGGATCGCGAAGTCTTGGGTAAAATGAAGTTGGACTAACACATCGATCATTCTAACTATCACATAGCCAAGGTAGGTCCTGTTATCGCCATTTCTTTTTTTATTTTTTGTAACAAATGAAGGCTTTATGGACGACTTGCCCTTATCATCGAAGTGATACCCTCCGCAAGGCCTACGATCGCCTAAAGAAGGAGTGCCGGTAGTTACGTGAGTAGAAAACCGCGTTGGAGAAGCATAATGAAAATATTTACGATAAGGTGGGAGATCTTCGGGGGGAGAATGACTCCTTGAAAGAAAGATTGTGTTGATGGAAGAAGAGCACAAGCATACCCTAGGTCAACTGTCGGAGGCCATGGACAACTTCTCGCTGCGGTATGAAGACAGCCATCGCGTCGGTCACATGTAATTCTTCCATACCACATGAGCGGAATTCTTCCGTGACGAAGTCGTGAAGGCCTTTTTCGCTCGGTTGTGGAATTCCATGCTCTTCTTCACCCGGGCCGTCCCTATAGCCAAGTTCTTCTTGTCCGAAGGAGTCCATGTCTCGCAACAAGTGATCGACGAGGCGGGATTGCCTTTGAAGCTTGATCAAAAAGAGATGTTTCTGCGGATGAATCCTAAAATCCTCGGCTGGGATGGCAATCCCCAGGAGAGAGTAGATTTAGCTTGGTGGGTGCCCATCTTTTCGGCGGTAGCGAGGAGGATATGCCCTAATGATAGTGCGACCTTAGCCGGTCCCTCCGGGAGACCTATAGGTGAAGAACTGGAGGAAGAAGATGAGGTCGGGCTTGCCGTGTGCATGCCTATGATCCGACGAAGGATGATGCTGCGAATGACGACTCGCCCAAATGATGTTATTTCTGAGTTGTTTTCCTGTTACTATTATTATTTTTCTCTTCTGTTCGCTCCAAACTTTCCTCATAATCCTTGATTTTATGTATACTATTACGCGACCTCTCTTCTTCAGTTGTTTTCATTATTTATTTGCTTGGCTTTTTCTAACGTCTCGAATGGTAGATCATCTAGCTATACTGCTTTCTTTCAAGTCTTTATGCCTTATGCCTTTACGGGTTTTCTTTTTAATGCCATAGACGACCATTTAGCGTGCTCCGCTTGCGAACTCTACCTTTTTTCTCACCAACATTTATTGTTTACCTTTTGGCCCGAAGCTGCGGGCATCTTCCAACCCTTACCCTCTTGCTCTACTATCTTTTGGGCCGGGGCCGCGGGGATCTTCCAACCCTTAATCAATTTTGAAACTACGTTTCGATCCTTAGTCGCGGGACCTTCCAACCCTTAGTCGATTTTCCATCTACGTTTCGGGCCTTAGTCGCGGGGATCTTCCAACCCTTAGTCGATTTTCCATCTACGTTTCGGGCCTTAGCCGCGGGGATCTTCCAACTCTTAGTCAATTTCCATACTATATTTTGGGCCCTAGCCACGGGGATCTTCCAACCCTCAATTAATTTCTCAATTACTATTTTATTTATTTATTTAATTTTTTTATGCGTAAAACTTACGGAGATGGCAAACATTCCACGTTCGTGGAATCCTTTTCCCTTCGCGATCTTGAAGCTCCTAAGCGCCTCCTGCGATGACTTTCGTAACCATGTAGGGACCCTCCCAGTTGGATTTTAAGGCATCAGCTCGCATTAGCACCCGGTCTCCGATCATAGCTTGTTTTTATTATTTTTAATAGTTGGTTAAATATCTTACGATACAATACGAAAAACTATACTATACGATACACTGACGAAAATGATACGCCGATACTTTCCGATTCGATAACCAAGGTGGAGCTCCCAAATACCGTTTTAGTGTCAGCTCCTTAAATTTTAGGAACATTTTATGCTCAAGTGGATGATTAGTAGCTCCATAAAACTCCTCCAATTTTAGGAGATCCTGAAATCGGTCCCCACAGTTAGGACTCGTTTTGGGAGGAGAGAGATTGAGACTAATGGGCCTTCATCATTATTATATTATTATATTATTATATATTTCATGAATTTCTATTATCTCAATTTCTTTCAAACAAAATATTTTTAATTATGTTATTCGTAAATATAAATTATTTTTATATGACTTTTGTTACTAATAATAAACTTATTTATAATTCTATTAGTTTCTAAATAATGATTAATGAATATTCTTTCTTTTCTTCATTGAATGCTTCACTTAACTTATACTATTAGAATTAATTTTTAAAATATTTCAAAAAGTGTCAGCTTTGTTGAATCAATATTTTTCACACTACTAGTCAAGTGTAGATAGTAATAACACAAATGTGATAAAATGTTAAAGAATAGTTAAGATAATGTAATATTTAAATGTAAATTAATAAGAAAATTACATTAATTAAAATTAACATAAGATATATTTTATTATAATTTAATACACGTAGATCTAATTTTAAGGAGAATTAAGATGTACCACAAGAGCACGTGTGATAAAGTGGACCCTACCTTTAGGGAGTGAATAATTGATGAGGTGGCATGTGGACCCCTCCTTTTAGGAAATGGTTTAGAGGTTTACCAATATAGATGTTCTTAACTATAAACATAAATTGAGATAAATGTTGGAAATGCCCATATTATTATTGGGAAAGTAAGTTTTTATCGCTGAAGTTTGCACAAATTTTGCATTTGGTCCTCATGTTCACAAAAAAACACATTTTGTTCTTGATGTTTCAGAAATTAAATACTCGGAAACCAAATCAGGACTTTTTGTGATTAAATTTGGAAATTAAATCAGATCGGAAATCGAAAATTCCAATTTCTTTTATATAATTCCAATTTCAATCCAACAAATTTGGAAAAATTTAGAAGTCTGAATTTCAGAAATCGGAATGAAAAAAGTTGTTCCAAATTGGAACTTTTATAAATCAGAACCCGCGGAAATTGGAATTTCCGTTCCAACTTGCACCCCTAAGTGGGAAAGAGGAGGGAAAATTGAACTAATAATAATTGATATCTCCTCTTCAGCAAAAGTCCAAGAAATAATCCGAATAACCCTAAGAAATGTATGACCAATTTGGAGATTGCGGCTAGGTAGTCTTAGACACGGCCATGGGCCAGTTTTGGGCCCAGAACCGGCCCGAACCGGCCCGTTGACTAACCGGCTCGGAACCTGTGAACCGGCCCGTTGTCCCCGGGACGGGCCCAGTTCTATGAATTGGTGAACTGTGAACCGCCGGGTTGGCCCGGCGGTTCCACCTGATTTAAAAAAAAAATTCAAAAAATTCAAAAAAATTCAAAAAAAAAAAACCAAATAACGGCCGGTGAACCGGCCGTTATTTGCTATTTTTTGAATTTTTCCCCTCCATTTTTTTTTATAAATACCCTCACACCCCATTGTTTCCTATAAAATTAAGTTAAAGTCCTTTTATTTATTTCCTTTTGTTTTTTCCTATTTAAAAGTAATTATTTTTATTTATTAATCCATTAAGTATTTTTTTTTTAAATTTTTATATATAAATATAATTTTCCGGGCCGACCCGGAACCGACCCGGATAGGCCCGGAACCGGATGGAACCGGCGGGCCGACCGGGCCCGCTGAACCGTGCATATTACGGGCCGGTTCCACTTTCGGAAAAAGTGAACCGTGAACCTGTATGAACCGGCCCGGAACCAGCCCGAACCGGACCATGGCCGTGTCTAGGTAGTCTCTAAGAAAAGCACGAGTTTAATTGAGAACTCTGCGCAGCGTAGTTGGCAAGTACAAGTTTAGACTTTTTGAAGAAAAAAAAAATTGACGTTGCAAGTTAATTTTACGAAATATTACCTCTAATGCAATTTGAGTTGCTGGAATTTTCTTATCCATAAAATAAAATACAACGACTGTAATTATACTTTTTATTTCAATAAACAAATCCTACAATATTTAGATTAATTAGCTAAAATTATAATACATGTAAATTCTTACTATATTAAGATCCCTTGATTTTATATCTCATGTTTGAATTTATTAATAAACAAATATCTAAGTTATTTTATAATTAAGAATATTCAAAAATCAGTTGTTGATGATCAACAAATGATACTAGTATTTCATAAAACTTATATTTAAATTTGAGATGCATGCATATTCAATTATTTCCATATATTATATAATACTTATTTTAAATTTTCATTTTATATTACGAAACAGTTATTTGATTTAAGTTTTGTTTTATAATTTCGATATATGGAATTGTTGTTAAGATACTATGACGTGGTGTATCTTTATTTATTCTTTTGAACTGAAATTTAGTGGTTAGTAATTTTACTTTTATCGACGTGAATGTTCTTATTTTGGAAAATAATGGCATTTTCAGAAACTTTCTGCTTAGTTTTAAAATTTTGAAACTTATGTGATTTCCGAAATTCTGAAATTTCCGGACCTTTTGGAATTAGAATCAATTTTTAGATTTCAAAAATTCTGGAATTGGAATAGGAAATTAACTCCGAATATTTTTGGAAAATTTCCAAAAAGACTTATTCCGATCCGATCCATCCGACTTTCAACCCTATCCCACTAATACATTTCCAGAATTGGGCACCCACGAAAATGAACTGCCCCATTGTAATCTAATCATCCATTTACTCAAAGTTTCTCAATAATTATTTTTATAGGCCTTTGATAAAAAAAAATGCATACAAAGTTTTTTTTCAAGTAATTTTAGTTAGAAAATAATTTGATGGTGAATGAAAATAAATAACTTAACACTTTTCAGCACAAAAATAAGTACTACTACAGAGTTGAAAATACCATCAATATATACATCCATACAAAATAATTATTTCTCATCTTGGTACAGAGTATAACAATTTTAATTTTCCACACTTCAACTACTTTTTCAAAAAATTACATAAAAAAAAAGAATGATATTTTTTTCAAATTATAAAATTAAAGACATACATACCTATTCAATAATTTCATAATTTTACTATGAAAATTCTTTTATTGGAATTATATTTGATCACACCAAAGAGAGTTTTCAATTCAAAATACTACTAAAAAATGATATTATCTTCATTAACCTTACAATTTCTAAAGGGATGCAATGTGAATGGTTTTTTTTAGATAGAATGGAAAAATTTATTAGGCTATATCAACCAGCTTTGGAGGAAGACAGGAGCCTTCTAACGATACATGGTTCGTCGAAATAGGTAAAACATGAGTGAGGCGATTACCTTGCCTCTTAACAAATGTAAATGCACAAGAATTAAAGTAACTACTCAAGTGTAAGCAGTCTTCAATATAGCCAGCGTAAAGAGGTCCTTGCCCGGGGGAAACGCACCGTCGAAATTGATCTTCACCTATCCATCATTTGGTGGGGTCCACGTGGTTCGGTAGCATGGTGTATGACCAGAGTTGACTCGTAGATTAGCTAGGTGGAAAGATTTAAGGTAAGACTTACTCCAGCTAACCACATCTGGAGCGTTGTCCCATGCCACCCCATGTACTTCTCCATTCCGCAGTTCCCAAGCTTTCCAAAGTGGCATGGTAGCAGGACTTGATGGAAAAACTACCTGTCTTTGAATAATGCCAGATGAGTTTACCCTTCGCAACTAAACCTCCGACAGGAACTGCAAAGATTCTCTCTATGTCGATGGGACAGAAAATTTCATAGATGAATGATATATTCCAAGTACGAGTAATTGGGTCGATAAGATCACCCACGGTGTTTGGGAAAGCCGAGTGAATGGGGCGCTTCATGATAATTCGAAAATTCCCGCTCTCCGGCCGCCGTTGCACTGGAGTCTTCGTCTTTCAAGTATATTTGAGGTCGCTTGCTAGCTCGGTTACCATCAATAGCCTGAGTATCATCTGCCTTTTTCTTGCGTCCCTTTGATGTCACCGATATTTTTCGCCTCGCGACTGACCAATGTGAAGCTGAACGGGGGTATTATCAATGTTATGTCGGTGTTCCTTCCTTGCCTCTCATTTTCATTGTCCTTTAAGCCTTGTCTGTGTAGCCATACTCCACTGACCGGTGGTGAAAAATAAAAAATATTTTCACCCCTTGGGCTGGGTCACAAAATTCCAAAGCTAGCATTTTGAGAACCAAGTGAAATAGGTTGAAGTGGAGTTCTAGGGTTAGCATTTGCATTTTCGGGCTGCACTCGCAACGAAATCAGGGTCCACAAAATCCTCTTCGTAGCGCAACGGGCATTTGGTCTCGCCATGTCCTAGTATACCACATAGAAAACAAAAGTTCGGAAGCTTTTCATAGGTAAAATCGATCCACTTCTTTGATTCGTTGATATCGCTGAAGTGGATCCTCATGTATTCTACCAGATCCACTTGCTTGGCAGTCATGTACTGAAGGAAGGAACCGATACTGTTGCCGACCAATGTCGCTACCTCTGTTGTTCTTTGACTAAAAGAAACATGATGGAGGCGAATGAAAACGTTCATATAATTCACAGACACCTCACTTACATTCTCACCCTCCACCGGATCGTGGAAAACTAGGGTGTGTCTGTCACGGATCCAGGGGCATCCATTTTCCGCGTGTTTGCGATCGAGATGATGATTAAAAGTAATCATGAATTTTTTCGCTGCCACCGTGTGAAATTCACACCCCTTTACAGGTTGGAGGAGTCGTAAGACGTTAGCCTTAATTGTGTGTTGCGACAATTCTCGCGATGAAACCACCCTTCCCACCAATCTGTATTGTTTCTCCGAAACCCTTGTAGATTCTTGTATATCCGTCTGAAATGTAACTCACACTTCTTCCTCTTCCGTCAGCGTAAACCTCTTGGCCATCTGATCCGAGATCCCGTCCATGGATGATATGATTAGAGAACTGACCATGAGCAAGAGTTGTCGCTGCGAGGCAGAAGAAGTATGGCTGAAATGAAAGGAAACGCGGATGATCAGGTGATGTTAGGTTAAGGAAGAAAAGCCGCTGCTCCACAAAAATAAATAAAATCCTAGAGGCGTAATAGAAAACAAGGCAAATAAACGGAAAGCAACCACAAACGATCAAATCAAGTAACACAATGATAAGGAAAATGACAGCAAATTTAAAGAAATAGAACAGACAGATGATTGAGAAACTACTAGCCCAAGCCTCTCATGAAGACAGATGAGTCGCCTCTCATGAAGAGAGAAGAGTCGCCTCCCATGTGGAAAACACTGAATCGAATGATTCAATACCCTTCGACGGTACATAGTGCTCTAAATTATTTTCGGGGGTGACAAGTGCGAAAATGCTATATTCCGAGTGTGCAAAATGAAAATAAGCCAAATATTAAATATTACTTATGTTATATATTTTTAAATAGTATTAATTTTTAAAAATAATTTCTCTATCAAAAATATATTATAAAAATATTATTTGGTTATTAGTAATAAGCTAGTTAAATTTTTAATTAAGATTATGCTTTAAGGGGTGTATCTTTAAAATAATTTTTCAATGTGAGAGGTACGTGTATATGTAGTTAGACCTCATCTCAGGGGAGATCACTCTAATTACTAAATACGTGGTCAAGGGTAAAAATATATTTTCAAAAATATCAATATCCCACATTTTCAATACCCTTAAAATTCGAATTTGATCTTAACTCGACAATTATTATGTGAACTAATGTGAACTAATTATTTAATTTACATGACTAGTTTATGTGTTTTATTCTATATTGCATTTTAATTTGGTAGATTGATTTCTATGTGTTCGAAACTATGTGAATTAAATTATTGAGTGTATGCTTATATAATATGATTAATATATATATATGGGGATTTTTATGCATAAGTCCCTACCAATCATCTTTATTATTCTATGTTCAGGGGATATATCTATTATAAATATTAAATAATGACAAAATTAATGTATATGACAAAACTATTCCCCACCCTTTAAACCTAATTCCTAATTGTAATTCCATTCTAACTCCAATTTCATCAATTTTGACTACAAAACCCAATTTTCACCTTTTTAAACTTTTTTCTGTCTGCTTTTTTCAGCCGCCGGTTTCCGATGTTGATTTTTCTTTTTTTTTTTTGGTTTTTCGTGTTTTGATGCTGTCGGTTTCTAGAGTTGACCGGCGGTCAGCGCCGGTCTCGGCGTTGACTTTTCTTTTCCTAAAATTTTTATCCACTTTTTTTTTACGCTCACAGCTGAACGTTGACAATAATTGCACTGTCGTTGACACTAACTATACTGTCACAGTAAAATTACTGTAAACACAATAATATAACTATCAACCACATCATTATATTTTTATTGGGATTTTTTTTTATATTGTTTGATTTGTTGATCCGTCAACGTAATAATATTATTGTCGTTGTTGTAAAACAATAATATTACTGTCAACCACATCAATATTATTATTTTTTTGGCTTTTTTTATTTTGTTTGATTTGTTGATCGATTAACGTAATAATATTGTTTTATACTAGTGTAATACTATTGTGGTTGATAGTAATATTACTGCCGTTACAGTAATATTATGGTGGTTGACATTAATATTAATGTCAACCACATCAATATTAATTATTTTGCCTTTGTTGAACGGTCAACATATTAATATTAATGTATTACACAACAATAGTGATTTTTGTTGTGCTAATATTATTGGGTTAGAGAGTAATATAATAATATTAGGGCCTCTTTGGTTGGAGGGCTTCGAAATATAGAGAGGGATGGGATAGTTAATATTGAGATAGAAGTGTTGACAAGTTATACTTACTACGACATTTGGTTCGTGATATTGTCTCGGTACTAATATTCCCAGACTAACAATACGCCGTTTTGTGTACTTGATTCCTGCAGATATAATTGGTAATTTCCGTAAAAGCCCTTCACATATAATAATATATCATGTTTTCATAAATCCCCAATCAGCAGCAATTTTTAACCACAATTTCGAACCCTAAATTGGAAATCGGTGAAACATAAAATCTGCCATTCAATCGAGTTAAATCGTTGAATTCGTTACATCATCATGAGTTCTGGTAGTAGTAGCTCCCATCGGAGAACGGGCAGCAACAATTTCAGCGGAGTGAAGATAAATCGGGAAATGCCAAGATATTGCGATTGCGGGTACATGGTCGCCGTACAAACTTGATGGACGGCTACAAACCCAGGACGACGGTTCGTAGCTTGCCCTGAACGCGGGGTAAGTTCTTTCCCCACTAAATCAAAATTGATGGATTTATTTTAAGTAATTAGGTTTACGTATTACTGAACCTTAATGGCCGCGATTTTGATGTTGGGCAACTGTTGGGTTAGAAGTTAAAACCAGAGCACGGCTATTGCAATTGTTTGTTAGTGTTATTCAGTGGTTCTTCAATATTGGAACACTAATTTTTAGATTTTGGTTTATGCAATGAATTATCAGGTGTCGTATTAAATGCCTTGTTCTTAATCATGACAACTGAGAATTTCAACGCTGCTAATCTGGTGTCGTAATGTAATGAATAATTCTAACATTAGTTCGTAATGTACTGACTAATTTTAATTTCCAGTTCATATTCGTACAATATGTTTGATGCTACCTCATTGAACATACAATTTCAGGTTAGTGGTTGTCGTTTTTTCAATTGGTGTGATCCTGAAATGTGTGATAGATCGAAGCAAATTATACCAGGCTTGCTCAAGAGAATCAACTATTTGGAGGCGCAAGTTCCATTGGAAGTCTCCGCGTTGGTTAAGAAGATATCGGATTTGGAATCCCAATTGCAGCAGCAGAGTGATGGGAATGGGGGGAAACGGGGATCTTGGTTTTTGTCGGCCCGTTTAGTTTTGTGGGCGGCTTCGGTATCAGTTGCTTGTTTACTCTTTTATTATGTGGTTGTGTTGTAATATGTTCTGCTGTACATATATGAAACGATATGTACTCATGCATAAAATTGAATAGAGTACTTTTTGTATTGGCAAAACCAATGACAGTATCAGCATTTGTATTGCGTAATATATATGATACTCACATTTCAGCTTTCAAATATTAGGACTACGTCGTTATATTTATTTCATTGTGTTTTAAATGACTTTTGCAAAAGGGAGAATAATACGAAGACACAGCCGTATGGATAATAAATATAACCATCCGACTTAACATACGCAAAATAGTTCTTCCTACAAGGTGACGTACTACCACAAAATTCGGAATCTTACTTCCGCGCTTTTAACACATACTTAAAACAATAAAATAAACAAACATACTTCGATCAGACTACCAGATAAAAAAAAACAACAAATTAAAATAAGTGTTCTTAACAAGGAAACAGAAATATCCAAATTCAGATTGTACATAGCCTTAAACATAAAACGTTATCGTTACGCGGAGCGAAATTAGAGTACATCAACCTGATCCACGACACCTGCAAATGGAACGAGTGCACGATTTTCCGGAGGAACCAGTTGAGGATCAACAATCTCGCCATCATCCCCTCCGTGAATGATGATTGGATTATCGCGATGGTATCCGGTGAAACCTCGAAAGTTGGCTACGGGAGCTTCTTTGTCTTCGAACACGTATTTGCATTGTTCGTAGAACCGAAATCCATTAACCCTAAACGCCCTCTCTTCTTCCGTCTCCTACAAATGGAATGCATATTGTTTCGTTATTATTACTGATTGACAATGTATTGAACGAAGCACATAAAAAGAAAAAAAATACAAATCTTACACGACGGTCCAAATGCCAGAAACTTCTATCCAATGTCACCTTCCTCTTCGAGCGGATGAACGTCACACCATCCTGCGCGATGTATCCCTTGAATGCTAAGTAACATTTTCGAAACCATTCCAATCTCCATTTGATGTCAACCTCCGCAAAATTTCTTGAGAAATGATAGTTCATTGTCATGATAACTTCGAATAAGAGGTCTTCGTACGCCTCTTCGTTTTGCAACGTATCCACGGAGCGTGAAAATCTGGCAGCGGCATTGATTAGGCACTCATCGTACGCAACGGGCCACGATTCATTGTTCATCCTGGCCAAGTGAACCTGATTGCGGGTTCTTGGTCTCGACATTACACCTAAAACAATGGAAGATTAATTAATTTGACGAACAAACCACACCGAAACAATATTAACAAATATATAATTAACGGACGTCAAAGTAAAACTGCCAATATTATGCAAACCTTACAAAGTTGATGAACGCAGCAATTGCAATTTCTGATTTACCAAATGTGAACGCAAACCCCACAAGTTGTACCCGAAATAAATGGAGCCCTAATGGAATTTAATGTAAAAAAGTAGAGGCATTGATTGGTTGCACCAATCGGTCATATGCGCCGGTTGATGTACACGTCAATACAATGTATTTGTATTGTGTGTTTAATGATGATAATAAATTTATTAGGCTGCAAAGAAATGATTAATCACTGTTCACGAGAGCTCTTAATGCACACCTAACCATTGTCTATTCGAATTCATCCCCATTTTCTTCAAGAACAATTAAAGTTCTTCCGACTTGTCATCTGCAATAAGTAGTTGAAGTCCTGCAAATTCCATTAAACCACCCCTTTTTTCCAATTAAAAACGTCAAAAAATGACAACTGAAAGACAATGGTGGGATTGAATGACATGGTAAATAATACCAAATCTGCACTTCATATCTACAAAATTTTGTGTTAATACTTTATATTCATATTACTGCTACCGAAATAAATTGTATACATTAAGATGCTTACCTAACACCTTAAAGACCTATTTGATTTACTTATATATGCGGAGTGTTTGTATAACAAGTTCAAACAAATGTAAGTACTTAATCCCATATGCATAGTTAGCATGGCTCCAAAAAAGAAACCGATTTGTAGGCAAGAAGATTTTCTATACGAGTTAGAGTGGACTGAAGCAATCGATGACTATTTTGTGGAGTTACTGACGTGGGAATCTAGTCTGCACAATTTCGACCGTAATGGGGCAAATACTCTTGCCCTATTGAGTTGTCAAGAGTTGATTCAGCACAAATTCGACAAGTGGTTCTCATACAAGCATTTGAATAAGAAGATGATGTTATTAAAAAGGAGGTTTGTTACGTTTCATTGGATATTGTCACAGGAAGGGGTAGCATATAATGCAACCACTAACATCATCTCTGTATCCAAAGATGTGTGGAAAGATATATTAAAGGTTAGTACGTAAGCAAAGTTTAATTAGTATTGTTTTCCTAACAAACGTTAAGTACTTAAATATACTTTACTTCTATTTTTCAGACAAGTCATTATGCCGGAGCTTATAACCCCGTTGGCGAAATACGGTATCACGAGTTGAAGTGTATCTTTGGAAGTGACCCCGTGGTTAACCCAAATGACGGTGAGGAGATTATCATTCTGTCTTCCGATGATGAGGAGCCAAAAAAGAATGAGGAACTGAATGTAGGTGGTGTAGCAAATCCAATTGGAGCGGACCGATTTGGAGTCAATGCCCATGCATTTGACCTAATGGCCCAACAAGAGTTTGCCAATGTTGTCCCTAATGATGCCAAGACGGTCATCAACATTTCTTCGGGTGTATGGGGCGATGGTGATTTAGATATGATGCCTCACCCTCACCAAAACTACGTATCCGATTCCGAGGGTTCAAGGGACACCGAAGTAAGCACGGCTAACTCACGTTTTGTGGATCAACCTTCCGCCAAGGGTAGTTCTATGTTGAGATCGAGGGCTGATTGTGCAAACAAATTCATGCCTTTCGGAACTCCAAAGAGCTCGACCGCTTCAAACAAACCACCGTTGGGTGCATTTTATACCCCCGAAAACAATGGAATGTGAACGTTTGCGTGATTGGACTTTAAATGATATGTTTGTTTTGTGCATGTGCCATAGGTTACGTGCTTGTGTTCTAGAATAGTACGTAACATATTTGCATGAACTATTTGTTTGCCTTTTGATAGTATGTAGGCAAACTGATATCCTAATTGGTATTAGTGCTATGTTTTTTCAATTCGATCTTTATAAGCTTTGTTTTGTCAATTAAAAACACATTACCGTATACAATGATACCAAAATATAGCAAGGTATTGGGGAAATTATAATACCATATAATCAAGAGTCGGGTCAAACATAAAGTCGTACATAGATAAAGTTCACAAGAAGCAGCAAAATGCAAATGTATCATTACATTAATGTTCATATTAAAATCCAAATAACCATTTAATACCGCCCTTCTAAGATCAAATCCACCATATTCGCTTTGTGGTCCTCACTCAAACAGAAAAAGATGTCTAGGTCTTTGCTATTGTCACATATTCTGGAAGTGACTTTGAGCCTTTCCTCGAAAGTGAGATGTTGCAAGTTTTCGAGGGCATCAAACACTTGTTTCCGTGCAGTAGACACATCCTTCTCAAAGCCCATACGGCTTACAAGTTCGTTCATTTGGGACTCCATTTTCTCAAAAAACTTAGACGTCATCTCAATATACCCACTTTCAATCGCGTCAACGCGTTGCCGCTTCTTCGATTTGGATTTAGATTTTGCAGAAGTTGCTTCATCAGCCCGGCTGAATGTTTGGTATTGTGAGTAGTTATCGGATCGTGAAGGATCCACTTGTGGGACGTAATCGTCGTCGTTGGAACAAGGTTCTTTACCTTTCGAGTTGGTGACCAAATCGTTGATGGCTTCGACAAACGTTTCAGCATGTTCACCTGTGGCACGGTCCTTTCCAAAGACCGTAGTCCAGTCTTTGTAAAATGGCCATGACTTGTACCTCATGGAACGGGCATTAGCATCCGTCTAGGTAAACATAGCAAACAAAATAATACTTAGAAATGCGTATTATGAAATCAGTGCATTGAACCCCATGAATTATGAAAAAGGATTTAGTAGTTTGATCTACCTTTACGTACTCTTGCCAAACTTGTTCGTCAATGACTTCAATGGTATTGTTTGTTTCATTCCAGCCGAATCCCGACCTCGATAACATTGTGCTTAGCGATGCATAATGTTTTTTCCACACGTGTATCTTAGAATGGATATGTGGGGTTGCTTTGAGGTCGGTACCGGGGAATTTTTGTACCATATATTGTTCAAGAGTTCCTAGAAACCCAGTTTTAAATCCATTTTCACATTTCCATCCCCTCGAGACAATATCTTTCAACCCTAATACTAAAGTCTGCTCTTCAACTACAGTCCAACTACGTCTGTTATTGATGAACCCATTCTTATTGTTTGTACCTTTTTTCGAACCAGCATTAGATTCCATGATGCCTGAATTTTTTGACGTCAATGTATTAACAAAAACGAAGTCTTACAAACAAACATGCAATTAAACAATCTGATTTTCCAAATGTAACGTCTCTTACAACACAAATACATTTTGTAATCAATGAAATGAAATAAAGTAAAGTAAACAAGAAAACTAAGCAACAACCGAAATACTGTTTAACGCGAAGCAAGCCACTCATTGTACATGTTCATTGCAATTGTATCCCGCCAATTGGTCCATTCTTCTGAACTTTCTACTGTATTAATATAGTCTTCTCCACTAATTATTCCTGGATTTTTACGGAAAAAATCATCTAATGTTTCTTCTTCGGGGTCAAAGTCATTGGTTGTTCGTATGAAATTATGTAAGAGGCAACAAGCCATTATGATCCTATTTTGAACTTTAATGGGATAATAAGAGGAACTTCGTAGAATGGCCCAACGTGACTTCAAAAGACCAAATGCCCTCTCGATGATGTTTCTTGCCTTTACATGTTTCATGTTAAAAAGTTCTCTAAAATTTGTCGGGGCATTTGGACCTTGGCCGTAAGCATCAAGATGGTACCTAGTACCTCTGTAAGGTGCTAAAAACCCTTCACCATTCGTGTAACCGTTATCAACCAGATAGTAATTACCTGTGGAATAGTGCACAAGTTTACTACAACTAAAAGTGGCTAATTGGGTGAAGAATGAAGCGAATTGTAATTAAATATTGTCGTTGAGTACCCTGTACATATACAAACATACCCGTGGGGACTCGTAGACCATTGTCTCTAGTGACTGCATCCCGAAGAATTCTACTATCGGCTGCCGATCCTTCCCACCCGGTTAGTAAGTAAATAAAATTCATATTGTCATCGCAAACGGCTAACACATTAACAGACACATTGCCCTTGCGATTCCTATATCTTGGTTTATCAAGACAAGGTACACGACAATCTATATACGTTCCATCTAGGGCACCAAGACAACCCTAAATAGTTTATTCATGACGAGGATAGTGATTTAGAACAATTTTTACTAGTAGTTGTAATATGAAAGTAATTACAGTCAACATACATTTAGTACCTTAAAGTATGAAAACCGCTCGTTTTCTGAATTTTCGCCAACCGGCTTAGGGGCTATTAAAAGCATTTCGTGTAACTTCAACAAGGCTACAAGTACCTGATTAAAATGCTTGCTAACAGTGTACCCTGATCTATTGAAATGTCTTTTAACAACAACATTTTTGGTGTGATGAGCCAAAATTTGAAGAAACATTGCCACTTGCTCGGGTACGGTGACATTTCTATTCGGTTTAAGACCACCGACATTTTCTAAAACATAACATAAACGATAGAATGTTTGAATATTCATTCTAAGATTATCACGACAGGCAACATCGTTCAACCCAACTATAGAACGCAAATATTCGAGTTGTGAAGGTGTTTTTCCTATCATACTATAAGTTCGATTATAGCTATCCGTAGACCTCAAACAACGACGCTTAAATGTGGGAATAATATGCATCGACACTAAAAAGAAAATCCTCAAGCTAAAAATTAGTTGATGCAAGACAACTATTATTTCTTCTTCTCGGTTTGACAAAGCCATCCTAAGCCAAGAAGTTCCTACAAAATATATTCACAAATCTGTTTAACCAAAAAAGCCCAATCGTGATTCCTGCCACACGTTTACAGAATTGGGACGTGCGCATTACATGGAACATCGAACTCTCAAATAGAATGTGAAAATAATGGATAAATATGAACGCAAACAAATTGAAACAAATTTCGCAATCGTACGATACACATTTGTAAATCTAATGATACACAGAGCACTAGCAGATAATTAATATACGGATGGCCGAAATGATACATATATAGCAGTCGATTTAGTACCTGTATCCTCCTCTCGAAATCCGCTTACGAGAATGGCGCGATGTACAATCAAGCGAATTAAGCGAAACCCCCTATGGACTCTCTTGAAGAACAAAACCCTAAATCTGTATAATGGCAACGGAAAATTCCCTAAATGAAAACAATCTGCAATTTCATATATACTGCAATTTTAAAAAACGCAACGACCCTGCAATTTCATATTACCTTTCCGCTAATGTTGGGTGTGGCTGAACGGGAAGCTTCAATTACAGTCTGCTCGTCAGGTGTGGCTGGGTAAAATTAGGGCAGCAAATTCACGGGGAATTTGACAAAAAAGTGCGTTTATATATGTAGTATATTTGTAATTTTTTCATTTCTTGAGGGCAACTTAGACATTACACACGCCACCCAGATGTATGGACTATCACGTGTTAATTAGTCAAGGCAAATTCGGCTTGACAAATAATAAATCATATGCGTGATAAATCAAGTGGGACCACATATCCCGAGACATTGTGACAGCCGAACCAAACACCGTATACGGAGGGACTTTTCGTCCCATCAGGCGTAATAACGCGTACCAAAGGAGCCCTTAATGTGTTAAACAGTAATATAGCTAATATTGTTGTCAACTATAATAATATTTTGTTTAAACAGGCCAAAAAATGTTCAAGAAAAACAAGTTTAAAAAAAAAAAAAAATAGTCAACCACGCCAGAAACCGGCATCGACCGCGAGTCAGCAGCGGCGAAAAAAAAAAGCTCAACGCCGGTCTCTGGCGGGGTTGACTTTTTATTTTATTTTTATATATATTTGTATATGCTTAATATTTCATTAGTTAATTAAATTTTATGTAACTTATATATTATCTATCTTTCAAAGCTGGAAACAAAAGATGAACTTGTTTTCAATCGTTCTTACATGTTCGCAAACACTGGATGGGATTGTATATTGGATGCATACGAACTATTCAAATAATACAACCAACAACGGAGCCATGATCTCATCTATTTGTGGAGAGGCGTCAAATCTACACTAAGATTTTGTTTGATTACAGAGAATAAATCTAATCGATTAAGTAGTATCGGGTAATAGGATATTTGGTTGAAAATATTTAAAACTGACTCATGCAAGCCTGAAAAATAAACTTTTAATTATGTATTAAATTCCACTATGCTAAATTTGTTTAAGAGAAATGACATATAATATTATATTCCAACATAATTTTTACTTTAGAACTGTAAAAAATTTGTTCATGTCATGTTATCATACTTCATATTTAAGTTATGTCACTATACATAAAATCAACGAAATAATATTAAAGAATATCATATTCCTTTTTCTTTACAATCATTATTGTTTTTTAAAATGTTTGCTTAGAAAAATAAGTACAAATTTGCACGTATAATCACATAATATGCATGTCATTTGCACTTGATTTGCACGTGAATTTGGTTGTGAAAATTAAAGATCATTTGGGTGACGAACAAGTTTAGGTTCGAGACAAACCTTATTTCTAGCAAAACATCTTATAGTTAAAATTTGAAATACTGTTGGAGATGTTCTTAGGGCGATTCAAATCATGACTCAACTAAATACTAAATTTTTTTTTTAATTAATCTATCGTTATAATTTATATATTCCAAATGCCGTTTTTAATTTACACTTTAAATAATATATATTACAGTGATAAAATCTAATCGACCAAGGAGTATCGGCTAATAAAATGTTCGGTCGAAAATATTAAAGTGACTTAGGTTTGACAAAACAAACCGGGTTATGTATTATATTTAAACAAATTAAGCGAAGTGACATATAAATATCATTTGAAACCGAAAGCGAAATGATTTCAATAAAATAAAAAAAATATTTGAACACACAAGAATGAAACCATGGGCAATTTAGTCTTTTACATAGTTATCTAACTTAATCAACAAAATCCTAATCCAAAATACCAAACAACAAATTAGAATCATGAACGGAACATTACAATCCCACCTAACCAATCATATACCATTCAATCTCAGCATCAATACCAAAAGAGGCCTAACTAGACAAACTCCAGGTCTGGCTCTAATTCAGTGGCCACCAACTCTAGTTGTGGCTCTCTAGTAGCAGCAGCCTCATGTGGCTTTTCGGCAGCGGCCGACAACTCCAATTGTGGCTCTTCGGGAATAGTCTCATGTGTCTCTCACACAGTGGCAACGGGTCCACGATATATAAGGTACACTATGACGTGCATCACCCTGAGTACGAGACTAATCGCGTTAGGAACCTACAAAATATAATAATATATTAAAATTATAACTAATTACATGTAATTATAACTAACTATATTTACTTTACTTACCGAGATGGCGGCATCTTCCTTAAGGAATCCGTAAACGCCCCAGATAACGGCGTTCACTGTGAGAACACACGCCAATGTGATCGGCATGAAAGCCACATTTGTGTCCTGATAACTTGAACCTTAAAAGATATAAAATGTATTAACAAATACAAGTAATTAAATATTAAAAAAAAAATACATAGAATTTTTTTGTATCATGCTGCCGGTGGTGGCCCTGTATACGAAAATGGATGCCCCAAAGAAAATCCAACTAACAATAACATCCCTTGTATTTCCTTTCCACATAAAGAATGTAAAAAGGATAATAGTGAATAATATGCACCAGAAGAGGTTCAGGAGACCGAGAGTCCGAATCTACAAAAAAAATAAGAATTAAAGTATCATTGACTGTCTAATTGGTTATTTCTTTTTAATTAATTATCTTACAAAATTACGAAAAAAAATTCCCCGGCGGTGAGGAAGTGAATAAACATTGTACATGATAATGTACACTATCTCGACAACGCATGCGTTAATGCCAACTAACAAACGACCATCTTTTTGTACGGCCCCGTAGTAGAGCCAGACGCCAGAAGAGAGAACTGCAATGGTGTAAGCCATCACTGTGTACCCCACTATCGACTTCTCATCATAAATCTTGATAAACTTGAGCCTGCATTAGGACATGGTTTAGGGATTTAATATGATGTAGATATTTTTTAAGTTAAAGTTATTTCTTCTAATTTGTTGTATGGTTGTTAACGTAAACAAGTAGTTATGTGGAGGTAAATAATTACTTGTTTACGTAAATTTAATGTCATATTGTTGTTTAGTTAACAAATTGCATCGATTAAATTAGGTCTATGGTTGAATCTATCGAATTGAAAAATATCTGTTTTTATTTCGTGCTACGAAGCACGAAATGGATGTATGCATTGCGTGCTATATGTACCACGAAGTAGAGTATTTTTGTTTGTTGCATTTTGCATAGATTTCCACGCAAGAGAACCTTCTGTTCGTGGAAATCAATACGAAACGGCTCAAAATTCAGTTTTTTTAATTCATTTCGTGGAGGAACTACACGAATTCTCTGATGTGGTTCGTGTAATTCATCAAGATTCAAATGATATTATATGTCGTTTCGCTTAATTTTTTAAACATAGTGGAATTTAAAACAAACCGAGTTATGTATTAAATCCCACTATGTTTAAACAAATTAAACGAAAAGAAACATAATATTATATTCAAACATAAATATTACTTTAAAAGAACTCAATATTTTTTCATAACACGTTATCATATTAAATATTTCAGTTTTGTATCTATACATAACATCAACGAATTAATATTTTACCTTGAATCATTATGTATTCTTAAAAATGTTTGCTTGGGAAAATAAGCATGAATTTGCACCTATAATCATATAATCACGTAATATGCACGCAATTGAATGCGATTTGCACCTGATTTGCACGTGAATTTGGTTGGGATAATTGAAGACCTTTCTTGGCTACGAGTGAGTTTAGGTTCAAGATGAACCTTTTTTCAAGAAAAACAATTTATAGTTAATTTAGTTTTCATTCATACTTCATAAGTAAACGGTTTATCTAAAATTTGTTTTGGGGGGGGGAGGGGAGCCACATGCCCCCCTTGGTCGTATGCTAGCTCCACCTAGACATGGCCATGGGTCGGGTTCGACTTTTAGGGGACCCAAAACCGACCCATGGGGAGGCGGATCCGGGTTCGGGGCGGGTCCACTAGAGCCCACGAGGGTCCGGGTCCAAACTGATTTTTCATTTTTTTTAAAGAATTACAATAAAGAAAAAAAAAAGTAAACTGAAACTTGAAAAAAAATAAGCTTAACTTTAAATTCAAAATTACCAAAAAAAATTGAATTTAAAATCTTAAATTTTTTTAACTAGACATGGCCATGGGCCGGTTTCGGGTCGGTTTTATCCAGTTCACGGTTCACTTTTTCAGGAACCGGAACCGGCCCGTAGAACACACGGTTCGATGGGCCGGATTGGCCTACCAGTTCACTCCGGAAATTTATATTGTGTCAGCCATGATTGGTTGCTCCCGCTCATCTGGTTTGAATTGCATGCTCGATTGACACTTTATACCATGAACGACTTGTTAAACCATTTGTATCGTTTCTTGATAGTTGTCCCCATTCCCATGATATTCTGCATACGTTCTCTATGTAGCTGCAGTTCGTCCAGTCAATCGCTGAAACGGATAATTAGTTTGTGGTGCGCTATTGTTACCGAAGTGAAGTTTTATTCAATGATAGCTGCTTCCATAACATCGAGATGAACTTGTACTCTATTTCGGTAATAATGTGAGTTAGTATTCAACAAGAGATAGTACTTCAAATCTGAATCCTCTGAAAGGGAGTGAAGATGCGACTATTTCATGTCCATGGAAAAGTCTCTTATTTCTCGTTTACGTCAAGTGCCATTGAATGCCCTATAGTCAGAATTAAAGAAGAAGGCGAAGCTTGATTTACATAATATGTCCATATCGGATGGTATAAGGACTTGTTCGCGAGTGACGATGTTTCTTGCAAGTAAGTTAATATTGAATAGCAAGTCGACAGTTGTCGATTCGGAGAGCTACACTTCTAAAATTAAGCGACGGATGTTTATAGATATTCACGTGGTTCCGCTATCATATGTAATAAATTTCTATCGTAGATAACTCTCTTTTTAATCGCTGACAATTTTTCAACCTTTTTTTTTACTTAAAAAATTAGTGGCCATAAGTTCTTTCAACTCAGTACTTTCTCGACTTGGATGACCTAATATCGATTTCATTCGTCAATACTATATAAGCTCTAATCGTAGTCGAAATATTGACTTACTTCGACCTGACGATATGACTGACCAAAATTTTTATATGGAAAGTTGATCATGGCGTTATCTCTAATTTATTTAAGAACTTGCGTCACATTTTTGCAGTCGTTCTTTATCTCATTGAGTTTGATTTGGTGAAATCGTCTTCGATGTTTGTACTTTAAACTCCTCCCCCAAACAGTGGTTAGTTACTAATTTTGACCGAACAAAATTACAAATATCTTACAACACTAGATCAAGATATATATGAATTGTCAGAGACTGTAGTTCTAAAGGTGGCTCCCACGATGTAACTCTTTATGGTGATAAGAATCAAATATTTGCAGAGCTCGAAAAATAGAATCAGGAACTTGAAAATCTTACAATATCTAAAGACTAAACAAAATCTATCGACTTTCAGAATCATGATGACTACAAAAACACTTCACATGTTCAAGTCAAGAATAAAAAACAAAGGACCGCAAAAGCTTTGAATCGATAATTGGTGCATGAAAAGTTTGCACCATCAAGTAGGATAGTTTCTGAAACAATCCTAAGATTTGATAAAAATAGATGTATATTAATGAATTATAAGACATGACATCGTCAAAAGAAGGCTCAAAGCTTGCACGGAATAATCAATGATCATGATCAATAGTACAACTGAAATAATACGAATTTATATAGGAAAGTTGAACCGTAAGGTGTTCAAATGAATGATAAACCTTGAATAACATGGACTCAAAGTTGTCGAGCATTCAAGTGAAATGAGAAATCTCACTCATGATCAATAATAGAGATGAGTTATTCAAACTGGAACAACATAAAGTTGGTAGGCAAGACTATGAAGACTTAAAATGAGATAAGGGAAATCACTTACGATTACCAATGATGATTAAGTTGCACTTCATCTAATGCAGATTCGATGCAAGAGGGATAACACATATGGAGCTCTCACATCAGAATACAAGGTTCCACACACAACAAGGAAGCAAAACCATATTCAATGGAATGATAAAGAATTCGATAGAGGAATTCTCGAACATTTGGCTCACCCTTGATCGTAAATCAAAGATATAGTACTCAAAAGGAATGAGAAGTGTGAAAAAAATATATATTTTTGAATTGAAACGAGATTAGAAATCTTATAAGACTATAACTAAGTTCGAGCGAGAATACGAATCTCGTGGAGTAGGTAAACAAAAGTGGATGGTAGAAGGTAAAAGAGAGTCTCGCTATGCATAAGACAAATGATAGAGTATTCAAAGAGGTTAACAAACTTCATTTGTGATCAATAATAGCAATGGGATGTGCCCAAAAGAACCAAGAACATCAAATATCTATATGAAATTAATATAATCTCGATTTAACTAACTCAAATTTAATGAATTTGGGATCAATTCATTTGAGGATAACCAAGTAAGATGGATATCTCTTGTATTCAGATCTTGTCCTTAGATTTATTCAGAAAACACACCGAAAATTACTAGTCTTTCTTCTAAACCCTCATGGATTTCGTAAATAATTGCGTTGAAAATAGAGGCACGAACAGCTTGTCATTTCTAAATGGACGATTTTCTTTCGACTGGAATCTACATTTCTACAAACAATGTCCAACTAAATCTTAAACAAACACAATAAGTTGATTCCAAATAACATGTTGTGAGCTATAATTGAGAGTTGGATAATAGTTCCATAGATATTTCTCATCATTTATTTCGACAATAGATGCCAAAGTACTTTCTCTATGCCTCTAATACTCGATGGCAACTTATTATAGATAATTAGACCACGAATAACATGAATTTACCAAATTTAATTCAGAGCTCTCTACTACCCAAGGATCGTACACCCAACTTTAAATCCTAAGTTCTACAATTTCTAATATCTTTTTCCAGCGTCACTCGGGTACCCAACCCAAACTCTGATACCACCTGTGACGCGCACTATCGAAATACATTGTACTTTTTTTTATTCTTTACAATAAATAAATACAATGACTTCCAATAAATACAATGACACTCACTTAATTTTTCAGCAATAAAATCAAATACACGTGCCAACCAAAGCCCACAACTAATCTGGTATACATAGTTCTCGAATTACAATCATTCTTACATACAAATAGGGTAGACTCTAATAAATATCTAAGTTCACTTTACTCTAACAGCCAACACTCTCATCCACTTATTGCACCTGCCATTGAGAATAGGAAAGAAAGTAAAGGAGGAGTAAGTCCTAGTGGACTTAGTGAGGAGTACAAGGGAAAAACAGTCGAATCAAATAATAACACAATAAAAAAAGAATGGGAGAGTTGGATTCGGAGTTGGAGTTGAAATTTTACCAGCTAGAGAATTATCGTTAGATAAGGAATAAGAAGCCAAAAGACAAGGTACAACAATATCAGAATAAACAATACAATCACTATGTATAGGTAGAGAACAATATTCAACGAAAAATTTAGGATATCAATTATGAATTTCGTGGAGATTCCCACGGTAACAATTCTAGATATCACATAAGAATTCCATGGATATTCCCGTGGTAATAATTTTGTATATCAAATATGAAAACGATGGAGAGTCCATGGTAACAACTTGTTCATGTACATGTACCTGCCTTATGACTCCCTTAGCCATTACTACCTGATAACTTCATATTGTCCAAAAACATATAGTATGCATAAGGAAGCTCTTAAATTATTTAGGCAGGCATATAGTAGCCATTACTCAAAGTTTTAGGCATGCATACTTTAAGCGAAGATCTTAATGTATTTAGGGTATACTAGAAGATTAAGATTGTCAAACTTCCTAAAACTTCGTCATTAGGCTATGTAGTCCAAAATATGATATTCCATTAAGAATCTAACATTGATACAAATCAATATTTTCTAAACGCTGGGAATCAAGATGGACGAATACTAATTTTCCCTCAATATTCCACATAAGAGACATTTATTTTAACTTAGCTTCTACTAACTGTGTTCTACCGAAGCATAGATGCTAACTGACTCCAGTTCCGAATACTACAACGATTGTACGTTTAATCAATCTTTAACTCGGCAAGAGTCATTGGATTCTCACTTAGAAGATCCTACTTTCTTCAATAAATAACCGTCTCAAATGTATATATTAGAAAAATAAATAATACTTAATAAATCACTATAGATTAAACCGTCTTCAATAAGTATTAATTATTTTCGTCGCAGAATTACATTCTATTGTGGTTTAATTTGGTACAAACATGTCCAGGACAAATTCCTAGTTTAACCGAAGAGTTCAGTAACTTATACCCATAAAGTTTAGCCATATCAATGTACTTGATATATCTATTCATATGCTTATCTTTCACTGTCTTCAAGTTCTTTAAGACCACAGATGTATGTCACATAATATTAGTATATCTACGGCTCGAGATCAATAAATGAGATCAATTTCTTCAAATACTTGATATTAATATCCACCCAAAAGTCAAATACTCAAAACTACTTTAACTAGGGTATTTGTAGATCCACATGCTATAAAATAAAAGAAATACAAAAATTATTTGATCTTATTTACACTAGGCCCATCAATCAGTCATACGGTCTTTTTACATTCCAAATGAATTTCTTAGACTGGCACTGCCTTCACTTTCCATGAACCGTAAATGCCCATTATAAATCAATCCTCAAATTTTATTAAAGTAGAATCCAACCTCCTGTAAATATCAAAATGCCATGGATTCGATAAGGTTTGACTGAATATGAGTTCTAAAAGTGTCTTCTTCGATTTTCAGAGGAGTGTAAGTTCATTTTCTTATCCAATTGAAAATATAAAGTAGTTTTTGCGCATAAGTCTCTAACCAACCATCTGTTAGAGTAGGTGACCGGCAAGCCAACTTGTGGCTGTGGTCTTTCTCTTTTCTTTGTAATAAAACAATCGTTTTTCGTTCGTAATAATAAAATATCTTATTTGGCATTCTATATATGTTATCCCATGCAAGCAGCATAGATATAGTCCTAACGAGTTACTCTATTACTGTGAGTTGATCTAGTAGAATCGTGAGATAACTCAGCAATGTAATGTAACTGTTAAACCTTGTTCCTAGTCGATGGGTTACGCCAATAATGAGGATACCGGCCTTTCCCTTTTGAGACTAGCACTTAGTGTATGTGTACTGCGTCTCATCAGTCCTCGGTGTTGTGACATCGGCATACTTGAGTGGGTGCTCATACTGGATGAGTTCACTGAACTCCCTCGCCCTAGAAATCTATAAGTGGTTCTCATTCATCGAGTAATAGGTTTCTAAGATATAGTTGTACACCATTAGTCCTTAAGACCCAGACATCACCGTGACTTCACTAGAGGACCGATTGTATCGTGACCTGTCCCTGAGTCCCACCGCGGACCACTCCAAGGGCCAACGTTCGTGCAATCCGAAATCTAGTGTGAAGTCTGTGCATTGTAGTAGGGGATTCGAGCGCTTGAGTAGTCATGGATGTCCTGTGTGTTCTGACGGTTTATAATCCATGGAATCTCTGGCCAGAGTTGATAGTGGGGTGATTAGGGAAATGTGTTTCCCTAAGTCGCACACGAACGGATTTATAATACCTAGAACGTTCGCACGGTTATTGAACTTTATAAGAGGTCTCGGTGAACCAATGCCTCTAGTTCAATCGGGACATGTGCTACGAAGGGATCGTACTGTACGCTAACTATATCATAAGGTTCTTGCAGGCACTTCATTTGTATCTAGGGAATCATGATGCGTAGTTGCTAGACGCCAATCTTGATTCGTTGGGCACCGATTTGATCGGGGATTAGGTAAAATGAGTTTTACTCTAATCGGGACTCTTGGGAGGAGTTCGTATAAGAACAATGTGTTGTTCGAATCACAAAGAGTTGTGAGCCCACGGCTAGCATACACCTGAACCATTGAGGGTCACACTTCTCGTGTAATATAGATCCTTGATAACAACAAGCATAGATTAATGTGTTAATCTTTGAACAATTGGATGTCGATATGATTGAATCCAAGATTCGTAATTGTGAATTGCGAATTGGAATAAACGTAGAGAAAGAGAGACATGCGGAATTTAGTGAACTTTCTAAATTGGGAAGTTTCCCGATTTAGCAAGTCCACTGAAGTGGAAGTTTCCAATTTTGGAAATTGGAAAATTCGAAGAGGCACTCGTATCGACGAGGACTTTGAGCTCGTCACAAATATAATTTTGTTATAATTTTGTGGACGATCGTTTATTAGAAACGAGGCCGACGAGGGAATGAGCTTAATGCATCAGTGGGTCAAGCCCAATGACTTAAGCCCACTAGGGTTGAAAACCCTAGATATAAATAGACCTCAAAAGGAGTTTTGAGATCAGATTTTTCAGCACCAAAACCCTAGCCGCTCAGCCCCTCCTCTCGGCCGTTGCATCTCCGCCGCGCCACCGCCGGTCTTCGCCGGAAACCGCCGGTTTTCTCCCGTTTATTCCTTCGTTTATTCTTGTTGTTTATCTAACTCATTTACATCTAGTGCTGTAGTTCGAGTGGGTCAAAATATACGAGGTGAAACCTAATTGGAGAGGAGCTGCTGCCCCGACGAATCCGCGCACCGCCGCACGCGCCGCACCGCCGCTCACGCGCCGCCGCTGCCGCTGCCACGCGCCGCCGCTGCTGCTGCCGTTCGTTGCCATTCGCCGCTTGCTGGATCAGCTTGTTCCAGCCGTGAATTGCAGCCCGTGGATTGGTAATTTGCAGCTTGTACGTGACTCGTTTTAGGATTTCGATTCGTCGAAATCTCACGCTACAAGAGGTAATAAATCGGAACTTTCGTAATTCGATTCGAACATGTTTGTATGATTATTAATTTGCAAGCATGAGTAATACGTGATTACATGTTTCGATTTTGTGAAATTAAAAATAAGCATGTTTCGTAATTTTCGGTTTTACGCGTTTTTCAATTAAATCGATAATTACCATATGTATGGCGGAAGCGTTAAGGTACGTTGACTATGTGATTAGTTTTGCATGTAATCGAAACTAGTTCGATATAAAATTTTTAAATTCCGCTGCGTATACATGCACGATCCCCAACAGTGGTATCAGAGCCACGGGTTAATCGTTTATTTGTCAACGTGTTTATCGTTTTCGAAAGCATACTTCGATTTGTTGAATTGTTGAATTTTTGGTGTTATCAAATTGGGTGGTTTAATATTAATTAAATATTTTGAATATTTCAGAAAATATAAAAATTTTTAATTTTTGAAAAAACTCGTTTTTCTGCTGTTTTTCCCCAGCTGACCGAACCGGTCCGGTCGGACCGGTCCGACCGGTCCGGTCAGCACAAACAAAAAAAAAAAAAAAAAAAAATATATTTTTTATTTGATTTTCTGAGAATTAATATTAAAATTAATTGATTTTTAATTTTTGAAATTATTTATCAATTAAACCCAATTAGATAATTGATCCATTAATTTAATTTGAATTCAAAGAATAGTGTTGGATTAATTATTTAATTTAATCGTTAAATTAGTTTAATTAATGGAACACAAATTAGATGGCAAATAATTAATGGGCTTCATTCTTATTTGAATGATTTATGAATGAAGGAGGTCCGTTAATTATATTTGCAATTTATCGTATTAATTAATTAATTCATGAGATGAATAATTGTGATTAAGTACGATGATGATCGTATGTCTCTCTTAGGATCAATATGCGTTTCCACATACCTAGAGAACATAGTTGTAGGAATCACAAACGATCATAACCTAAAACTTCCGATGAGCAAATAAGATTTAATAAATAAAATCCCTCATTCTTAATCAAGAATAATTATCAAGCTATAAAGGAAAACCAAATTGTTGAATTTTTCTTTCCTTCTACCAACAATTAAATTATGTGTAGCCTCTCATAATAGTGCAGTAAGCCGTGTTAGCGGGGAGTGCTATTGTGGGATAAGCTGTAATTTAATTGACATTAGATGGAGATACGGTCATAGATAAAATTATGTTGGATTAATGTGGTCGGCTAGATTAACTAGGGATTGCATTAGTTTGATATAGTTGGATCTATGACATCTCATATTGGTAGGCTAGACTTGACACACGAAGATTTTGATATTCGCTAGATTAACTTAGGTCATTATCAAGTGTGAGGTAAATCGATCTTTAGGGTCACATAGTAATGTGATTGATAGTACTCTACCTTTAGGCTTATGTAATCGGGATAGATTAACTACGGGTTACATTAGCGCTATTGGACCTAAAGCCCATTAAAGAAAAATAAGTTTTCTCGATTGTCTGCTAGAGGGTGGTGGAATTCGATAAAATTAGTGGGAGAACAATTAAAATATAAAAGTCCAAAATTTTAATTGTAACGATTATTACGAACTAAACTCTAATTATTGTCTTCTTAAAATTTTCTCAGCAACAATGTCCAAACATCCCCTTTCCTCAATCCTCGACCAAAACAAACTCACCGGTCCAAACTATTTGGATTGGCTTCGCAATCTGAAACTTGTGCTCCAAGTCGAGGAGCGTCTCTATGTGCTCAATGAACGTCCCCCCGCTGCTCTTCCTGCGACTGCTACTGCTGACGAGACTGCCACTTTCGAGGCATGGAAGAAGGACGACCTCCATGCGAGGTGCTACATGCTAGCATCCATGGTGCCAGAGCTCGCGAGGAAGTATGAGTCTCACGTGCATGCTTATGATATCAAGCACCATCTTGAAAGCATGTACAGTGAGAATACTAGGGCATCGAGGTACTCAGCTACCAAGGAGTTGATCACCATGAGGCTGCGTGAAGGGGCTTCGGTCCACGAGCACGGTCTCAAGATGATCACTCTCCTTGAGAAGCTGGTGAACCTTGATGTCACCCTCCCGGCCGAGCTCTCGGTGGATTTGATCCTACTGTCCCTTCCTAGTTCTTATGAATCGTTCATAGTGAACTTCAACATGAACAAGCTCGATCCACCATTGGATGAGTTGTTGAACATGTTGGTCAGTTATGAGTCCACAATCAAGAAGGAGAAATCTGTTCTCCTAGTTGCTCCTTCTGCAAAGAAAGGTTCTTTCCAGAAGAAAAGGAAAGAAAGGAGTTTCGGCCCGAGCAAGAAACTTGAGAAGGGCGAGTCGAGCGGAGTGAAGAATGACAAGGTCACCAAGCAAGTTGATGACGCTTGCCATCATTGTGGAAAGAAGGGCCATTGGCGACGCAACTGCAAGGCTTACCTCGATCAGAAACGTTCTGAAAAGGGTACGTATTTAGTTGAAGTTAACTTGTCCGTTAAATCTTCTGCTTGGGTATTGGATACTGATTGTGGCTCACATCTTTGTAATGATTTGCAGCTCATGACAAGAAGTAGGAAGCTTAATGTGGGTGAGACCTACCTAAGAATGGGCAACGGAGCAAGAGTTGCTGCTGAAGCTATTGGGACAATTTATCTTTCTGTTTTGGATTCTAGTTTTTCCATTGTTTTGAACAATTGTTTATTTGTTCCGTCACTTATTCGAAACCTTATTTCAATTCCTGTTTTGGATAATGAAGGTTTTACTTTTGTTTTTGGAAATTCGATTTGCATTATACAAAAGGAACAAAATATGATTTGTAAGGGACAACTTATAAACAACTTATATGAACTGAATCCAAGTGAAATACCTATTAACATTATATCAGCAAAACGAAAAGATATAAGTCTTAACCCCGCACAACTTTGGCCCGCTCGACTAGGTCACATTTCCTTGAGAAGGATGAACAAGTTTGTTAGTGAAGGAATGTTCTCTTTGGAGGACGTTAAATCACTTCAAACTTGTGTATCCTGCCTTAAAGGAAAAATGACCAAGACTCCCTTCAAAGGGAAGATGGAGCGGGCCGAGGGTCTTTTGGATTTGATTCATTCAGACGTGTGTGGTCCACTAAGCGTTAGTGCTAGGGGTGGTTTTAACTACTTCGTTACCTTTACTGATGATTATTCTAGGTATGGTTTCGTGTACTTAATGAAGTATAAGTCTGAAACTTTTGAAAAGTTCAAAGATTTTAGACACCAAGTAGAAAACCAACTCGGTAGACGTATTAAGAAACTACGATCCGATCGTGGTGGCGAATACTTGAGTACTGAGTTTATAGACTATCTTAAAGAGAATGGGATTCTGTCTCAATGGACTCCTCCTGGAACTCCTCAACTTAATGGAGTTTCCGAACGTCGGAATCGAACACTGTTAGACATGGTTCGATCTATGATGGGGTTCACCGAGCTACCGGCATACCTGTGGGGTCATGCACTCCTAACTGCCGTGTGTTTGCTGAATAGGGTTAATACCAAAGCAGTTAACTCCACACCTTATGAACTTTGGCACTCCAAGAAACCCACGTTTAAACATATTAGGATATGGGGTTGTCCCGCTTACGTGAAGCGGCTAGTGGGAGATAAGTTGGATACAAAATCCGACCTATGCTATTTTGTGGGGTATCCCGAGGATTCCATGGGATACGAATTCTACTATGTTTCCGAGGCAAAGGTGTTCGTCTCGAGAAATGCCGTGTTCCTTGAGAAGGAATTTCTATCGGATAGAAAGGGCAGTGTAGTTGATCTCGAAGAAGTTCGAGAACCACAATCTGAAGTTCAAGCACAACAATCAGATAATGAACCAATTCAACAAACCACTAACATACCTCCTGAACCGTCGCTGCATAGATCCGAAAGAGTTCGGAGAGCGCCCGATAGGTTATTCCTCGTTGATGAAGTTGACCAAGGATGTGATCCTAGAACTTTCAACGAAGCTGTATCGGATACAGACAAGGGACATTGGCTAAATGCCATGAAATCCGAAATGGACTCTATGTACTCCAACAAGGTATGGACCTTGGTAGATCCACCCGAGGGAATCGTTCCCATAGGCTGCAAGTGGATCTATAAGAAGAAAATTGGAGTAGATGGAAAGGTATCGACCTACAAGGCTAGATTGGTAGCGAAGGGTTATACTCAAAAGCAAGGAGTTGACTATGAGGAAACCTTCTCTCCAGCTGCTATGCTTAAGTCCATTAGGATTTTGCTGGCCATCTCTGCGTGGTATGACTACGAGATATGGCAAATGGATGTGAAGACCGCTTTCCTTAATGGGGACATTGAGGAAGAAATCTACATGGCGCAGCCGGAAGGCTTCATATCTTCTGGAGATGAGCAAAAAGTTTGCAAACTCCAGCGATCCATTTATGGATTGAAACAAGCATCCCGTAGTTGGAACAAAAGGTTCGACACAACTATCAAAGAGTTTGAATTTGTGAAAAACCCGGAGGAACCTTGTGTCTACAAGAAGGTTAGTGGGAGTGCAGTGACTTTTCTTGTACTTTATGTTGATGACATACTACTCATTGGGAATGATGTAGGGATGTTGCAGTCGACTAAAGTATGGTTATCCACACGTTTCTCGATGAAGGATTTGGGAGAAGCATCCTACGTATTAGGAATACGGATCTATAGAGATAGATCGAGGAGATTGCTTGGCTTGTCCCAATCCATGTACATAGACACCGTTCTTAAACGGTTTAGCATGGAAGAATCCAAGAAGGGATTCTTGCCAATGTCCCATGGGGTTCGTCTCTCGAAATCCATGCGTCCTCAAACGCAAATGGAAATCGAGGAGATGAAAAGGACACCTTATGCATCCGCTATAGGAAGCATACTGTATGGCATGCTGTGTACACGACCTGATATTGCGTATGCTGTGAGCGTCACAAGCAGATATCAGTCCGACCCCGGCCCAGCCCATTGGAAGGCTGTGAAGGACATTCTCAAGTACTTGCGAAGAACTCGAGATTTGTTTTTGGTCTATGGGGATACCGAGTTGAAAATAGAAGGCTTCACGGATTCTAGTTTTCAATCGGACGTGGATGACTCGAAGTCAAACTCGGGGTATATATTCAAAGTCAACGGGGGTGCCGTGTGTTGGAAGAGTTCCAAGCAAGGCACAACGGCTGATTCCACCACCGAGGCTGAATATATTGCAGCATCAGATGCTTCAAAGGAAGGGTCATGGATTAGGAAATTCATCCAAGAGTTGGGTGTATTTCCGAACGCTAGCGATCCAGTACGGCTGTACTGCGATAACAACGGAGCCGTAGCACAAGCTAAGGAACCAAGAGCTCATCAGAAGTCGAAGCACGTGTTGAGAAAATACCATGTGATCCGAGAGATCATAGAGAGAGGTGAAGTCAAGCTAGACAGAGTCACCTCGGAGGACAATATTGCAGATCCCTTCACCAAGCCATTGTCAGGATCAGTCCACGAGAAACATCGAGAGTCGATGGGACTTAGATTTATGAGTAGTTGGCTTTAGGTCAAGTGGGAGATTGTTAGAGTAGGTGACCGGCAAGCCAACTTGTGGCTGTGGTCTTTCTCTTTTCTTTGTAATAAAACAATCGTTTTTCGTTCGTAATAATAAAATATCTTATTTGGCATTCTATATCTGTTATCCCATGCAAGCAGCATAGATATAGTCCTAACGAGTTACTCTATTACTGTGAGTTGATCTAGTAGAATCGTGAGATAACTCAGCAATGTAATGTAACTGTTAAACCTTGTTCCTAGTCGATGGGTTACGCCAATAATGAGGATACCAGCCTTTCCCTTTTGAGACTAGCACTTAGTGTATGTGTACTGCGTCTCATCAGTCCTCGGTGTTGTGACATCGGCATACTTGAGTGGGTGCTCATACTGGATGAGTTCACTGAACTCCCTCGCCCTAGAAATCTATAAGTGGTTCTCATTCATCGAGTAATAGGTTTCTAAGATATAGTTGTACACCATTAGTCCTTAAGACCCAGACATCACCGTGACTTCACTAGAGGACCGATTGTATCGTGACCTGTCCCTGAGTCCCACCGCGGACCGCTCCAAGGGCCAACGTTCGTGCAATCCGAAATCTAGTGTGAAGTCTGTGCATTGTAGTAGGGGATTCGAGCGCTTGAGTAGTCATGGATGTCCTGTGTGTTCTGACGGTTTATAATCCATGGAATCTCTGGCCAGAGTTGATAGTGGGGTGATTAGGGAAATGTGTTTCCCTAAGTCGCACACGAACGGATTTATAATACCTAGAACGTTCGCACGGTTATTGAACTTTATAAGAGGTCTCGGTGAACCAATGCCTCTAGTTCAATCGGGACATGTGCTACGAAGGGATCGTACTGTACGCTAACTATATCATAAGGTTCTTGCAGGCACTTCATTTGTATCTAGGGAATCATGATGCGTAGTTGCTAGACGCCAATCTTGATTCGTTGGGCACCGATTTGATCGGGGATTAGGTAAAATGAGTTTTACTCTAATCGGGACTCTTGGGAGGAGTTCATATAAGAACAATGTGTTGTTCGAATCACAAAGAGTTGTGAGCCCACGGCTAGCATACACCTGAACCATTGAGGGTCACACTTCTCGTGTAATATAGATCCTTGATAACAACAAGCATAGATTAATGTGTTAATCTTTGAACAATTGGATGTCGATATGATTGAATCCAAGATTCGTAATTGTGAATTGCGAATTGGAATAAACGTAGAGAAAGAGAGACATGCGGAATTTAGTGAACTTTCTAAATTGGGAAGTTTCCCGATTTAGCAAGTCCACTGAAGTGGAAGTTTCCAATTTTGGAAATTGGAAAATTCGAAGAGGCACTCGTATCGACGAGGACTTTGAGCTCGTCACAAATATAATTTTGTTATAATTTTGTGGACGATCGTTTATTAGAAACGAGGCCGACGAGGGAATGAGCTTAATGCATCAGTGGGTCAAGCCCAATGACTTAAGCCCACTAGGGTTGAAAACCCTAGATATAAATAGACCTCAAAATGAGTTTTGAGATCAGATTTTTCAGCACCAAAACCCTAGCCGCTCAGCCCCTCCTCTCGGCCGTTGCATCTCCGCCGCGCCACCGCCGGTCTTCGCCGGAAACCGCCGGTTTTCTCCCGTTTATTCCTTCGTTTATTCTTGTTGTTTATCTAACTCGTTTACATCTAGTGCTGTAGTTCGAGTGGGTCAAAATATACGAGGTGAAACCTAATTGGAGAGGAGCTGCTGCCCCGACGAATCCGCGCACCGCCGCACGCGCCGCACCGCCGCTCACGCGCCGCCGCTGCCGCTGCCACGCGCCGCCGCTGCTGCTGCCGTTCGTTGCCATTCGCCGCTTGCTGGATCAGCTTGTTCCAGCCGTGAATTGCAGCCCGTGGATTGGTAATTTGCAGCTTGTACGTGACTCGTTTTAGGATTTCGATTCGTCGAAATCTCACGCTACAAGAGGTAATAAATCGGAACTTTCGTAATTCGATTCGAACATGTTTGTATGATTATTAATTTGCAAGCATGAGTAATACGTGATTACATGTTTCGATTTTGTGAAATTAAAAATAAGCATGTTTCGTAATTTTCGGTTTTACGCGTTTTTCAATTAAATCGATAATTACCATATGTATGGCGGAAGCGTTAAGGTACGTTGACTATGTGATTAGTTTTGCATGTAATCGAAACTAGTTCGATATAAAAATTTTAAATTCCGCTGCGTATACATGCACGATCCCCAACACCATCTTTATTATTCTAGGTTTAGGGGCTATTTTTCTTTCGCCAATAAACCCATCCCTTTAATATTTACTATAAATGAAGGAAAAATTAATGTATATGACAAAATTACCCCCAACCCTTTACACCCAATTCTTAATTGTAACCCCAATTTAATCAATTTTTACCACAAAAATCCAATATTGACTTTTTTTTTTAAATATTTGTTTTTTCAGAAATTAGTTTTTGCCGCTGGTCTCCAGCATTGAATTTTCCAATTTTTTTGTAAAGTTTTTTTCTGGTCTGTTTTTTACACCGCCAGTTTTCGGCGTTGACCGCCGGTCTCCGACGTTGATTTTTTCTAGTGGATTTTTTTTACGCACGCCGCTAAACGTTACCGTAATTGTGCTGTCATTAACATACCGTAATTATACAGTCACTGAAAGTAAATTAAGGTAATTATACTGTCACTGACAATACATTAACGTAATTGTATTGTCGTTGACAATACATTGATGTAATTGTACTGCTGTTGACAGTACAATTAGAGTCAACGACAATATTATTATTATTGTAGTTATTTTTTTTAATATTGTTTGATTTGTTGACAAGTCGACATAATTATATTACTGTCGTTGACAGTAAAATAACGGTAAACACAATAATATTACTGTCAACCACATAAATATTATTATTTTTTGGGTTTTTTGTTTTGTTTGAGTTATTGATGGAGTAACGTAATAATATTACTTTCTATTATTGTAATATTACTGTAAACACAATTATATTACCGTGGTTGACAGTAATATTACTGTTGTTACAGTAATATTACTGTCAACCACAGTAATACTAATTTTTTTGGTTTTTTTATTATTGTTTACCTTAGTTGAACGGTCAACATATTAATATTACTCTATTAATATTATTGTCAACCACAGTAAGATTAATTTTTTGGCTTTTTATTATTGTTTACCTTTGTTGAACGATCAACATATTAATATTACTCTATTACACAATAATAATGACTGTACTAGAGATTAATATAGCAATATTACTCTGTTAAACTGTAGTATAGTTAATTATACTATGTTTAATAGTAATATTGTTAATATTACTATAAAGCACAACAATATTGTTGTATAAATGGGGTAAAAAGATGTTAAAGAATGGAAAAAATTCAAAAAAAAAATTAAAAAAATTCGAAAAAGTCAACGCCGGTCTGCATTGACCGCCGGTTAACGCTGGAAACCGGTGGCGGAAAAATCAGGAAGAAGAAAAAAAATAATTCAAAAATTCAACGGCGGAAACTATAGGAAAAACAGGAAGAAAATTTGGGTTTTGGGTTAAAATTGAATAATGTTTGAAATTTGGGGTCAAACTGAGGTTATATTAAATGAAAGGATGAAATTGGAGCATATTAAAATGTGAGGGGCTATTTTAGTCTTTTACAAACCTATAGACCATGTGTGGACTTTTTGGTAAAATAGTTTATTATGTGGACCCTTTTATGAATAAGTACCCATTGATGGGCTTATCTGTAAAGTGCCCAATATTAAAATCCAATAGGTCTTTTGGATTAAGTTGATCTCGATTTTCCACTAATCTTGGTTTTTAAGAATCCATGAACTTCCAAAAGACATATAGTCTTTCGAACATGAAGACTAACTTATAATCTACCACGCCCCAAAATTTTGAGACATGATTAATAATAAATAAGTTTAGGAAAAAGAATCACATGATGAAAAAAAATCGACCAGCTTCGCTGTTTTAACTTCACAAATTTATTTATGTTAAACTACTTGTCGGAAAAATCTGAAAATTTAGTACAACATTCCAACGCAGTGTAGAATGTGCCAGTGAAGTAGTTTAGAATATCCCACGCTTGACGTCTACCTCGCAGCGCCTCTGTCAAATATGCAATACTATCATTGTTGTACCTCCGCCACTGCAGTTTAAATGGAGGAAATTGGACAATTGTTAATCATGTTAAGATACACAAAGTGACTTCCTGTCTCAAGATGCAATATTGTCATCTGATAAGATAGCTATAAAACACCTTCAGGACCCCAAAGTAGCAAATAAGTCTGATTTCCAGAACTTCTAGCCTACAACACCAAAGCATTGTAATATGTTGCTACGACCACGCCCACGTCCGTGATGGTCATCCACTTTTCAATTGGTGCCTGAGCGACTTTCGCCAACACATGATATACATAGTTACCACCACCGAAATAATCCTTGAACAACTCCTCGTTGCTTCTGAAACACTTATAAATATCCAATATAACCTGCATCCAATCGTCCTCGTGATCCTTCACTGCATACGCAACGCTTCTATAACCACAATTACCATCCCCTCGAACGTTCGTCCATGTCACAACCTCAGGAACAAGGTAGAAATGAAGATGTCGAAAAAAATCAGGCCGGGGCATTCGTACCGTTTTGGGTCCACTCACAGTCGATGAACGGCTACGATTTATGCTAGATCTCTCAGAAGATGCACCACGCCCTATGTTGCCTTGTCCTCGTCCTCGTCCTCATCCAGTTACGTTATTTTCATTTGTTGTGGGGTATAGTGGATACTCATGTGCTGATTGATCCCTCCGTGTGGAGTCGTTCTAGGGTGTGCCTCTCGGACAGTCTACTACTGGTGGTTTATTTAATTCCATCTCCCCAAAATGCATTCGTTAAAAAAATACATATGTCACATCAATGATCTCAATTTCAGACCGTTGACGCAGCTCATCAATTAATCCGTCTAGCCGAAAAATAGTTTGTGTCCTGTGATCGGAAACAGAACCAACACTTTCTTCTTGGCTACCATCCACCAAAACCGTTGTCCTCCGTAACAAGTGAACCCCTCCGCATAAAATTAATCACCTCGCGAATTTACCTTTATAGCAATTTCATGTTTGCATGGGAGGCCATGAGTTGTCCTCAGAAAATGAGTACAGCTGTGTAAATCTGTATCCATCTCAGCATCCAAAAGATTCAGAGCGGCATGAGTTACAATTCCACCGGACAAAATTTTAAACACAGGCACATAAATCGTCTTAGCCCGAATCCTCTTTGACTTCGCAAATTCATTCAGGATCTAAACTGATATGTTATTTGTTAATGACAGTGTGCCCAAAATGTGTCAAATCCACCTGTGGACGCATCCAACCATATCTTGAATGCTCTATGGTTACTTTCCACCCTAATAAGATTAAAGTATGTTACATTTCAGTACACAAAATAGCATTAAGTTACATATTTGTATTTAACAAAAAATAAATACCTGTTAGTCGTTGTATTGCCCAAATGAAAAATATAATCCGTCCATGCACGAACAAATTTCTCTTTGTATATGATCCAAGTGTCCTGGAGGTACTCGATCAACTGTGGATAATCTGCGTACTCGTCCATCGAAGCCATGAAATTCCTGTTGAAATCTTCCTTACACAGGGATGTTACAACATTTTTCACGGCCCACGTACGAATGTAATCCCTCGCGACTTACTATTGCCCAAACATCATGCAGCACGACGACCCACATTCATGTTAATGTGCCAAACACATAAAAGATGATCCACGGTCGGAAATACATTCTCTAACGCCTTTAAGAGTCCTAACTCTCGATCAGTCACAATTACACTAGGTAGAGTGCCTGGCGGGTAAAGTCTTTTCAGTCTCTGCAATACCCACGTATAACGGTTTTCATTTTCATGGTGCATAAATACCACTCCAACAGTAAAATTATAAACCACAGAAGTAACAACAACAATCTCCAACAACTGCATTTTGTATTGATTGGTTTTGTAAGTATTGTCAAGTAGTATAACGTACGAAAACTTCCTTAGCAATTCGACAGACAAAGGGTGAGCCCACATCAAATCAATAACTTCATGTGGTGTTTCATCACTATGAATCCACTTGTAATAGTTGTGTTCCTCAAGCAACCCAATCAAATGTTGCATTATTCTGTGGTCACCCCTAGCTTGTTTCTAGAAATGATCCTTTGCATTGTATATTTGTTTCATATACGCATCGAGACCCAAGCCATTTTGTTTCAAGTTAGTCATAATCTTCTTCGGCGGCACATGACTTTTTGACAGATTTTTAATAATCTCCAACTTCTTTTGAGACAATGGACTCAGCCCAGGCCCAGGCGTATATACCGGATAATGATTATGCTTTCCATATAATATTCTGAGCTCCCATCTATCATCCAACCATTTCACTCCCGCAACCTGAAACCACAATGGATTTTTTTGCTACCAGTCCATCTTCTCGGGCGCGCAGTTGGGTTAGTTGATGGTGTATCTCGTTCGCCCCAAATAGGTCACAAGTCAGGTATGTTTTATTTTTAGGGCCACTTCTTTTAGCAAACTTTACAAAAAGATTTCTAGCAACGGACTTCACCCAATCTACCAGTTCTCTCTTGGAGTGAAACAATTGAGTTGTTGTAAAATAATCAGTATGATCGACTTCAACATCCGCCGTATTGTGCTAGTTTCCCTGAAAAAAACGTAAAAAAAATTAAAAATAAAAATAAAAATCAAAAAAAAAGGGGGGGGGGGGGTGTGAAGCAGTTACACATGCCCGGTTTTGGGCGTGGACCGGGGTTGTGCACGCCCGTTTTGGGCGTGGATCGTTGGTTTGCACGCCCAACTTGGGCGTGTAAAACAGCTTCGGGCGCCCGAGTTGGGCGTTTGCCCTTTATGTCCTGATTTTTCGAATGAAATGATGAAATTTTACCTCGTTATGATGTGTATCCCGATCTTCATCCGATGAGCTCATTTGTGTTCGTATATCACTTCAACAAAAATGATTTTATGCAAAATTAGATTTTATTGTTAATGAGAGAGGTTTGTTTTCTAGAGAGAGAGGGGAAATTAGGTTTGAACTACAAATAACAATTTTTAAACCCTATAAAGTAAGTCCCTTTATAAAAGATTCAACATATTTTGAGAAATAACTAAAATAGTATAGCTCTGTCAGCAAAACTTGTATGCAGCGGACGAAACTTTAAAAATCCATTACAAAATCTATTTTCATCCAAACAAATGTCTAACTTTCTAGTGGTCCATTTTTGTGAATCTAGATTCAATTAAAGTTGGAATAACTTCGATCCGAAAAGTAAAACTCAGGTTTTAAAATATAATACCAAACTCACGTAAAACTCTTCAGCCTTTAAGAGAAAATTCATAGCTTACTCATTTGAAATCCAATTTCAGCAAACTCTGTATGAAACTGAAGCTAATAAGATAATTAATAAGCACCTAAAATATCAAAATCATTGAACATCCAATTCACCATCAAACGAAGGCTAAGATCAATCCAATAATGCATACCCAACATAAAGTTACATCTCAAGATTCCAAATTTCATATATAACTAAATTAACAACACCTAAAGCAAAGAAAACATACTCGGCTTCAAGCCAACATCGCACAAATGGGTTCTCAACATCCGAGCATGCTAATAAACATAAACATAAAAGTCTCAGAATTCAAGTAAGCAAATCCACTCCAAAACATATTCTCGATTCAATCACTACGTTAATCTAACTTATCACCTCAAAAGTAGTAGAGGGTGAGCGAAAGCTCCATAGTAGTAATGATCTCAAAGATTTAATAAAGTTAATGGTTATGCAACTCACAGTGTATGCTCAAACACGAAATACTTTATAGAAAACAGTTTCCGAAAAATATTTAATGAGCAAGTCAAAACTATTTTTCTTTTCAAAGCTCACAGTTTTAACCAAATCATGTAATGTACGTAATAGTCCCTTATGGACTCTGCCTGTTACCACACACTGCCAGTCCTGTTATAATCTCTCATGAACTTTGCCCGTTTTCACAACCGGTCCTGTTATAATTCCTCATGAACTCTACCCGTGACTGCACATAGCGATCCTGTTATAGCTCGATCAATCATGAGCTTTGCCCGTGACCGCACACTGTTAGTCCCGTTATAGTCCGATCAACATGGACTCTGTCGTCTTTATGGGGTGCTAGCTCGAAGGAAAAGTTACCTCCTGCGCAGGTTTCCGGTCTTTCACTGCGGAGCTAGTCAAACCCACTATTTTCGTCGCTAATAATAAATATTATTTAATATTTCCTCTTTATTACGCTACGTTTATCATTATTCGTCGCCAACCCAATAAATTTTTTTTTTCACAATTGCACTAGCGACGTATACGTCATATTCGTCGCGAACGTTAAAAAAAAAATTGCAAAAAAAAAAATTCATGCGTCGTTTATATAAAAACGTCGCTACTAGAGTTCTTTTTTGCACTTTGCGACGTTTTAGTGATATTAGTCGCAAAGGTGGCGACGATTACTATTATCGTCGCAAGATATTCCATGGAAGTCTTTTTTTCCGACATCTTGCGACGTTTTTAGGAAAAATCGTCGCAACCTAGCGACGATTCGGGAATCGTCGCCAAAAAAAACGTCGCAAGTGAGCTGTTTTGGCCTAGTTACGTATACGTCTACAACCAGTTCGAACCGTTTCACTTGATCAAAACACATCCCAAAACCAACACTTTGAAGTAAAGGCTGTCAGAAAAGATCGATTGGCGTGAGTAAACAAACATAATAAATCACATGTAAATTCACAAATATTAAAAACTTTAAAATCATAACCCCTACCTCGATTCCATAATTCAACCCACAAGGTTAACACGTTGTGTCACCACGTTCCTTAGCACAACCTATGAACAAGCAAATAAGGTGGAATTTAATTTCACTACCACGGGTTCACATATAAACATTACTAACTCAAATAAGTCTTCAATATGTTGAGTTATTAAGTAAAATTAATATAAATAGACACATGCTTCAACTATAAACACAAACACGGTACACGCACACACATACACTATATATATATAAATATCATATGATGTATCATGCAACACACACCTAATACACGTAGTAATAACATTACAGACACGCGCACACAACACATATGTTACATACACATGCAATAATAGGGCTAGTTAATAAAATAGCTGACTCGATGAAACCAAATTATTCAGATTCACACAATAATCAAAGGCTTAGACGAGTATCTGCCCTGCAAATCTTCTCCTTCATTCTTCGTCTTGCCTTTTCCGTCGATTCCTTCTTATCTAATTTCTTCTTCCAAAAGAAAACTGTGGTTGCTCTCTCACACGTTCTTTTCTTTCATCCCTTTCTTTCCTTTTTTCTTTTTCATGTTGCCGTATCCTTCCATCCTAGCCGCCACTCGTCCTTTTATTTTCTCTTTCTTTCTCCTCTTCGTGTCTCTCACGTTTTGTTTAGTCAGAACTGCCGTCGTTTCTTTCTCCTTCTTTTTCTGTTTTGCGGTTCCACTAAACCATTTCCTTAATTTAGGGTTTCCTATCCCCTTAAACTCTAATTAAATAAATCAATAAATCCTATAATCCTATATGCATGGTTATCAAATCGTATATCGAATCAAAAAACGTTTTGTCAAAATTACGAATCGTAAATTGTAACGAATCGTAAATCGTAAGATTTATTAAATTTTATTAAAATATTAATATATTAAATGATGTACACTTATTTATGAGACATTGTATAATATTAACAACAATAAATATATATATATATATATATATATATATATATATATATATATATATATATATATATATATATATATATATATATATATATATATATATATATATATATATATATATTACTTTGTTTTTCAATAGAAATCTAACCAAACTACAAAGTTATATGATTAACATGCTAACATTTAAAATTTACTAGTAAATGGAATTTACAAAAATTTAACACAATAAAAATAAAAAAGTTTAATATTAAAAGAATTTCTTTAATTTGTATTATCCGGCAATGAAATTTTTTTATTGTTAGTAGTTCAACTAATATATATTCAAGATCTCATGCAAACTCGTGTCCGAGTAAATCAAATATAACATTGAAAAAAATATAAGAATAAAACTCTCTTGAATATATCTCCTACTTTAAAATATTATTAGAGTTGTAAAGTACAATAAAAATATTATCGATTTAAAAAAAATACAATTGGATATGAACAATATTAAAAGAAGAAAAAATAGTCATTATATGAGGTAAAAGTGTTGGTAATACGAGGAATTATCACATATTATTGTATTTGTACTTAAAATTTAATATTTTAGCACAATTTTTAATTTTATTCTAAAAATATATATATTTTCTGAAAATCGTACAAATCATAAAAATCGTAAATCTAATCGTAAATCGTAAAAATCAAATTTAAATCGTAAGATTTTTTAAGATTTTCGATTTTTTCAACTATTTGAATCGAAAATGATTCAAATCGAATCGAATCGTACGATTCAAATTGTAAATCGTACGATTTTGATAACAATGCCTATATGATAATAATATGATAATAACTAACAATTAATAATTAATAAAATACAAACAAAAATTTTACTGTCATTACAACCTACCCTCCTTAAAGATATTTCTTCCTCGAAATTTCCACCAGTCATTACATAATCCAAATAGATAACGCATGTATTGGAGAGGCTTTTAATATTGATACAAATAAAAGCATAGTTCTAAACTTCTCATACTAATAAATTCACTATTATATTATTTTGTACTCGCCATGGGCTATTGGTGTTTGTATATATTGATCCAAAATTCAATTTATAACACCGAACCAATTAATGGTCCTAAGAAAATAAATGAAGAACTAAATTTTCTTCCGTAAATTTACTTCATTTATTAACTCACGAATTTCCTCAATTAAAATACAAATTTTAAATTCTTCAATCGAAAGGCAATACTTAACATATTATTATAGGCCAATTTATCCTAGTAAGTAAGGTGAGTCTACAAAGTGGATTTAAGGAATATATTTTAATTGCTAGAGAATCAAGAAAACAAATTTAAACTAAGAAGGGCATCCCTAACAACTCTAGATTGTCACTTAAAATGGCTCCCTCAAGTCAAATTTTAAAATCAACCGACAGTCCATCACTATGAGGAACCGGTAGGCTACGGAGTGTAGATAGACTACAAGTTTTCAATAGATAGACATGCAATACATATTTAATTTTATTATCATTCCAATTCGGCGGTCTTGGAAAATAAAATTAAATAGTCGGTTACTTTGGTCCAACAAAACATAACAGGGACTTCGGAGTGAAGTGTAATTATAATTATATTTTATTATTAAGTGAGTAATCATCAAATCATCATCTTTAAATTAATTGTTCTATGATATCCGTCGACTCGGAGTGAGACAAACATATCACTATAATTTATTTAATAATTATCCGTTAGGCGACTCTTCTAGATAAATCTATAATTAAAAGTGCCCGAAGTGGGAGTGAAATTCGATAAATCTCCTTTCTCACGATTAAGTAATTTATCTTAAAGCATATGATGGAGACCTTAGGATTTTTACGCAATAAACTCCCTGATACACTTAATATTTTTAAAAACATTTTTTATGAGGGACTCTATGAAAATAATTACCATGCTCAATTTTTGCATTTTCTAATTACATGTCATTGGACTATCAATCAATTTTAAATTAATAATTCTAAGATATCTATTTTCCACCTCATGGAGAATTTTTTTTACCATTATAATCAATTCCAAATTATACGTTAGGAGATTTGTTTAGATAATGTCTATAATTAATTATGCCCGAAAGGGGAACAAAATTCGATAAATCTCTTTCTTCATAATTAATTATATTATCTTAAAATCTATGACGATGTCCAATATAATTAATCATAGAAAAACTATGGGCATCATTGTTTGTGTTGAATTTCTGTGTTCTCAAATTATGTATCGTGGGATCCTATTAATACATAAATTAATCATCCTATATAACAAACGTAGAAAAAACTACAAATCATGATAAATTTATCATGTTCAACACAATCATCTATGTTATCTAATTATAGGCCATGGTATCACTTAAAAACATTTATAACCAAATATAATATACATAGATGAAATGAACATAATAAATTAAATGCAACTTTATGCATGTCCAAATTCCATGTTGTCCCGTTCTATGTCATGGGATCACATAGAAAAAATAAAACCAAATATAATAAACATGATATAACACATACAATCATGCTTATATCAAATATAAACATACATGAACCATAAAATATTAAACAAATCAATTAAATTTTCTGCTATTATGGTTAAGTTGAGACTCCCGAATTTAGACTCCATAAAGACAGGAAGCCAAAATTCCCCGTATAACTCGAACTGCAGCTCGATCAGACTGCCCGAAACCGCTGGCGGACCGCTACCCTCGAACTGCTGCCTGCCGAGTCGCCGCGCATAGGCCGAGTTCGTTGTTGGACCGGTTCTGCTGGACGGGCTGCCTTCCTCGTTCCGCTAGTTGCCGCTGGACCGCCCGTCTGCTGGCCCGCACCACCTGCCCGGTTTTCCTAGCCATCGGACCGGTCGGTTAGGACACAGACTGGTTCGCCCTGCCTTGCTTCGTCTCGTCTCCTCATTTACTCCGGGAATTTGTAAACGAAAAAAAAACTAACATACTAATCTATTTCTATCTATGTAATATCCAATCTAAATCTTATCTCGATAAATTACAAAGAAAAAAAAATTATAGTAGGCACACGATATTCCATCAATATCTCGCGATGGGATAAAAAATCGACAAGTAACTGTTAACGAAACAGTGCGATCCAATAACATAAAACATATTTAAATAACCATAACCCTAATAGCGGATTTTCTTTTATGCGAAACAAAGTCAGAAACAAAACGCTACATGCAACATATAATTTTTTTGTTTCATGCAATTTTGGACAACTTGGTAAACCTCAAATGAATTATTTAAAGAAGCTCTGATACCAATTGTTGAGATGTGAAGCCCTTGAGCCAATGAAAATTCGCAAGACGTTCTAGATTAGCCGGTTTTAATGTTATTAGCATGATTTGATTAGATTCATTTAAAGCGGAATAAATCTACTCTAGCAAATTACGTTTTTCCCGTGAGCAGATCCGTTTCTATCTTCGGCGCCGAACGAGGATCCACGTCAAGCCTTCAATCCTCGAAAAGCTTTTGTTCAGAAATTTCCACCTCTCTTCCTTCACCGAAATCTCCAAGATTGTTGAACTTATGGTGAAACCCTTCGGAAAAAAATATAGTACCATGGGTTAAGAAGCTATTGTATTAATTTCAAGGCAATCGTATGAACAGTTGATTTTTGATGAATTTCTTCGCAGGACTGCTCATAATTTTCGGGAATAATAGTTTGCTCTAAAAGCCTATAATCTTCTATTGTAGATCTGGGATTAATAATTCTTCTAAAAGGGTGAACTTGTACTCGAAGAAATCTAAATCTATAATCGAGAAACTTGGAGAAAAAGGAAGAAGAGCAAAATATTTTATCTCCAACCTGAAATAGGCTTGTAAAAATTTCTCTCTCTGTTCAACCTAATCTTTATTATATATACACACACATAAATAAATCCTAGCACATATAATATATCATATCATAAACATACACATTCACATAATATCGCATACATAATTAAGGCAACATTATATATTATATATTAGCATAAAATATATATGCACATATACAATCCCAATTAGCATGACTTACATAGATGGTCACTTAATTCATTAAATCACATAATTAGAATCAACTACTCAATAAATAATGATGTCTACTTCTAAAACTACTATAATGTATCTAAATCACATAAACACATAGAGAACGTATAAATTGCTACTCGATTCATGAAATACACGTACATTCATATTTACTATATATTCAATAGGGTTAAATACAGTTTGCACCCCTAAAGTCTTCCCACCTGTACTGATCCGACTGGCAGCGGTGGTGCAGCGCGCGTATGTTGAAATGTTTTCTGATCTGAAATTTCAGGTCTCCTCCGACTTCAATATCTCCATGATTATTAAATGTATGGAAAATTACATCTGTCCTATTGTATTTCCATGAGTCGTGAAGCTTCTGTCCAACTTTCACGTCAATCCGAGTATTGGTTGATTTACGGTGAATTTTCTTGCTCGACTGCGCAGAAAATCCGAGAGCAGTTTTTCATAATTGCCTTCTCACATCAGTGGCTTGTGGCGGCACGCGGGGACGACTTGGCAGCGGCGATGGCGGCATAAGTAATCCACTATCCACGCAGCAGTAGATAAGTGATAGGCTAAGTACAACAAAGAAGAACGAAGTGAAAAGGAAAGATGCCAATGCGACGGCTAGCGGCAGCGCGGCGGCTGGTGGCGTAGGTAGGGTTTCGGCTGCAAGATTGGCAGCTTTTCGAGGGAGAGAGGCTAGGGTTTCATTCTTACGTTTCGTGTTTTTATGTTTTTTGTCACAATACATATAAATCCTATTTATGGTCCTTGTGAAAACCCTAACAGGCTTAAGTTGGGTTAGACCTAACAACTTAAGGCCACTCTCTTTCTTGGCTCGTTTCTAACAAACGAATGCTCGCAAAAATATAACAATTGTATTTTGATGACGAACACAAAATTCTCGTCGATACGAGTTCCACTTTGCAATTTACCAATTTCTGAAATTGGAAACCCTAATTTACGACCTGCCAAATCGGGAGACTTCACAATTTAGAAAGTTTACTAAATTTCCATCGAATTCTTTTCATCTATTAATTTTTATCCGTAATTAAAAATTTCGAGTATTGGAGTCTATCACATTGATTTCCAATTACACTAAGATTAACTAATTAATTTTAGCTCGTTCATTTAAGGATCTCGAGTACACGAGTAGTGTGGCCCTTGATGGTTCAGGTGTAAGCTAGTCGTGGGCCAGAACACATTGTGGTTTAAACTCGTCCCTAGAGTTATAATTAAGAAGAAGCTCGTTTCAACTTAAACACCCAACGAATCAAGATTGGCGCCTAGCAACTACACATTCTGATTCCCTAGATACAAATGAAGTACCTACAAGAACTGTGTGGTATAGTTCACGTACAGTACGATCCCTTCAATACATATATCCCGATTAAATTAGAGGGGCTGGTTGATCGAGACCTCTTTATGAGTTCAATAACTGTGTGGATGTTCTTGATTATATAATCCCTTCGTGTTTGAATTAGAGAAACACATTACTATAATCACGACACTTTCAACTGTCGCCACAGACTTCATGGATTATAAATCGCAAGAACACACATGATATCCATGGATGGTCAATCGACCGAATCCCCTACTACAATGCACAGATCTCCCACTAGATTTCGGACTGCACGAACACTGGCCCTTGGAGCGGTCCTCGGTGGGGCTCAGGGACATATCACGATACAACTGGTCCTCTAGTGAAGTCACGGTGATGTATGGGTCTTATGGATTAATGGTCTACAACTATATCATAGAAACCTCTACTTGATTATTGAGAACCACTTAGAGATCTCTAAATCGGGGGAGTTCAGTGAACTCATCAACTTATGAGTATCCACTTATGTATGCCGATGTCACAACATTATTGGCTGATGAGACACAGTACACATACATTAAGTGCTAGTCACAAATGGGAAAGGCCGATCTACTCATTACTGACGTAACCCGTTGACTAGGAACTACATTTAACAGTTACTATACTTAGATAATCTCATGATTCTACTAGATCTATTTAAAGTAATTAAGTAACTGTAAGGACTATATTTATGCTTATGCAAGGGACAAAGATATGGAATGCTTAAGGGTTTTTTTTATCATTAATACGAAAATAGATAATTTACGATTACCGTGAGAAAACACAACAATTAGTTGGCTCTTCGGGCACCTACTCTAACAGTTATGATATACATGAAGAATTGAATTTGAATCCAAGAACAAGGGACCTATCCATAGATGATTATATGATCCGTCGTGATTCATTAAGATCAGTAGAAGCAAATCGAAAGCTTAGGCGCGACTTAATTGATCATGTGTGGATAATACATGGTCAAAATATGTAATAAGTGTCTTTAAGTGTTTAATTATAAATTTATGTAATTAAAATACGTAATAGTTATATTTAAGTGTTTACATATAAATTTGATTATTTGATTTATTAAATAATGTTGTGTTAATATTAGGTTATTAATTATAGCACAATGAATCAGAGTCACACGTGGAAAGGAATACATGTAAACAAATTCCATTCCTTCTATAACTCCATATAGTCGAAAACTGTAGTCCATTGGGGACTTACCTTTCGGCTATAATAATTCCAATATTTTATATTGGTTGAACTTTATTTTCTCGATTAATTAGAAACTTCATTGGGCTACAATAGAAACTAAAGAAGAAAATATAATCCGGGCAATTAAAAATTAATTAAATCCAAACTCTTACAAGAATTCATTGATTTAATAATTAAATTATTATTTATTTTCACTACCAAATACCGTTTATATTCTCAAATATTACATTCCAGCTCCGATTATCATTACTTAGATTCTCCCCGATTAAGATATCTTATAACCACCAAATAATTTATTCACTGCTAAATATATTAAATGGTTTCTTTTCATGAGTTATACCCGCTTAACTTATTTGTGTATGCCGGATACGAAATCCACCTGGCCAGGACTTGGGATAAACAAATCTTATAAGCTAGTCAAGGGTTATTATCAATCCCATATTTCAAAGATGTGGATTCTTTTCGAGAAATAATTTTCAAGTATTAATTCTTAATGTCTCTACCCAACGCACCGGGGGCCATTTCACTAAATTTATGAATTTCTCTCAATGTGACATCAAAGTAGAGATCATCAATTAAATATGTATGTTAGTTATCTTGGGATAAGAGAGTAAGTAATTTATTGTCAACTAGAAATAATACAGTTTCATTTATGAAAAACGATGAAACAAGTATTTCACTTTGTCAGGTTCAACACATGCCGGGTGTGCTAGCACAATAATTCAAAACAATAGCTACAAAAGTTATTCTCTGTTTACTGTGATCAAGACGAATCACTTAAATATTGGGCTACAATCTTTTACCAATGATTAGTCCATTTCCATCTAGATTTTAAACGTTTATCTTTATATTATAAACAAACTTTCGAAATGATATTGTGGTATGCCGTTGCACACCATTTCGAATACTATAAGAATATCACACTTGTACATTTAATTAATGGACAAACCATCAATCAAATGCACTGAATGCCCTAGTGTAGATTCTCATTATAAACTGATAATATACTATTTATTAATTCGATAATAAATTTATATAGCTAAAAGTGAGACTTTTAACCTACTATACTAATAGAATTTACAAATCATCAAGAGGATTCTGAATAGATTATTATTTTCAACAATTCAAGAATCAAAATATAATACGATATGAAAAAGTAAGATATATCACATTTAAGTGATCAAGAAGAAGTAATATATATCTTATTTGCAGTGCGCAATATGTTTTTCCAAGAAATAATAGTGAAGAAATAGAGATCCTCACCAGGAGTCCAGTGCAAGGGCTATAAAAACAACCACATTTAAACTCAACCTCGAGTGAAGCTCAACACCTAAAAAATATTAGAACTTAATAAGATTTCAAATGCTAATATATACGCATATTATTCTCGATCGTATCACATACTTGTTCCCTAAAACATACATTAAGAATACCTTACTGCCATCATTTATTCTAACAGTTACTACGATCCTGAGACATACCCGAATAACCTAAATGAAGTATCAAATTAAAGCTAACATGTTCACAGAGACCCTAAGCCCAAATTATCAACCTAAGACAACAATAACAGCCCCAGAACATGACTGCATAAATCGTCAGGCTTTTAACCATTTGCTGATACAGTTTATTCAAAAATTCATAACAAGTTCCACGTTTATCCAAAGATAACAAATAACCCTACGAGTTCACATAAGACCTCGGTCCCAAATTGTGAACCAAAAATAGCATAATCAACCCGAAACCAGCATATTACAGGATTGCCAGAACTTTGAAAAATCACATATGGTACAAGTTATTTGAAAAATAATAACATGCTACACATATCTCGAAACAAAACAAATGTTATGCCAAATTAAAGCTAACAACAATATCTACGCGTTCGCTCAAGACACCATTTCTAAATAACGAGTGCAACATAGCTAAAACAACCCAAGGAATGGCAGCAGAAACTGCCAGGATTTGACAAAATTCGTTTTCTGGCAGAATATTTTGAAAAATCATAATAATTTGATAGGTTATCCAAATTGACGAATAACTTACAATTTCGAACATAACAGCTATATCTACCACTCATCAGAAGACACTAACCCCAAAGTTTTAACCCAACACATAGAAAACAGCTCAGAAAGACTCACTGCATAAACTACTAGAATGCAGATTGGAACTACCATGTTTCCCCCTTCGAACATACACTCAAACTCAATCAATCTAGACAAGATTCAGAATATCCGTAAACTTCCCCATACTCTCTACGATTTTTAAGAAGGAACTGCCTTTGAAATTCTAATTCCAAATCTCCCAAAGTTTGACCCGAAAACAGGAGCGGCATAAGGTTTACTAATTGCAGAAATTTCGAAACAACTGCCAGATTTTGGGGGAAATTGGATAATCATGTAGTATTTAGTTTGTTCTACAAATTTTATAAAGAAACGAAATTCAAATTCGGATTCCAAACTTCTAGAACCAGGCTGAACATCTGTGTTGGGGCCTTGGTCAGCCATCTGGAAAGCCCATGGAGCGGCAACCTAATAAGCTCGCCGGTCCAATAAGTTCACCTAGTCTAGTATAGCTCTTGTCCAGGTCCATTAAAGAGAAGAAAGACGGCCGACCCACAAACGTAGGCCAAAGTGGAAGGACAAACAAAGGAAGCTGACCAGCTCCACCAAGATTTGTGATGAGGTTTTAATTGACAAAGAATCACGAGGGAATCAACAATGGCTGGAAGTAATGTCGTATAACTTAATAACATAATTTAAGTAACTTAATTAATTTCTAGTCTTGTATATAAACGGACGCAAGAAACCCTAATAGGGTTTCCTTTTTTTAATAATAATACCTTGATACTCTCTCACAAACTCTCTCCTCTATGTTAACTAAATTCCGTTCGTAATCCGACCGTCGTCGGACCAAGATCCGGCGTCTTGTGTACGTTCTTATGGTCATAAAGGAGTAGGGTTTTGGAGTGAGGTCTCGAGGAGGAGTTGTTTAAGAATTACGAAAAAGAAAAGGCTAAACAAGAGGTGGTGTCTAAACCACTCGAGGAGGAGTTGTTTAAGGCGCCAAATTTCGACAACAACGACATGAGTTCGCACGGACAGGGGGTCAACCACAAATCCAGTTGTAGAAACATATGAGGGGTACCTCATGGCACATATCGCCAAACAGCAGGAGAAACAGCGTCTGATGAAGGAGGATCAATTGGCAGAGGAAAAACGAATCGAAAACGTGCAGCGCGAATTACGGCGATAAAGGAGAAAAAGAACCGCCCCGCTGAAAGTCACAAAAGCTATAAGAACATCGAACGTCTGGGACATCTCCCATCTGGCAATTATTGATTCGCATACGAAGATGAAGGAAGTCATAGCTCAACCAACCACGGCCATGATATCCGAGTTCGAGAACCCGCGCGATCAATACAGCGAGCTACCCAAGAGAGCAACCCAAGATCAGGTTGCCAACCAAGGACCCTTTACCAAAGACGTCGTCGGGGAACCATTACCGGGAAATCTTAGCCCGATTAACTTATTTTATGTGCTACCAAATAGGAACAATGTTTGAACTGGGATACTGCTTTGGAAATCAGATTTTTGGGGATTGAGTTTATAATTAATGTGAAGATAAATCCCATACGTTTTTTTTCCATGCAGTATCCCCTTCACTTTTGTCTCTTCACTTACATTTATTTCGTCATGCATAATTTCTTTTTCTCAACTGCATTTAGGAATTTATTAGAGAGAGAGAGAGAGAGAGAGAGAGAGAGAGAGAGAGAGAGAGAGAGAGAGAGAGAGAGAGAGAGAGAGAGAGAGAGAGAGAGAGAGAGAGAGAGGTTTTTGATTTTTGTGCCGGTTAAATTTGATTTTTTTGTTGCAATCGGATCTATTGGGCCTAATCCTCACATTCCCACTTTTGTTACGATGTTTGAAAAAGTTAGTTGTCTTGGTTATTTAGTGTTGGATTTGGTATCGCTATCCTTTCACTTTCGCATTACAATTGCCGTGTGGTAGTGAGTTTCTGAATTTGTGATTTGTGTGCATGTTATGTATGGTGATTTCTCTCGCTTGCTTTCAAGATTATATGTACGTATTTAGTGTCCGGAACATACCCTAATTTCCTCAACCTCAGTACCAACTCCTCCACATAACTGTATACCGTCTACACTTCAGGATGCGCAGTGGCATCAACTAAAAACACATGTCCATGTTGTCATCGGGCAATATGGAGTCTTGCAACATTTCTATGAAAAGTTGCAGTGGTTAATTACCGTGTCCATGTTCTCCAAGGGCTTCTATCATTGCATTCCAAGACAGATAATCTAGATAAGGCATTGTAAAAAATATAATGTGACCATCATCGAGTACACCACATCGTGCATACATTGTAATAAGGGCACTCGCAGCTGAAAGGCTTCAGTCGAGGCCAAGCCGAATAAGCTGACCGTGAAGCTGGCGGCCTTTCTCAAAAGATGCAAGTACGGCACATGAGGTAATAGCTTCTGAAAATGCGTACATGCGTGGTTCGAGCATGTTTGACTTCATTTTGCTAAAGAGTTTCAAAGTTTCTTCACCAGGATCGTGTTGTGCTAATCCCGGAATCATTACTGTCAAAGATAACATATTTTTCTTTGAAATTTTGTTCAAAATGGATTTCGCCTCATGGATGTTCCCATTACATACTCACTTAGGCGGATAAAATTGTGTTCCACGAAATGATATGCTTGATGCAATTCGAATAAAAAATACTTCTTCCTTGTTCGAGTTCACCACATTTCTAGTATAACGTAATCAGGGCATTATTTACATACACCATAAAATCCCATCCTGGCTTTGCCTCCGTACCAAGCATCAGCACAAGCATTGAGAACATTGGTGTACGTAAAATCATAATGCTTGATACCTAAAGAATGCACACTTCTATATATATTTCAAATACTTCAAAAACAAACGCCTTCTGAACATGTCCAGAAATCATGGCATTCCATACCATCCCGTCAAAAAATTATTTAGCAGAATCAAGATATTCATTCTTCACATACCCTATTATTACTGCCGTCCATGACAATTCATCACGTTCCAGCATAACATCATATAACTTCCTCGCTGACGTCATCAATAAAGATGATGACGCCAGTGGAGAGGATGCACACTTCACACTTGTGTAAGTAAAATTATCTGGTTTGAAACTCATTTGTCTCATTTCTTTGAAAAGTTGAATAACAGGGATGGCCGTCGTTGTAATGGGAATAGCAAGTGATCTTGGAATTATAGCAAACGGTGTCACGGATTCTTAATGGGGTGTTGTTGAATATCTCCCTGGCCAACTTTGGGTTTCCCGAACACAAGTATGTTGCAACTGAAGTGGTTCATGCTGTGAAGGATCAACCTCCTGATTCTCAGCCTGCCGAGAATCATGCTCCAAGTCATCTGCCTTAGTTTAAGGCTTTTTATTTATATCATATTTGACCCTCAATTGTAGCTATATATTTAATTTAATTGATTCTTTCATAATTGTAATTACCATACTTGTATGTAATTATGAATATATATATACGGATTATATTCACCACAAAAGGTGTGGTGGTTTTCTCAAACTCTCTCATGGTATCAAGAGACTAGGTTTCTTAATCTTCTTTCCCTAATTTTTTTCTCGATGACTACCCAATCTTCCTCCACCCTTCTGCCCTTCAATACACTTGTCCATATGATAACAATCAAATTATCTTCTTCCAACTATCTCTTATGGAAAAGTCAGTTCCTTCCACTCTTAGAAAGCCAAGAATTAATTGGCTATGTCGATGGCACTACACAAATCCCTTCCCGTCTTGCTGCTGATAATTCGCAAACACCAAACCCCACATATGTGGCATGGAAACAAACCGATCAACGTCTTCTTAGCCTTCTCCTATCCTCTCTTACCGAGGAGGCCATGGCTGAAGTTGTGGGACTCTCCACTTCCCGTGAAGTGTGGCTTGCCTTGGAAAATACTTTTAGTCACCGATCAAAAGCCCGTGAAATTCGCCTCAAGGATGACTTACAACTGCTGAAGCGAGGCTCGAAATTCGCTTCAAGGCCCTTTGCGATCAACTCCATGCAATCGGACGACCAGTTGATGGCACAGATAAAGTGCATTGGTTTCTCCGCGGTCTTGGCTCGGAATTCTCGAGTTTCTCCACTGCCCAAATGTCCCTTCCCTCCTTGCCGACTTTCATGGATCTTGTCCCAAAAGCCGAGAGTTTTGAACTCTTCCAAAAATCATTGGAGTCGATTGCACCGACATCTGCAGTGTTTATAGCCACCAATCGCCAGCCTACAAAATATAATCAGCGAGGCTCCAATTCTCGCTCTCAATCGAATCGAGGAAATGGACGTGGATACGGAGGTTCCACTGGTAAAAGAATCACACGTTGTCAAATCTGCCGCATGGATGGTCATTATGCAGATCGATGTAGACAAAGATATGAACGCCACAGTCAGACTCCTCAGGCTCAACTTGCCGAAGCATTCAAAGCAACGTGTTCCATCTCCGAAAATGAGGCCTCAGATTGGTATCTAGACACGGGGGCCTCGGCCCATATGACCCCAACAAAATCATTCTTGGATCAGCCCACTTCTTATACTGGTAAGGATTGTGTAATTGTCGGAAATGATGCATCTTTACCCATTACCCATACCGGTAAAATATCCCATTCCCCTGATTTTCAACTCTTGGATGTTCTTGTTGTCCCGCGCATCACTAAAAATCTTTTGTCTATTAGTAAATTAACGAGTGATTTTCCAGTTAACGTTACCTTTTCTGATATTCTTTTCACCATTCAGAATCGCCACACGTGAAGAGTGGTGGCAACCGGTAAGCGAGATGGCGGCCTATATGTGCTAGAACGCGGAAATTCAGCTTTTGTTTCTATCCTTAAAAATAAATCTTTGTATGCTTCATATGATTTATGGCATGCTCGCCTTGGACATGTGAATCATTCTGTTATCTCTTTTATGAATAAAAAAGGACAACTTCATCTTACCTATTTATTGTCGTCTCCTGTATTATGTAGTACATGTCAAGTTGCAAAAAATCACCGTTTGCCATATTCACGTAATGATCATAGATCCTCAAAGGTCTTAGATCTTATTCATTGCGATCTATGGGGGCCATCTCCCGTTAAATCCAATTCTGGATTTATGTATTATGTTTTATTTGTTGACGAAGTCTCTCGTTTCACTTGGTTTTATCCTTTGAAATTGAAATCTGATTTCTTCAACACCTTTATTCAATTTCAAAAATTTGTTGAAAACCAATATTCTGCTCGTATAAAAGTTTTTCAAAGTGATGGTGGTGCAGAATTTACTAACAATCGCTTCAAAGCACACCTTAGTAACTCTGGCATTCATCACCAACTATCTTGTCCTTATACACCAGCACAAAATGGTCGTGCAGAAAGAAAACATCGCCATGTTACCGAGACAGGATTGGCCCTCATTTTTCATTCCCACATTCCTACTCAATTCTGGGTTGATGCGTTTAGCACTACGACTTACATCATAAACCGATTGCCAACACCACTTCTCGGAGGTAAGTCACCTTCCGAAATTTTGTATGGTACCCCTCCCAATTACGAAAATTTTCATCCCTTTGGTTGTCGTGTTTATCCTTGTTTACGTGATTACATGACTAACAAATTTTCTCCCCGTAGTATACCTTGTATATTTATGGGCTATCATTCGTCTTATAAAGGTTTTCGTTGCCTTGACCCCACCACCTCAAGACTATATATCACCCGGCATGCTCAATTTGACGAACTTTATTTTCCCTTTAAACAAGCTTCCCAGGCCCAGCCCATATCAGCTCTCCAAATCTCCAATTTTTTTGAACCAAGCCTGTCTCCTACTAATACATCCACGTCCATCCCTGCGCCTCAATCCCGACATATTCATCAATCCAAACCATGTATTATTTGTGTTGATCAAGTTGATGAGTCTATGCAGGCAATAAATTCTAATACAGGTCCAATGTTGTCCGACTCCACTACTCCGGAGATTATTACCGACGCATCTACGGGCGTTTCCACTCCTGTTGGTGCTCCAGTATCTTCTCATCCTATGCTCACTCGAGCTAAAGCTGGAATTTATAAACCACGTCACTCTGCATATCTCGGCCTTGTGAATTCTTCTGGGCTTCTTTATGCTCTTCTAGCATCTATCGATCCCAAAGGTTATAAATCGGCCGCGAATCCTGCTTGGCTTGCTGCCATGGATGAAGAAATCCAAGCTTTAAAAAATAATCACACGTGGATTTTGGTTCCTCGACCTACCAACACGAATATTGTGGGATCAAAGTGGGTGTTCCGAACGAAATTTTTGTCAGACGGATCTATCGAACGTCTGAAAGCCCGTCTTGTGGCCAAGGGATATACACAGGTACCCGGTCTTGACTATACAGACACCTTTAGCCCTGTGATAAAAGCAACCACAGTGCGTGTTGTACTCTCACTTGCTGTATCAAACAAATGGCAAATTCGTCAACTTGATGTGAAAAATGCATTTTTGAATGGCCATCTCAGTGAGCATGTTTTTATGGAGCAACCCCCTGGCTACATAGACCCATGTTTTCCCAACCATGTTTGTAAGTTACAAAAAGCTCTTTACGGTCTAAAGCAAGCACCTCGTGCATGGTTTCAGCGACTGAGCTCTTTTCTCATTAAATTGGGTTTTTATTGCAGCCGTGCAGACACATCCCTATTTATTTTTTATAAAAGCTCTAACATAATATATCTTCTTCTCTATGTTGATGATATAATTGTTACAGGCAACAACTCATCTCTTCTTCAAAGATTCACTTCCAAACTTAATACAGAGTTTCCACTAAGGATTTGGGTTCTTTAAGTTATTTCCTTGGTCTTGAAGCCACATATACCTCAAATGGCCTCTTTATCAGTCAGCTAAAGTATGCACGTGATATTCTCACTCGAGCTCAGCTACTTGACAGCAAACCAGTTCACACCCCAATGGTTGTCTCACAGCAATTGTCTACCGAAGGTTCTTTATTTTCTGATCCGACACTTTATAGATCTCTTGTTGGCGCCCTCCAATATTTGACTATCACACGTCCGGATATTGCTCATGCTGTCAACTCTGTCAGCCAATTTCTTCACTCTCCAACCGAGGATCACTTCCTTGCTGTCAAACGAATTCTTCGTTATGTTAAAGGCACGCTACATTATGGCCTCGCCTTTTCTCCATCTACTGCCCAATCAACTTTGATTGCTTATTCCGATGCGGATTGGGCAGGGTGCCCCGATACTCGTCGATCTACCTCAGGTTACTGTATTTATCTTGGTGGAAACTTAGTTTCGTGGAGTGCCAAAAAGCAGCCCACGGTTTCTCGGTCAAGTTGCGAATCGGAGTATCGGGCTTTAGCGCACACTGCCACTGAACTTCTTTGGCTAATTCATGTTCTAAGTGATCTCAAAGTTTCTATACCAGATCAGCCTCTCCTTCTATGTGACAATAAGAGTGCTATCTTTCTTAGCTCAAATCCGATTTCTCACAGGCGGGCAAAACATATTGAACTCGACTATCATTTTCTACGTGAACTTGTTCTCGCTGGCAAGCTTCGTACTCAGTATTTGCCCTCTCATTTGCAAGTCGCCGACATCTTTACAAAAAGTGTGTCGAGATCTCTATTTGAACTCTTTCGATCCAAGCTTCACGTATGCTTAAATCCGACGCTCAGCTTGCGGGGGGGTGTGAAGGATCAACCTCCTGATTCTCAGCCTGCCGAGAATCATGCTCCAAGTCATCTGCCTTAGTTTAAGGCTTTTTATTTATATCATATTTGACCCTCAATTGTAGCTATATATTTAATTTAATTGATTCTCTCATAATTGTAATTACCATACTTGTATGTAATTATGAATATATATATACGGATTATATTCACCACAAAAGGTGTGGTGGTTTTCTCAAACTCTCTCACATGCAATGACATCTCTGGTTCAGGAATTTCGTTGAACACTCTTTTTGGAAAGTTAAAGTTGAAAGATTTTAGTAGTTATTAATCAAAAGGTAAAGGATGTGGGCATGTGGAGTGAACCCAGAAACAATCATGTGGGCATGGATGCAAAGAGCAGGAGTTTACCTCGAAATAAAACATATGTAACTGTGCAGGTGTTGATAAATAATATTACTATGAGTTTTAGCTTGATTCATAGTGCATAATTGGCCAAAAATAACCATAAAGTAAGACATCCCCAAATAAAAGTAACTTAAGATTCATTGTGTCACTTGAATTAAGTTGGTTAAGAAAGAACTCAAACATGAAAATAGAAAAAAAAAACCCAATTAATTTATTTGTTCTTCACTTGTCTTTATGATATGAATACTTCTTATCTACATGGGACTTGGTCTTCTATCACGTGCCTGAGTGGATTTTATCTGACTTAGTCATATTTGTAAATTGCTAACTTTATGGAGCTATCATGTGTAGTTCTCCCTTCTTATGTTTGATTTGTTCCTAATTATTTGCTATTATTTATAGTAGTTAGTTTCAGCATTATATTATTTATAAAGTCTTGAACATCTGAATAAAAGGCATGCACCAGTCAAATAAGTTTCCCCTTTGTCTCTCTTCTTTTCTTATTCTCGTCATCTTCTACTCCCTCTAGAAAAAATCTCATATCAAGTCGTACACAAAGAAGGTTCCTCCATGGAAACCCGCAGCAAATCCAACTCCGACTTTTGTGTCGAAGTTACCGATATCTTAGCAAAACATGAGTCTTGATTTGAGCAAATTCTTGATGGAATACAAGCTCTACGAATACACCAGACTCAGAGTCACTCTGCTGGCGAGACATCCAATCGTCGAAACCAAACCATTACCAACACCGACCAAAACACTCATCACCTTATATTATTTTTTCACAAGTTTACTGGAGAGGACCCACCGGGATGGTTATACAAGGTTGAGCAGTACTTGAGTTCCAAAACATTGCAAAACATTGCAGCAGAACAACAAGTTCAATTATCTTCGTTTCATCTTAAGAGAATCGCTTTACAGTGGCATCGATGGATAACAAAATTCCTAGGACTGCTAACATGGGATGAGTTCACTAAGGCAGTCGTGCGCCGCTTCGGACCAACCGACTATGACAGTCCTTCAGAAGCTCTGACCCGCCTCAAGCAATCGACAGCCGTGGCAGCATATCAGGAGGTCTTTGAAAAATTGTCCGATCAAGCGCATGGTCTTCCAGAGAACTTCTTAATCGGGTGTTTTATTGCTGGACTTAGCGACAACATTCGCTTTGATATCAAAATAAAACAACCTAAGTCTCTAGAAGATGCAATCGGTGTGGCAAGACTCGTGAAGGAACGGAATATGTTACAACGGAAACCACAACAATCCTATTGTTCTCCAACAACACCACTGCCTAGAGTAACGCCTAGTACTACTAAGGGAGTACTAGGACCCCAGTCTCATTCCGTCGTATCACTAACCAGGAGGTATGAGAGCGCCGTGAAAAAGGGTTATGCTACTATTGCGATGGAAAGTTTGTGCCAGGCTATGGTTGTGAGCGGCCCCAATTGTTCATGATTAAGGACAACCCATGCTCGGAAAATTCCAATAATGGCAAAGAATTCATCCCATTCGAGCCTAATATATCTGAAGCGGTACCTGAGATCTCATTGCATACTACCGCGGGAACCAATCACCCACAAACCGTTCGGGTTATAGAAAAACTAAAAAACAAAGATGCGAACTCACAATTTTATAGATCAAGGTATCATGTCTCAATTTAATTTACATGTAACCCATGATAAAAAGTATCATGTCTCAATTTAATTTACATGTAACCCATGATAAAAAGTATCAAGTTATGGTTGCGAATCGTGAAAAATAGAGTGTGTGGGACAATTCTAAGCGCACACACTTATCATTCGAGGTTTGGTGGTTAGAGCAGACTATTATGTCGTTCCCGCGACGGCTTGTCAAATGGTTTTAGGATTTCAATGGTTTGAAACTCTTGGACCCATTGAAACAGATTACAAGCAAATACCACCCCATTTTCATCTTCAGTTCTATTGGTCAAGAAAGTGGACGGGACATGGCACTTCTGCATAGATTACAGGGCTCTCAATGCCATTACCATGAAAGATCGCTATCCAACTCTAGTCGTTGACGAGTTACTGGATGAATTAAACGGTGCGAAATTGGATTTACGAGCAGGATACCACCAAATTCGTGAGGATATACCAAAACCAGCTTTTCGGATACATGAAAGACATTATGAGTTCGTAGTCATGCCTTTCAGGCTCACGAATGCGCCCGCCACTTTTCAGATTTTGATGAACGATCTTTTCCGACCCTACCTACACAAGTTTATTTTGGTTTTCTTTGACGACATCCTCATTTATTCAAGAACATGGGCTGACCATCTTTTACACTTACAAATTGCTCAAGACATTCTCTCCACAAATAACTTGTTTCCAAAACAATCCAAATTCAAATTTGGTGAATTACAGATTGATTACTTGGGGCATATTATTTCACAAGGAGTGGCTGTCTATCTAACCAAAATAGAAGTTTCCTTGAACTGGCCTACACCAAAAAACGACTAAAGGAGTTCGAGAATTCTTGGGGTTAGAAGGGTATTACCGAAAGTTTATCCAAAATTTTGGGAGTACAGAAGAACCATGGAAAAAAATACTCACTAAAGAAGGGTTCCGTTCGAGGCCAAAAGCATCCAAGGCTTTGAACCAATTAAAACAAACATTGACATCACCATCGATATTATGTCTTCCGGACTTTTCCCAGCAATTCATCGTTGAATGTGATGCAAGTGGAATTGGAATAGGTGCCTTATATATTATCCCAAAATAACTGGCCAATTTCTTACTTTAGTGAAAGTCTCAAAGGTTCAGCGCTAATCCTCTCCACATACGAGAAAGAGATGATTGCTATCGTAAAGTCAATCCGTAAGTGACGTCCATATTTACTTGGTAAGACATTTATTGCTTGGACCGATCAAAAAAGTTTTAAATACTTTTTGGAGCAGCGTATAACTACCCCAGCCCAGACCCATTGGCTACCTAAAATTATCGGTTACGATTATGTAATCGATTACAAAAAAGGGCCCAACAATCAAGATGCAGATTCCTTATCCCGTGTAGTTGAATTTAATTTTCTTGGAATTTCTTTACCTGTAGCAGATTGGAGGAGAAAATTACAAGAGGAAGTTGGTTATGATCTTTTTTATTCTTCCATGAGTTCCAAGAACTCCTCTATGCAATACCCAACTTTAACACTTCGAGATGGTGTATGGTTCAAAAACAATAGAATACTCCTTAGTCCAACTTCTACTCTTATTCCCTTGATTCTAGCAGATAGTCACTCATCCCCTTTTGGTGGCCATTTTGCATTCCCGAAGACTTTAGCACAGGTGAAACGCATCTTTGTTTTGTCTTATATGAGTCGCACGATAAAAAAATATTTGCAAACATGTGATTCGTGCCAACGCTTTAAAACAGATTGCATGAAGCCTGCCGGACTATTACACCCACTGCCAATCTCAGCTCTCATATGGAGAGAGGTGTCTATGAACTTCATCGAGGGTTTGCCACGCTCTAATGGTTTTAAAGTAATCATGGTGGTGGTGGATAGGTTATCCATGTATGCCCATTTTATTCCGCTGAAACACCCATATACCGCTGTCACTGTAGCAAATGCTTTCATTGCTAATTTGGTTCGTCTTCATGGCATCCTAAATTCAATGGTAAGTGATCATGATAAGCTCTTTGTAAGTTATTTTTGACGGACTTTTCTTAGACTCCAAGGAACCACACTTCAAATTAGCTCAAGCTATCACCCACAAACGGACGGGCATAGGAAGTGGTGAATCGTACCCTTGAGCAATACCTTCGTTGCTTCACTAGTGATCAACAAAAAAAATTGTTTCAATGGATTTTGTTGGCTGAATTTAGACATTTGTCCATGCATCGACCAAGGTAACACCATTTGAAGTTATATACGGCATTCCACCCTCTAATGTGCGATCATATATTCCAGGGACTTCACGGTTGCGAGCAGTCGATGAACACCTTCAAGACATGCATACTAATTTACACGACTTGCGCCATAACTTCATACAAGCCCGGGATAGAATGAAAAGTCAGGCCGATCGACATCGACGAGAGGTTGCATTCGAGGTTGGAGACTATGTTTACCTCAAGTTACAACCCTATTGCCAAACTTCTGTGGCATCCGATGATCGCTTAAACCCTCAACTCGTTACTTCGGACCCTTCCAAATTCTGAAAAAAATTGGCCTAGTTGCATATCGATTGGACCTACCGGCTGGTTCGTTGATTCACAGTGTCTTTCATGTCAGCTTATTGAGAAAATATATAGGGTCCGTCCATGGTTCGCCAGAACGGAACAGTGCATTGTCGCAGACACTGCCATTCCAGTTCCGTTGCAACGTAACGGCTGCGTCGCGGCCGGAACAGACACATCTTAATTAAATTGTTAAAAAAAAATATATGTCTAATATGTTTTTAATAACAATATTACAATTCAATAATATGCTAAATATTATTAAAATTCCACAAACAAATATTACAAATAATATTATGAAAATATAAGCAATATTAATACCAAGTAGAATACCGAGCTGGAATTGTGTAACATATAATTGAAAAGTGAGGCCACAAAACTGTGATTCAGGGAATCTTTATTCTCTAACGTGGCCACCACCATCATATTATTTCGTTTTTTTTATTTTATGTGTTTTTTTCCTAATTTTTTTAGTTAAATTTGTTTTTTTTTTTCCCTTTTAAATTATTTTTTCCTGTTCCGGCGCCGTTCTGGTGCCGTTCTGGCCGCGTCGGGGCCGTTCTGTGGCTCCGTCTCGCCCATCCCACCGATTTCTCGGCGTTCCGATGAGTTACGGTGAAAAGACCGTTCTGGTTACGGATTTCGGAACGGAGGGCACCGTTCCCGTTCCGGAACGGCTGTTCCGGCCGGTCGGATGCCGTTCCGGCAAACCATGGGTACGTCCCTTCGATTTTGCCTCAACTTCCACCAGTTTCGGACTCGTCAACAATACTTCCCCAACCGGATCAATTCCCGATCGCCGCATTATACAAAAGGGGAAATATCGGCAAAAAACTGATTTTTTTGTCAAATGGCTTGGGGCACCACGTGAAGATGCAACGTGGGAAAAAATCTGGAAAAAAAAGATATATATATATATATATATATATATATATATATATATATATATATATATATATATATATATATATATATATATATATATATAACAGGACAATGGGTATATATCGTACCAATCGCTTTTATTCATGTATGCTTCAACGAGATGAGCTAGGAGCTTTTATGTCTCAATCTGTAGAGTTAAGGTACATGTCTATATATATATTGTAACACCCCACCTTATTTCATAATTCCTAATTCCTAACCCTAATTCCTAACCAAAATTTCATAATCCGAAAATCCTTATCTAAGAATTATTAGGAATTTAACCGCACGACTAACTTAATTGCCTTATGTACTTTGTTTGCTTAGAATAATTAATAATTATTATATGCTGATTTTATTAAATAACTATGTGCTTGATGTGCTAGAAATTTATATGTGGAATATTATGTGCCAACTTTATAATTATGTGCTTAAGTGAATTAATTAAGAAATTATGTGGTATTCTAATTAAATGTTTGAATCTTCAAATTTCAGTAGGTAGCAAGTGTAATTTTGTTTATTTGTTATTTGGTCATAGTTTGGAATTAGTGTTTGATAAAAAAATCAGTTTTTGGCTTAAACACCACTTGCTTAGTATTTTAGTTTTCATAAATTCGATTTTTGATAATACTACAAAATTGATTTGAATCTGAACATTTATTCGGATAAGAGTCCTATAGTTAAATTTGGGAATTTTTGGCGGTCATTTACTATTATTTCGAAATATTTGTTGTGCATGTGCCATAAATGGAACTTTTGTGCTTTAATCATTGTGCTTTGAGATTCTTAACATATTAATTATACGAATATAGATTTATGGCTTAAAACTCTGCAGCTGATCTATGTTAAGGGTCTTTAAGAATTTTTGGCAACATTTAATGAATAAAAGTGGGAGAAATCCCGTTAATGAAAGGATAAAGATGTTGGTACTTTAAGGGCATGGTTTAGTGATTAAATGCTCTTGTTAATTGTGCTTTGGGGCTGCATAGATTGTTTTGTGTGTGTGTGTGTGCGCGGGTGTGTATGTACTGTTGTGTGTGTGATTTATGATATACATATATATATATATATATATATATATATATATATATATATATATATATATATATATATATATATATATATATATATATATATATATATATGATTTATTAGGGATAACCCCTTTGTTCAGATTTTCTAATGAGGTAGATCCAATTAATTTTTCAATTTTTGAGATACACCCAAATATGCCAACTTGGCACAATATATTATATAATTTCCCTTTAATACCCCTGTTTTATTTTTGGACGGCATTTATTTCCTTAACTACGTGATATGAGATTCCTGATACGTTGCCTAAAATCACGGAATAAAATTACGTGAGTATATTGGCGGTTTCGTTATTATCAAATCGTGTATAATCGGTTTTGAAGAATTTCTCCATCGTTTCATCGTTTTCCATCGGCTTTGAAGAATTTTTCTACCGGCGTGGAAGTAGGTTCGGATCCGAGCGTTCATCGTTGTCCGTTAAGCGGGTATGAACACATTTTTTTTCGTTTTTATTTTCGGTGTATTGTGCAGGGGTTGTTGTGTTATGGTGGTTAGATATTTTAAGATTTGTGTTGATACGTTGATTCTATTGTTAGTAAAGTAGATCGTTTTTTAAAAAAATTACGTCGTCACATATACATCCTTATTTTGGATGATGATGTTTGTTTGGAAGAGGATTCACAGAGTTGGCAGAGGATGGTTCACGCAGTCGGACCAGAGTTGTTTTATATGAGTGTCGTAGTTGGTTTACGCAATAATCGAAATAAATGTCTGGTGTAGTCCGATTGATAGTTGGTTTATTTGTTTACAACAGTCGATTTTAGTGTGATCGGTAGTGCAGTGAAATATATTTCGTAGTCTTTTTTAATTGATTGTATGGATTATGCATTTTAAGTTTATTTTTGATGATGTTAATTTATGGTCATTCAAATGTATTTGCAGTCTATTTAATCATTTTTTAGTATTCTGCATTTATAAGTTCGTTTCATGATTTTAGGTTTTTTTCGATGGCGAATTTCGTACGGATTTTGTTGAGGTTTGGTGGGTTGGTTGCTTTAAAGAGGTGTTCGAATGGGTTTTCTCGCGGTGCAAGAGGAGGGTTCACGTAGTCTGACCAGAGTTATTGTATATGAGTGTCGTAGTTGGTTTACGCAGTAATCGAAATAAATATTTGGTGTGGTCGAGTTGATGAAGTTGAACCTGATTGATAGTTGTTTTGTTTGTTTACAGCAGTCGATTTTAGTGTGTTCGGTAGTACATTAAAATATATTTCGTAGTCTGTTTTAATCGATTATTTGGATTATGCATTTTTAAGTTTATTTTGATGATGTTAATTTTTTGTCATTGAAATGTATTTGGTAGTCTATTTAATCAAATTTTCGTATTCTGCATTTTTAAGTTCATTTGATGATTTTAGGTTTTTTTAGATGGCTAATTTCGTACGGATTTTGTTGAGATTTGGTTGGTTAGTTGCTAGAAAGAGGTGTTCGAATGCTATTTTTCAACCACATAGTATATTAATGATTTCAATATAGTACATTAATCTGCTATGATAGTATATTACGGTTATAGTAGTAGTATGAAATTGTGTTACAAACAATATATCACTGAAATGACAAGAACATTAAGAACAAAACCAACGTAAAGTAATTCCAACATAACCAATAAAATACTTAAAACACATCATAACACAATCAAACCAATATGTCGAGTTAAAAAACTCTAGTAAATTAATAATCTCATAATAGTATAATAAAATGATAATGGTAGTATCATACGGTAATCATAATAGTATACTAATGTATTACACCGGTTTAACACTTAACTGAAGTTACCAATCCTTTACATCGTAAACACGACATTAATTAAACATATCAAATCTTAGGGGGGTTTGGAAAATAACAACCATCGGAATCAATTGAATTCATTCAGTTTATGTCCTCGTCGCTATCATCAGGAATGCAATCGACTTCTTCGTCGGACAACTGCACAACGCCTGCATTCAATGCCTCACTTCTAGTGGCATCAACAGCTCCAACTAGTTCACCCCCACCCCCTGTTCAAGCATCATCAGAAACAACAAACAAATAAATCATTGAATGCCTATTCGTTCATAATAAATCATCATGTGCCTCGAACTACGATAATTGATTAAATAGACTACCAAATACATTTCAATGTACTACATAATACATTAAAATCGACTGTTGTAAACAAACAAAACAACTATCAATCAGTTTCAACTTCATCAATTCGACCACACCAAAATAAATATTTCGATTACTGCGTAAACCAACTACGATACTCATATAAAACAACTCTGGTCAGAATACGTGAACCCTCCTCTTGCGACTATGTATTAATCGATATATTAATCGATTATATAACTTTCGATATGATTTAGGGCTTGAATTCGGTATGCGATTAGAGAAGATCTGCAATTATACGAAAGTCACAGTCGATTAAGCAAAAAACATACCAACATACCGATGGGTGATGACTCAACAAGCGTCGAAGACGTACCAATGCGGTGTTGGTCGGAGTACAGAAAAGCCGTAAATCCACCGTATAGCGTGTTACCGTCGCCGGCGTATAGTATTATCTGGTTTTTTTCGGAGGTTTTGCAGATTTTTGGTAGCGCATTTGTGGGGATTGTGTTTTAACGGAAAAATATGGAGGGATTTGATATAATTTCAAAAGGTAAAGTAACGGGATTTGTGGATTGATTGAGGGATTTGTGGGATTTGATTGAGGGTATTGATGGAATTTAGTAAAATATGGGTTTTTATCAAAATGATAAATTTGAGTTTGGATCTACACCTAATATTTGTAGGACTAAGGGGCTTATATCTAATGGACCCAAGTATATATATATATATATATATATATATATATATATATATATATATATATATATATATATATATATATATATATAATATGATGCTATAATGATTTTGTGAATTATGTGCTATGCTTAATTTCACATAAGTGTATATGTATATGTGTGTGTATATTATGTGTGTGATTGTCGTGTATATGTGTATATAATTCCCTTGTGTTCAAATATTCGTTGATTGATATTTGTGATGTCGTAAAATGGTCATTTTCGTGTTGGAGTCACACTAGTCTCATGGTCATGCATAAAAACGATTTCATTTTAAAGAAATGAAAGGTTAATGGAATGCTTGGGTTGGATAAGTCGGGATACAGGGGGCCGGTATTCTAACCATAGTTACTATAACAAAAAGGGGTGGTTTGATTCCACCAAAAGAACGGGCTCAGAATAATATGCTTATCATCAAAGTAAAGAAGTTAATTTTTCACGGATCCGAACAACCGAAAATGTTTTCATTCATGCATTCGCACGAAAGGGTAATTTGCTAATTTTCGGTATTTGAGTCAATTTTACGTGTTTAAATGAATTAACTTTTTATGTGTGTTCGTTTGCCGACAAATAGTAAAATGAAATATATAGTTAGATAACGTGGCACTCGAATAAAATCCTTCTTTCAAAAGTTATTTTAAACGAAACATTTGGACGACGAACGTACCCTAAGAAAGTTTTTTGAAATTCTTACGATTTTCAAATATCCTAAGAAAGAGATTTTTAGTAATTACATTTTAGTCCTACTCGAAAGTTTTAAAAATTAAAAAAAGGTTCTTTTGCTTCCGCTATCTAAATAAAGTATTACGATAAAGCGGTTCGGTTTATCGCCCGACTAGAGGGGGTGCTATATATATATATATATATATATATATATATATATATATATATATATATATATATATATATATATATATATATATATATATATATATATATATATATATATATATATATATATATATATATGTAAACTATGCAGATAGACCATTTGATAAGAAAGGGAAGAAAAAATATGGGGAATTTTGATATAAAATTTGTAAGACAAGTTTTAAAATAAAGTATGCAGGATATCATTTGATAGAGAGAAGAAGAAAAAATATTGGAATTATAACCAAACAAACAAGGGTAAAGAGAAAACTAACTCCAAATCAACGTTTATCAGTTGTAGGCGATGCATGAGTCTACAATGACAGCGAATAAGATATAAATAAATTCAAGCTTCTCTCTGGAATCCAAAAGCTCCTTCTCCTTGTTGTCTACCTAGCATGATCAAAAGAAGTGTGTCAAGTTACAACTGACAAAAGCGTCTTGTTCAAGAACATTCAAAATAGTAAAAAGCAGTTTGCCCCCTAAACTAAGGGCCGATTTGCACTTTACCTCCCAAACAAAAAAAATTTGCACGTATTTACCTTAACTCGTTAATTCGTTGCACGGTGCGCCCTGAACTCAATTTTGCGGAAATTCTGATCGGAATGTTAAGACATATGCTTTGCACGTGAGATTTTCAGTGATAAATTCATTCATTCACTTGCATCTTTAATATTAAATACAAATAAATATTAAAAGAAAAAAAAAAGAAAGAAAAGAAAAAAGAAAAAAAGAAAAACAAAAGGAAGAAAAGCTGTCATCCGCGTCACCACCTTCCTTCCTAAACCCCATCCCTGGCCAAAAAAAATTCAAACGCTAATTCAAAAAATTTCCCAAATTCTCCGACGACCAACACCGCTCCTCTCGTCACGGATATAGCTTCGTGGGCGAGCCACGCAACATTCTACGGCGAAAAAACAACAACAACATCCATCTCTGTGAATTGGTGCATTACATCTCCTCGGCGGCCCATATTCAACCCCCAAATTCAGTTCAAATAAAATGTTTTCTAATCCTATTTTACTCATAGATCCAAAGAAGTACGGGGATAAGATTACGGTATTTCACGTCGAAGGAGCATAGGCAGAGATGGTGATTTCCTAAAAAGAAAAATTGGGGAAGATCCTTTTTGTTACTTCAATGGTCGAAGACTCGGTCGACGGCGGCGGGTTGAAATTAGTTTAGAGGTGGAATCAAGGTGGGGAAGGTGGATGTGGAGATGATTTTCCGGAGGTGGTGAATTTAAATAGAAATTGGGGAATATCTGTTTTTATACTTCTATGGTGGAAGATTCGATCGGCAAACGGAGGAGGAAACGAGTCAAGTAATGGCGGCGGGTTGGTAATAGTTTAGAGGTTATGATGATTTTGCCGGGGTGAGGTTGGTGGTAGGGGTTGCGAGCGAGTGGAGGACGGTGCTCACGGGGCATGTGGAGTGCTTGTCGATTAAAAGAATGGTATCGTCGGATTAAATTGACGGCAAGTGGCTGATGGGATTATTGGCTGGGTTTGGGAGGGTGGTGGGTGACGGGAAGAAGATGACAATTTCTTTTTTTTTTTTTTTTTTTTTTTTTTTAGAGATTAATTTATATTTAATATATAGAATGTAATTAAGTGACGGGACGAATATACCCCTGCAAATCTCACGGGCAAGGCACATATTTTAACTTTCCGGTCAAAATTGCCGGAAAATTGAGTTCAGGGGCACCATGCAACGAACTAATGAGTTGAGGAAAAAACGTGCAAATTTTTTTTGTTTAGGGGGTAAAGTGTAAAACGGTCCTTAATTTAGGGGGCAAACTGCTTTTTACTCTTCAAAATATAAGGGGTTTAATCTAATGCTTCTCCATTGTCCAATCGAAACAAGAACCAAAATCACATTAGCTTCAATAAGCTCAAGTTGCCATAAAATAGGGAGATATTTATTGACGTTCGGACGATTATAAAATTATCAAGAATGAATAACATATGCTCGCTGACATCCTTACTCAATGTATGTCGGTCTTTATCAAATGTAATATACTTTTGTCAATTCTCAGTAAACATATTACCAAAAGAACTTCTCCTTCGTAGGAATTAAATTTCAACGAAATACTATCATATGTTCGAGCATTATAAATCAGAAAGCATGCTATAACTTAGTCTAAAGTTAATAGATAGCAAGACATATGTGTAAATGGAAATACCTACATTTTTATGGGTTCCTGTTGTTAAGTGTATATTTTTACAATTAATTATATCTTTTAATTGGAGCTTTTGGTGTATTTTATTGATAATTGGTGCTTAAAGTGTTGATTTATTGTGTTTCAGGTACAAATTATAGAATTGAATAAATAGAGGGTCAAAACTGCAATTTAGAAGAAAAGGTGGGAGAAAAGTGAAGAAGTCAAAAGTCTGAAGGACAAGAGCCCACACGGCCGTCCGAGAAATACCCAAGGAATTGAGACTGTCGTCCGAATATTTTTCCATGAAGAACAACGTCTCTGGAATTGAGACCCCCGTCTGGAATTATAACTAAAAATCCACACCGTCGTCTGAATATCCTCCTTAGAAGAACATAGTCGCTGTAATTGAGACCCCCGTCTGGAATTATAACTAAAAATCCAAACGGGGGTCTGTGAAGGCGTACATGCGCGGTAAGGGACTTCTAATTGCACAAGGAAACTGCCTCTTTCTCCAACTTTGCCACTCTATAAAAGACCAATTCAAGCACACAATTGAGAATCATCTTTTTACACGATTTCAAGAGCAAATAAGCAATAACGAAGACGAAAAATTCAAAGACTCCAAGCATGTTTTATCTTCTATGATTTATTTTAATTCCGTTTTACTTTAATCGTGAGTAACTAACTCTTTTATTTCTAGTATTTTATTTCAAACCCTATGTGGATTTATGAATCCTTTTATATGATTTTATGCAAGTTTTAATTCCAGATTATTTTTTCTGCTTGTTTTATAAAGTGCATGAACTTGATAACTTTATGTGCTTTTCTGTTATTGTTAATCGCATGAAACGGAAGATCGGGTTAATAATTAAATCTTTAGCTGAAGAGCCTTTGTAGTATTAACATAGGAATATAATTAATCTCTTGGGTAGCCATTATTGAGATTTGTGCTTCATTTTGTGTTCTAGAATTAATTGTGTAGGAATACAATATTTGAATCTTGAGCATTATAATTGTAATACACGTGGAAGCGGGTTATGATTAATTTAACATCTCAGGTTAGTAATCCGATTTAATAACTTGCATAATTGAAGGAATTGGGTAATTAATAATCACATAGGGGGAATAATAAAATCCTAGGCTTGCTTTCTCTGATTAATCTTCGTGTTTAATTGTTTTCTAGCTCTTGTCTTTTTATTTACTTTAATTGTTTTAGTTTAGTTTAGTTTATTTCCTCAACATTCGATTGTGTAGTGTGAGCTTGATCACAATTGGTAGAATTTAGCGTCTAAAATTAAATAATTAAATATTCTCTCAGGGATTGATACTTGGACTTTTAGTCCATTATATTACTTGTATGATACGTGCACTTGCGTGTAGGAATTACAATCATCAAGTTTTTTGCGCCATTGCCTGGGAATATTTTAATTATTTATTTTATTCTAACTCTAGATTTGAACAATTTTCACGATTCAGCCAAATTTAATTTTTATTTTATTTTTATTTTTATTTTAGGTACAGTTTTATGCGCAGGAGACTGAATCTCGACATAGAACCGTTTGATCCCGAAATCAAACGTACTTTTCGAGTAGATATGAGACTTCAATGTGAAAATAATATAATGGAGGACAACAAACGCAAAGACGCGGATTGTTATTTACTCGATGCAAACGGAATTCGAATTCAAGACCAACCCCCACGACCTCCACTACACCCAACAGTTACGCCGCGGGCATATCAAGACTACATTGTCCCAACTCTTGATGGGTTCCGCCCAAGTATCCAGTACCCACCCATCGAGGCACATAATTTCGAGATCAAGCAAAGCCTCTTGACGATGCTAAAAAATAACGGGTTATTTAGTGGATTGGCGGGTGAAGATCCACATCTTCACATTGTTAATTTTCTCGATACCTGTAACTCCCATCGTCAAAACAACGTTTCCCAAGAGGCTCTCCAATTACTTCTCTTCAAACACTCCCGGGCAAGGAACTGATCGCCAGTGGTTGATGTCCCAAGCCCCCCACTCTATCTCGTCATGATCTGAACTCCTGAAACTCTTCATGAAAGTTTACAGCTCGCCAGAGAAGGATGAAAGAATATGACGGGAAATTCATAATTTTATCCAAGATCAAGGAGAAGAGTTATTCGAGGAGTGGGAAATATTCAAAACTCTTTTAAGGCAATGTCCAACTCACGGAGGTGAGCAATGGCGGCAAGTACACATCTTTTATCACGGAATTAATGAGAATGCGAGAACCGTTTTAGATGCATCAACTGGAGGTAATTTTATGAGTCAATCTATACCTGATGCATTTATTATATTGGATTAGATTGCGCATAATTGGTTTGCCAAATCAAGTGAAAGGACGATTAGTGGAGCCAAGAAAGTTCCCGGAGTTTTGGGATTAGATGCAATTACGGCCCTTCAAGCTCAAATGACCCAAATTTTTCAATAGAATCAAATCCTTTCAAAGCACATCAAAGTAAATCCACCACAGCAAGTCCAAGCCGTGGAGTCTCCATGCTGTGAAATTTGCTGTGGATCTCACTACACGCTCCAATACCAACAAGATGCCGAATCGCTCAACTACGTCAACAGTGCGCCTCGCCAATTCCAAAATCAAGGGTGGAGATCACTAGGGGAATACAGAGGAAATCAACAAACCCAAGGGCACCAAAGAGCTCCAGGTCAATTTGAAAATCAAGCCCCTCCTCAACAAAGCTATCAAGGCAACAATCCACCGGCCAAATATTCACACACTGATGAGGTGTTAGCCCAATTTATGACCGCCACTCAAGCCTCATTGCGCAACTTAGAAACTAAATTGGCACAACTAGCATCGAATCAAGAGAACCGCCGGCAGGAGCATTGCCATAGAATACGGAAGACCCTCGAAAGAAAAAGTTTGAGACTTGCCAAGCTATCGATTTAAAGATCGAGGAAAAAGAAGAAATTCGAAGCAAAATGCAAGCAATTGTACCTGAATGGGTGGAACCGATACCATACCCCCAAAGATTGCCAAAGAAAAAGATCGAGGCCAAAACTTGCCAAGCAGTCACCCTGAAAAACAGGAAGCAATTGGAAGAAGCCCCACAGAAAGAGAAAAGAAACACGATAATCGAGAAACCAAGAGAGCTTGAGGCAAAATAAGCAATTCAAGAAGAACCGCCATTGATAGTGATTGCACGGGCCCCACCAATTCCATGTCCTCATAAGTTTCTAAATAAAAAGCTCGATACTGAATACCAAGGATTTTTGGATAAGTTTAAGGAAATTCACATTAATATCCCATTCATCGAAGCACTTCAAAAGATGCCAAAGTGGATGAAATTCCTTAAGGACATCGTCGCAAAGGGGAAGAAATTGCAAGGGAACGAGATGATCCAACTCGCCGAGCATTCGTTTTGTACGATTTATACTTATCGAATCTTCATGTTTTGGTCTTCGTTCGTCCGATTTTTGGCTTTATTTGTACATATTATTGCGTTTCTTGTGTTATTTCTATTTTTAGGTTTTGTTAGCTAGTTTTGCCGAGTCGAAGCCTTTTGAAAGCAAAACCGAATTTTCAATTCAATTTTGGGGCCAAGAAGACCCAGATCGTGATACAGGAACTGCGTATCGCGATCTAGGGATGTCACAGAAAGAATTAGGATCAAGACCCAGATCGCGATCCGACATTCCGTATCGCGATCAAGGGGTTTATACAAAAGACTTTTCGATCAAGACCCATATCGCGATCCAGCACTCTGTATCGCTATCTGGGGGTTCTTACAGTATCCTTTTCACTCATGATCCAGATCGCGATCCAGCAAACCGTATCGCGATCAGGGGGGTCTCACAATGCAGATTTGCTTCAGACCCAGATCGCGATACACATCTCTGGATCGCGATCTGGCATGGCCGTGGGCAGTTCCCATAGGCTGCCAGATTGCCATCCAGCCAAACCGCATCGCGATCAAGGCACGACTTTTGAGAAAAGATTTTTTGTTTCAAAGCTTCTTGAGGAAGCTTTGCATTAAATATAAATAGGAAGGCCCTTTTCATTCTTCATTCTTCTTCGACTTTTTACGGTTTTCGACAGTTCTTCGCAGGAATCTTCAACGAGGGTTTCGACTTGGGTTTTCCTTACGTAATTTATTTATGTTTTGTTCTTCATTTCTTGTGTACATTCTTTTGACTCTATGTTTGTTATGAACTAAGAACATTTTTTTCTAGGGTAATGAAACCTTGTATATATTGATTTCGATCGTGATTTCTGTTATCTATTTGTCGTATTTTGTATTTTGTTTATGTTTTCTTGTATTAAATGCTTCTGATTGTTTGATCATCTCTTGGATCGATATTAAATAGGAATGAACTCGAGAGAGGATTTCTTGTTTGAAGTTAGGAAAACATTGCTCGGGGTGTGGAAACAGAGACGTGATGCACTTCGGGTAGCCCTTAAGGACTTGACCTAAATGATATCTTAATAGCAGGTTCTGAACGGAGACGTCGGACCTGTGGGTAGACTCTAAATACAATGGAGACGGCGGTTAGAGTACTTTAGCGTCTGGGTTAACGAATCGGAATGTGACTTTAGATAACGGATTTTTAGATCGTTGTTGATTATACATAGGTGGATTTCGCCCTAGAAGTCCCTTTTAAATCGAAACCCTCCCGTGTTGAGTTGTCGCTATTCTATTTACGTACATTCTATATTTGCATGTTTACGATCTTGTTTGTTATTAAACTAGGGTTTATCACCATTCCAATTATGTACGATCGGCTAGATAATATAACGATAATATAATTACATTATTCAGTATGTGAATCTAGAGGTCTCTGTGGATCGATATCCGGAACCACTGTTCTGCAAAATGCGATACTGTATACTTGCGGTGATTTATACGTGAGGAAAATGCGTATCAAGTTTTTGGCGCCGTTGCCGGGGACCAATTTGATTATATCTTTGTTGATAGTGTTACCAATTATCTGATTATTACTTTAGCTATTTACCTGTTTTATTTTTTATTGTTACCTTGATTTTAACTGATCACTTTGCTTATGCCCAGGCGTCGAAATTTAGAAATCATACCTTACGATCCCGAGATTGAAAGGACATTTCAAACGAAGTGAACCAATGGCCAACGATCAAGGAAATCCAGAGCACCTGGCCTTTGAGTACGATCGAGAGCCAGGACGTGATCACGAGCAACCAAGAATGAACCTACCACCCGAGTGAACAATGCGAGAATACCGAACGCCAGTTGTGAATGAGAACTCTTCGGGAATCAGGAAACCGACGATAGCCGCAAACAACTTTGACCTAAAGACGACGCTCATCAACATGGCCATGGGGAACCAAATCTTCGGAGCAGCCACTGCGGATCCGAATCTCCATCTTTTCAATTTCTTGGAGATTTGTGACACAATCAAAGTTAACGGTGTTTCTAATGATGTCATTCAGTTGAAGCTATTCTCATGTTTCTGTCAGAGACAAAGCAAAGACTTGGCTTCTGAGACTTAATCCCGTATCACTTACCTGTTGGGAAGAATTATCACAAGCCTTTCAGCACGATTCTTTCCACCCTCGAAGACTGCACAACTACGAAGAGATGTAGGCAACTTCAGAAAAATGAGCCAAGAGCCGATGCACGAGTCATGTGAGAGGTTCAAGGACTTATTATTGTTGGGTTTCGGGCACGCATACGCAGCGGAAAACAAAAATTTTGTGCGAATTAAACGACTTTAAAGCACACAAGTACATGCCCGATAAATTAAATCAATTAATTGCGTACCTTTGCGCTTCCAGCGAAATTAAAAACAACATACATGCTAAATAATTTAACCGAATTTAAATCAATTAACATGCTCGCGTTTAAACCAATTAACATGCTTGCAAAGATTAAAACGATTACATATAATCACATAAAATCATACGATAGCAAACATGAAATCATAGTTTAAACATAAACGAATCGAAACTAGGGTTTCGTGTATTTACCTCTTGAAGCGTGAGGTAGGAGCGTTTAGCAAGTCGAGATTGCTACGGAAACCAATCCGTACAATCGGGGCAGCAGCGGTGCAGCGGCAGCAGCAGCAGATCGGCCCACGGCGGCGCGTGAGGTACACGCGCGGTCTTCCGGGGCGGCGCGTGGGGCAGCGTGCAGCTTCGGCTCGTGCGTTGCTCCTCGATTCTTCGATCTACAGTCTTCCTCCTCTCGGATTTCACCTCGTATACTTTGATCTACTAAACACGTGGCACTAGACACGTAATAGTTAGAAAAACGGAAGAAAAAAAGAAGGAAAAACAATACCGAAACAATCGGCCAATGAATGGCCGATTCCGGTGAAGCTCCGGCGACGGCGGCGCGGTGGCCGAGGAGAGAGGGCCGAGAGAGAGAGGGTACGAGCGGCTAGGGTTAGGGTTAGGTCTTGTGTCTTTGTGCAAGGCCTATAAATCAAGTATTTATAGTCCCTTGCATAAAACCCTAACGGGCTTAAGTTGGACCGGGCCCAACAGCTTAAGCTCGTTAGTTCCTTTACTTGCTCGTCTCTCTCAATTCAATGATCGGAAAATTGCAACAATTACATTTTCGGAATCATTATAATATCCTCGTCATTACGAGTGCCAACTCTCATTTTCCAACTTTCCAAAAGTGGAAACCCTAGTTCAGTGCACTTTCTAAATTTGGAAACTTCCCGATTTAGAAAGTTCACTAATACGTTCGCCTATTCTTTTCCTTTTCTTATTCTCATTCATAATTCCAAATTACGAATGTTGGACTCAATCATATTGACTTCCAATCATGCAAAGATAAACTATTTTATCTCTGACCGTTTATTCAAAGATCTCATGTGCACGAGCAGTGTGACCCTCGATGGTTCAGGTGTAAGCTAGCCGTGGGCCCACAACTCTTTGTGGTCAAAACTCGTCCCTTAGAGTTACGATTAAGATGAAGCTAGTTTCACCTTAATCACCCAACGAATCAAGATTGGCGTCTAGCAACTAGTCGTCGTGATTCCCTAGATACAAATGAAGTGCGTGCAAGAACCTTCAGATATAGTTAACGTACAGTACGGTCCCTTCGATTCATATGTCCCGATCGAACTAGAGGCATTGGTTCATCGAGACCTCTTTATATGTTCGATGACGGTGCGATCGTTCTAAGTGTTGTAATCCTTACGTGCATGACTTAGAGAATCGAATTCTCTAATCATCACTTAGTCAGCTCTGGCCAGAGACTTAGAATGATTACAAACTTTCAGAACACACAGGACATCCAAGACTATTCTAGCGATCGAATCCCCGACTACAATGCACAGACCTCCCACTAGATTTCGGACTGCACGAACACTGGCCCTTGGGATGGTCCTCGGTGGAACTCAGGGACAGGTCACGATACAGCTGGTCCTCTAGTGAAGTCACGGTGATGTCTAGGTCATAAGGACTAATGGTGTACAACTATACCATAGATATCTCTACTCGATTATTGGGAACCACTTAGAGATTTCTAGGGTGAGGGAGTTCAGTGAACTCGTCAACTTACGAGCACCCACTTATGCATGCCGATATCACAATACCGTTTACTGATGAGATGCAGTACACATACACTAAGTGCTAGTCTTAATGGGAAAGGCCGATATCCTCATTAGTGGCGTAACCCTTCGACTAGGAACACGTTTGACAGTTATAATACTTAAGTAAATATCTCACGATCCTAACGATCAATTACTAGTACTTGTAATAACTGTAAGGACTATATCTATGCTTGTGACAAAGGGACAAAGATATAGAATGCCAAGGTGTTTTATCATTAATACGAATAAAGGTTCGTTCATTACAATAATAAATACGAAAGACCACAGCCACATGTTGGCTTGTTGGTCACCTACTCTAACAATCTCCCACTTAACCTAAAGCCAACTACCCATAAATTGCAATCCCATCGACTCTCGATGTTTCTCATGGACCGATCTCGGTAAAGGCTTCGTGAAGGGGTCTGCAACGTTCTCTTCCGAGGTGACTCGTTCAACCTTGACTTCACCTCTATCAATGATCTCTCGGATCACGTGATACTTCCTCAGAATATGCTTCGACTTCTGATGAGATCGTGGCTCCTTAGCTTGCGCCACGGCTCCGGTGTTATCACAGTACAACGGTACTGGATCACTAGCATCAGGAATGACACCCAACTCTTGGATGAATTTCCTTATCCAAGTCCCTTCTTTTGCAGCTTCGGACGCTGCAATGTATTCCGCTTCGGTAGTGGAATCGGCCGTCGTGCTTTGCTTGGAACTCTTCCAACACACGGCACCACCATTAAGCGTGAATATAAATCCAGAATTCGACTTTGAGTCGTCCACATCCGATTGAAAACTAGAGTCAGTAAAACCCTCTAATTTCAACTCGGCACCCCCATAGACCAAAAATATATCCTTAGTTCTTCGCAAGTACTTGAGGATATCTTTCACGGCTTTCCAGTGAGCCGGGCCGGGGTTAGACTGATATCTGCTTGTGACACTCACAGCATACGCAATATCGGGTCTCGTACACAGCATGCCATACATTATGCTTCCTATGGCAGAAGCATAGGGCGTCCTTTTCATCTCCTCGATTTCACTAGGTGTTTGCGGACACATAGATTTCGAGAGACGAACCCCATGGGACATTGGCAGGAATCCCTTCTTGGATTCTTCCATGCTAAACCGGATTCTTCCATGCTTAAGCTCGTTAGTTCCTTTACTTGCTCGTCTCTCTCAATTCAATGATCGGAAAATTGCAACAATTACATTTTCGGAATCATTATAATATCCTCGTCATTACGAGTGCCAACTCTCATTTTCCAACTTTCCAAAAGTGGAAACCCTAGTTCAGTGCACTTTCTAAATTTGGAAACTTCCCGATTTAGAAAGTTCACTAATACGTTCGCCTATTCTTTTCCTTTTCTTATTCTCATTCATAATTCCAAATTACGAATGTTGGACTCAATCATATTGACTTCCAATCATGCAAAGATAAACTATTTTATCTCTGACCGTTTATTCAAAGATCTCATGTGCACGAGCAGTGTGACCCTCGATGGTTCAGGTGTAAGCTAGCCGTGGGCCCACAACTCTTTGTGGTCAAAACTCGTCCCTTAGAGTTACGATTAAGATGAAGCTCGTTTCACCTTAATCACCCAACGAATCAAGATTGGCGTCTAGCAACTACGCGTCGTGATTCCCTAGATACAAATGAAGTGCCTGCAAGAACCTTCAGATATAGTTAACGTACAGTACGGTCCCTTCGATTCATATGTCCCGATCGAACTAGAGGCATTGGTTCATCGAGACCTCTTTATATGTTCGATGACGGTGCGATCGTTCTAAGTGTTGTAATCCTTACGTGCATGACTTAGAGAATCGAATTCTCTAATCATCACTTAGTCAGCTCTGGCCAGAGACTTAGAATGATTACAAACTTTCAGAACACACAGGACATCCAAGACTATTCTAGCGATCGAATCCCCGACTACAATGCACAGACCTCCCACTAGATTTCGGACTGCACGAACACTGGCCCTTGGGATGGTCCTCGGTGGAACTCAGGGACAGGTCACGATACAGCTGGTCCTCTAGTGAAGTCACGGTGATGTCTAGGTCATAAGGACTAATGGTGTACAACTATACCATAGATATCTCTACTCGATTATTGGGAACCACTTAGAGATTTCTAGGGTGAGGGAGTTCAGTGAACTCGTCAACTTACGAGCACCCACTTATGCATGCCGATATCACAATACCGTTTACTGATGAGATGCAGTACACATACACTAAGTGCTAGTCTTAATGGGAAAGGCCGATATCCTCATTAGTGGCGTAACCCTTCGACTAGGAACACGTTTGACAGTTATCATACTTAAGTAAATATCTCACGATCCTAACGATCAATTACTAGTACTTGTAATAACTGTAAGGACTATATCTATGCTTGTGACAAAGGGACAAAGATATAGAATGCCAAGGTGTTTTATCATTAATACGAATAAAGGTTCGTTCATTACAATAATAAATACGAAAGACCACAGCCACATGTTGGCTTGTTGGTCACCTACTCTAACAATTACGACAATGTCCTCAACACGAATTCAACCCGTGGGATCAAATGGAGTTGTTTAACAATGGGATCGATCAACCTGCCCGATCTCTATTCGATGCTGCTTCAAGTGGATCGTTGCAAAACAAGACTCCCACAGACGCTCGAGACATTGTCGAGCGAATGTTTGAGAATGCTTACCATTGGCCGTCGAACGAAGTGGTACACAAAAGGTGGCCGGAGTCCACCAACTCAATCCATTAGCCTCGTTATCAGCACAGTTAGCGACCCTATCAAATCAGGTCGCCCAATTGTCAGTTTGAGGGCCACAAACCAAACAAGTAGCAGCAACGAGTACTTCCCAAGTCACAAATGACGATTGAGACCAGGCATTCTATATGAACAATCGATTCAACAATTTATGGGGAAACAACAATCAGAATCAAAACCTTACTCACTACTACCCGGGAATTTGGAATCACGAGAACTTCTCCTACGCCAATTCAAAGAATGCTCTACAACCACCTTCCGATTTCAACCATCACAGATAGCAAAGAGGTCCGACTTATGAAGAGCGCCTTCACCGACAAGAACAGGAGATGGATGGCCTAAAGTCAACAATGAAGAACATGGAAACGCAAATAGGGCAAATCGCCCAATCCATGTCCACGATGGCAAAGGGTGGATTTCTGAGCAATACCGAAGTCAATCCAAAAGAAAGTTGTCAAGCCATAACCACCTGAAGTGGTTTGCAAATGACCGATCCTCCTTATCCAATAGACGAGTCACCAAAGCCAACCGTACAACCGACTCCGGTTGAGCCGAAAATCACCATTTCAGGGAGTAGTACAAAAGAGGCTAGTAAGCCAAATAACATTTACATCCATCATGATCCTCCTCCTCTTCTCATAACTCCAATTCCTAATCTAGAAAGATTGAAAAAAAAAGAAGAAGTTGAAGGATCAATTAAAGAAGTTCATCGAAAAGATCAAACAAATTCGAATCAACATCCTTTTTGCAGAAGCCTTGGAGGTAATGCCAAACTACACCAAGTTCATGAAGGAAGTACTATCCAAGAAAATACGAATCGAAGCAGACACACCAGTGACACTCACGGCAACTTGCAGTGCCATTCTTAATTCGAATCTACCACATAAAATGAAAGATCCATGGAGTTACACTATTCCTTGTATTATTGGAAATTCTACTTTCGATAAAGCTTTATGTGATTTGGGGGCAAGTATTAATTTGATGCCTATGTCTGTGTTTCTAAAATTTGTCTTAGGAAATTTGAACCACACTCGCATGACTTAACAATTAGCTGACCGTTCATTGAAATACCCTGATGAGACTGTAGAAGATGTGCTAGTTAAAGTAAACAAATTCATTTTCCCTGTTGATTTTGTGGTACATGAAATGCCTGAAGATGACGAAGCACCAATCATTCTAGGTCGTCCATTCTTAGCCACTGGTAAGGCGATGATTGATATGGAATTAGGATCTTCGAAACTTAGGGTGAATGGGGAAGAGGTTGGTTTTAATTTGATGAATGCATTTAAACACTCTGAACATGTTGAGAATTGCAGTAGAATAGACGTGATCGAGGACTGTGTTTCCTCCTTTTTTGATTTGTATGAATTATGTGTGATCCTGTTGAGCACTGCATTGTTAACTCTATTGATTTGCATTCTGCTTCCCCTGAAACTCCTATTGAAAATGATGTGCTTGATTGTGCCCAGATTTTGGTAATAGACGAGGTAGGAATCATCCCTAAGATACCAGTTAGTGTGAAAACGGCACCCGTACTGGAATTGAAACAATTACCGGATTATCTTTGTTTTGCTTTTCTTGGAGCATATAAGACTTATCCGGTGATCATTTCTTCTAGTTTGAGCGAGGCCGAAACAAACACACTGTTGGAGGTCCTTAGAGAATATAGGTTGGCTATAGGTTGGTCTATTGAGGATATTAAGGGAATTAGCCCGTCTATTGTCCAACACAAAATTCTAATGGAAGACGTTTATAAACCGAGAGTCCAACCTCAGAGGCGGTTAACTCCGTCAATGAAAGAGGTAGTAAAAAAAAGTCTTAAAACTGTTAGGCGCTTGTATGATTTATGCAATTTCTGATAGTCCGTGGGTCAGTCCGATGTAGGTGGTGCCAAAGAGGAGTGGGATGACGAGTATTGTGAATGATAAAAATGAACTTATTCCGTCTAGGACAATCACTGGGTGGCGTGTATTCTTTGATTACCGATTATTGAATGCATCCATTAGAAAAGACCATTTCCCCCTTCCCTTTATCGATCAATGGCTAGACAGGCTAGGAGGATTCGAGTATTACTGTTTTCTAGATGGTTATTCGGGGTACAATCAAATCTCAATCGCCCCGGAAGACCAAGAGAAAACTACTTTTACTTGCCCCTACGGCACTTTTGCATTTCGTAGGATGCCTTTTGGTTTGTGTAATGCACCTACTACCTTTCAACGATGTATGATGTCTATTTTTCATGATATGGTAGAAGAATTTCTTGAGGTGTTTATGGATGATTTTTTCTGTGTTTGGATCGTCTTTCGATCATTGTGTGCACAATCTAGAACTTGTTTTGAAAAGATGTACAGAAACGAACCTTGTTTTAAATTGGGAAAAATGTCATTTTATGGTTCATGAAGGTATTGTTCTAGGTCACAAGGTCTTGAAAAAGGGTCTTGAGGTGGATAGGGAAAAAATCGAAACGATTGAAAAATTCAGGAATTTGAGCTCATACCTGACGAATACCGATCATCTTTCCAGACTCATACTTGACGAAGTTCCAGCTAAAGGAAACATTCAGAAATCATTCCCAGACGAGCAACTGCTCGCCATTAGCACTCACACTTCGTGGTATGCAAATGTGGCCAACTTGTTGGCCAGTGGAATCATTCCTGACAGTCTATCTTATCACAAAAAGATAAAATTCCTTCACGACAGTCGTTTCTTCCTATGGGACGAGCCATTGCTTTTCAGTACCAGTCCTAATCGAGTTATCCGACGATGTGTTCTGGAAAGTGAAATGCGCGAGATACCCACACATTGCCACTCTTCACCTTGTGGCGGGCATCTTGCGGAATCTCGCAAAGCCGCCAAAGTTCTCCAGCCAGGCTTCTTTTGGCCAACCCTATTCCGAGATAGTTACGAGTTTGTGAAACGGTGTGATCGACGCCGACGGACCGGGAATCTATCTAAGAAAAGCCAAATGCCACTAAACAATATGCAAGAGGAGGAGCTTTTCGATGTTTGGGGCATAGATTTCATGGGACCATTCCCTCATTCAAATGGAAAGTTGTACATTCTGCTTGCCGTGGACTATGTGTCCAAATGGGTCGAAGCAATTGCCACCACTGCCAACGATGCTCGCACGATCTTAAAATTCTTCCACAAGAACATATTCTCAAGGTTTGGGACACCTAGGGCGATCATTAGCGATGAAGGATCCCACTTATGCAACAAACTACTCACCAATCTCATGAACAAGTTGGGGGTCCGACAAAAAAATGCGCTAGCTTATCATCCGCAAACAAATGGCCTTGCTGAGTTGTCGAACCAAGAAATCAAACAGATTCTAGAGAAGACAATGAGCACGAACCAAAAATATTGGGCGTTGAAGCTCGATGATGCACTTTGGGCCTATCGGACCGCATTCAAGACACCAATTGGGATGTCTCCGTACAAACTTGTGTTTGGGAAAGCGTGCCACCTGCCAGTGGAATTGGAGCACCGAGCTTATTGGGCCATCAAAAAGCTCAATTTCGATCAATCAGCTACCGGCGATGTCGGTTGCTTCAACTCAACGAAATGGAGGAGTTCAGAAACGATGCTTACGGGAATGCCAAGATTTACAAAGAAAAGACGAAAAAGTGGCATGACAAAAGAATTATAAAGCGAGAGTTCCGGGCAGGTGACCAAGTCCTGCTATTCAATTCTCGGCTACGACTATTCCCGGGAAAGCTCAAGTCCTGTTGGTCAGGGCCATTCGTAGTCCTGAGCGCAACCCCACAAGGAGTTATCGAAATCCGAGCACGAGATGGTCCATCGTTCAAATTCAATGGGCAACGAGTAAAACATTACTACCCGTGGTGCTCCAGAGGATGTTAATCCAAATGAAGTCGAGCCATCGACTGTAAAAACTGTATGGGAGGCACTCCATTGTTGCTCATTTTCTGTCATTTTTCTTTTTTCATGCTTTCGTCTTTGTTTTTTTTAGCCTTTTTTGCATTTCTATAAATTTTAGGGTTAAATATCTCTTTCTCACCCGTTTAAATTTCAATTTTTTGGGCAGATTAAAGGACCCAGATCACGATCCAGCCTTGTGTATCGCGATATGGGGAGTCTTACAGTAGCAAAATGGAGAGTTACCAGATCGCGATCCAGCCTTGTGTATCGCGATCTGGGTTGTTATACAAAAGCTAATTGACGAGAACCCAGATAGCGATCCAACATTTTGTATCGCGATCTATGGGGGTCTTACAGAGAGCAAACAAAGGGCAGACCCAGATCACTCCAACACTCCGTATCGCGATCTGGGGGGTCTTACAGAAGAAAAATAAATCGAGGACCCAGATCGCAATCCAGCCTTGCGTATCGCAATCTGGGGGGTCTTACATAATCTAGAAGTTGCAGACCCAGATCGCGATCCAGATATGTGTATCGCGATCAGTGGGGTTTCACAGTAAGTAAAAAGGGCAGACCCAGATCGCGATCCAACCCTTGTGTATCGCGATCTGGGGACTGGAACAGTGGCAAAATCAAACCCTTTTCTTTTTTTCTCCCTTCTATCTTTTACAAAACTCGAAATCCTCTTCCCCAAACCCTAAAACTTCAATTCTCTTCAAAATTGGCTCATCAATTCTGCATATTTTTAGAATTTCATCAACAATTAACGTTTAGAATTTCATCAAGAATTGTGGACGAATCTTCAACAAAGGTATGTTCTTGAACCATTTTTCTGAGATTTGCTTATAGTTTCTAATTTCTTCCAGATTTCTTGTCTTTGTCCCTTGATTCTTCATTGATTATGCTTGTAGTTGTTTGTGTACTTTATATTTGGGACTTGAAAGTATGACTTATTGGTTGAACCAATGTTTAGATATAGGAATTGCCCTATTATGCTTAATTTCGAAACTCTTGTGAAAACTTGCTTGGGAGGAGTTCTTTGATGCTTATTTTTGTTTGTTGATGGTTATTGATTAGTGTTGTTGTGTTGATTGATGTAGGAGGGTTGGATTTCGAAAGAAACTCACATTCAAACATATTCAAGAACTTGTGCACGCCAAGTGTTCGACGAATTGTCCAAACCAAATTTCAAGCCTAATTTGCATCCTTCATTCACACCATGACTTCACCGGCAAACAAGCTCCAAAGAACGGGTGAGAACTCCAAGAAAGCCCAACCAAAGGGAAAGGGAAAATCCCCGAAGAAGAAGAAGGGAAAAGGGTCAAGGCCAAAAGGGGCATGAAGGCACTTCAAACTCGCCTGCACATTCGGATGTACCGGCAGAGCAAACCATCCCAAGAACTGGTGACATGCCACTCAACACATGCGCCCGTGCTAATCAGCGCACGCTCGTCAATGAAGTCACCTTCGACGAGTACGATGAAGAAATTTACATGAATGTAGAAGCCAACAGAGAGTACATCGACCGCCTTCCTCGATCGATCGTCCCAGAACGTGAGTTAGATGTGCGCACGATTGGATGTCCCTCAGTTGTCAGAAACATCCAGGATAGGCATTAGAGAATCCTCGTTGACAAACCAGGAAGCTACGACGAGAATTTGGTCCGGCTTTTCTATGCCAATGGCGGTCAATACAAGGGCTCGGTGGTCTTCATCCGGGGCGTGGAAGTTCGCTATGACACAGACGCCATCAATCGAGTCTACAGGCTATTGCCTGTTATTCCGACCGTTTCTACCGAGCCGTTCCAAGCATTGAAGATGGAAACAACATACGAGCATCTCATTCATACACTGTGCCCCAGAGGATCTTATTGGGCACCAGAAGATAAGTGGTTCTATCGAGCAGAGCTGTCGAAGGAGGCCAAAATCTGGATGTACATTGTTTGCTCCCGACTCATGCCGACAGTTTCAATGACCCGGACCTATGCCACTCTCCTCACGTTGATGTACGCAATCATGAAGGGCACCCCTCTGAACGTGGGTGCCATTATTCACTCGGAGATTCGACGGTGCATGGGCGACACCTCCTTGGGCCCGATGTTCCCTTCCCTCATCACGGCCCTGTGCAAAGCGGCTAATGTCGCGATGTTTGCGACGACAAGGTGACTAAGGATCCAAAGCCGATTTTCCCGTTCGACAAGCTCCAGCCGGCTTCCGGTTCACAGGGCGAGGGCGATGGCCTTGAGCCAGATGCACCACCATCCAAAGATACCCGGCCAGCCTTTCCCGCACCACGAGGCGGGAAACGACAGCCAACAGCAGCAGCTCCACCACTTCCAGAGTATATGGGCGAGTGGATGGATGCTAAGGAAGAGAACGTGGGCTGGTTCAGGAAGATGATGAAGGTTATGGCAGCAGCGCTCTACTTTAGGACAGACGATATAGTCGAGCCACGACCGTTCCCACCACGGCCTCGATTTGACAAGGCATCATCCTCCAACGCAGCTGCCGAAGTAGCAGCACGAGCGGCAGCCACCACACTGGTGAGGCCAGTCTGGGAGGAGCACGAGCGTGGCCTTCGGGAGGACGAGTGACGAGCTATCGAGGAAGACCATGACATCTAAGGGACGTTGTGTTTTCTATCCCTTTTATTTTTTATTATGCTTTTGAGCATAGGGACTATGCTAGATTTCAAGTTTGAGGGTGGTGTTTGTTGAACCTGTTTATTTTGTTTTGTTTTTTTTTCGTTTGTTTTGGATAAGTCTTTGGATTGGTATTTCGTTTACGATTTATCTTTGCTAGACTTTGAGTTTTTTATTTATTTATCTTATTTTGATTTGTTATTTTGCATGCATATCATATAATTTAGTTTCATTCATGTATTTCGATTTCCGTATTTTTGTTATGTGTGTCACATGCATTTCATATATGATCGAGTGTAAGTTGCATTTTCGGACTCTATTGAAGCAAAACAATTAATAAATTAGTAGACAAGCTAGTTGATTTTAAAATTCAAATTGTGCATAACCGGCAATTAATAGATGAACCTTCCGACTGCGTTTCTGCAACTTGGGTGGAGAGCCTTTCGAATCCTTTCCGATTAAGAATAATAGTCTGAGGTTTGGGGGGCAAGTTAGAATTGAATTATGTGTTCACTATTCGAGTTGTTGGCTAAAAGTCCAATTAATGGTCTTTACGTTTTTATTTTATGTTATTGTGTTTTTTTGTTTTTTAAATATGGTATTGTTGTGATTCACGCTCTGAATTATGTGTTCACTATTCGAGCTTAACCCGTTGCGTGCACTTTGTCGCCTAGTCTCTCGAGCTAACTAGCTTGGGGGTTTCCTGGAATAAAGTTCAATACATGGGTCAGAGAGATAACACAATGGTATCGAGCCATGCACGAGTCACGATTATTCCCGTTTCAAAAAAATGAAGAAAGAAAAAGTTGTGATGAAAATCACCAAGAAAATTGTTGTTGTCATTTCTTATCAAATAAATAGATCTACTTATGCCCAATTCGAGTTTTTGAATTTCAGAATCAAAACTTACTTTTCCTCCACATTTCTACTCAAAAACCTCGATGATTGTGTTTATTGTTTGATTACGTGAGTCGATCTATTATTTTGGTGTAGAAACAACTAATTGTGTCAATAGGAAAGTCGAATATCTTAAGCCATATGCCATTCTGAGATTTTAGGTTATATAGCTCGTTTTATTTTTGAAATTAATTGCAATGCTTTGACCAATCCGACAACTTTGTGGGTGTGCTGTATATAAACCCTCACGAGACACAACTCGTCCTTTCTCGGTACCTAGGGATTCAAAGGCTTGTTGCATACGCTAAATACAATCGTGATTCCCTAGGTTAGTGGCCTAGTTTTAGTTTGTTGTTTTTATTCCTTTTTGTTATAGTTTTGTTTTGATTTACTCGGGTCGAGTAAAGATCTAAGTTTGAAGGTGTGATAAGTGTTCGTTTTGCACGATTTATACTTATCGAATCTTCGAGTTTGGGTCTTTGTTCGTCCGAGGTTCGGCTTTATTTGTACATATTATTGTGTTTCTTGATTTATTTCTATTTTTAGGTTTTTTTTAGCTATTTTTGCCGAGTCGAAGCCATTTGAAAGAGAAACCATTTTCAAGCCAATTTTGGGGCCAAGAAGACCCAGATCGCGATACAGGAACTGCGTATAGCGATCTGGGGATGTCACAGAAAGAATCAGGATCAAGACCCAGATCGCGATCTGACATTCCGTATCGCGATCTGGGGGTTTATACAAAAGACTTTTCGATCAAGACCCAGATCGTGATCCAGCACTCTGTATCGCGATCTGGGGGTTCTTACAGTAGCCTTTTCACTCATGATCCAGATGGCGATCCAGAAAACCGTATCGCGATTAGGGGGGTCTTACAATGCAGATTTGCTTCAGACCCAGATCGCGATACACATCTCTGGATCGCGATCTGGCATGGCAGTGGGAAGTTCCCAGAGGCTGCCAGATTGCGATCCAGCCAAACCGTATCGCGATCTGGGCACGAATTTTGAGAAAAGATATTTTTTGTGCAATGCTTCTGGAAGAAGATTTGCATTAAATATAAATAGGAAGGCCCTTTTCATTCTTCATTCTTTTTCGACTTTTTGAGGTTTTCGACAGTTCTTCGCGGGAATCTTCAACGAGGGTTTCGACGTGGGTTTTTCTTATGTAATTTCTTTACGTTTTGTTCTTCATTTCTTGTGTACATTCTTTTGACTCTATGTTTGGTATGAACTAAGAACATTTTCTTCTAGGGTAATGAAACCTTGTATATATTGATTTCGATCATCATTTCTGTTATCTATTTGTCGTATTTTGATTTCGTTTATATTTTCCTGTATTAAATGCTTCTGATTGTTTGATCATCTCTTGGATTGATATTAAATAGGAATGAACTCGAGAGAGGATTTCTTGATTGAAGTTAGGAAAACATTGCTTGTGGTGTGGAAACGGAGACGTGATGCACTTCGGGTTGCCCTTAAGGACGTGACCTAAATGCTCTCTTAATCGCAGGTTCTGAACAGAGACGTCGGAGCTGTGGGTAGACTCTAACTACACTAGATACAGGGGTTAGAGTACTTTAGCGTCTGGGTTAACGAATATGAATGTGACTTTAGATAACAAACTTGTAGATCGTTGTTTATTATACATAGGTGCATTTTTCCTTATAAGTCCCTTTTAAATCGAAACCCTCCCATGTTGAGTTGTCGCTATTCTATTGACGTACATTCTATATTTGCATGTTTACGATCTTGTTTGTTATTAAACTAGGGTTTATCACCATTCTAATTATCTTTGATTGGCTAGATAATATAAGGATAATATAATTATTACTCAACATGTGAATCTATAGGTCCCTATGGATCGATATCCGGAACCACTGTTCTGCAAAATGCGATACTGTATACTTGCGGTGATTATACGTGTGGAAAACGCGTATCAAATGTAGTGCAATTTTACTCGACCCCTTCCACAAAAACTCGGCCATCCAGGTAAGTTCATTATTCCTTGTACTATAAGAGGTAAAAAAATTAGATCGCTCATCGATTTAGGCGCTAGCATTAATCTTATGCCTTATTCTACTTGTAAAAGTCTTGGGTTAGGAAAGATTGAACCTACTACTGTAATCCTTCAATTAGCCGATAGGTCTTTAGTTTACCCAAAGGGAATTTTAGAGAATGTGCTAGTAAAAGTTGATAAATTTATCTTCCCTGTTGATTTTGTTATACTTGATAGGGATGAGAATAGGGATATACCTCTGATTGCAGGAAAATCGCTTTTAGCCACGTCAAGCACTCTAATTGATTGTGCTAGTGGTGATCTTACGATGACGGTGCATGATCAAACGATTAAATTGAATGTTTTTAATGCAAATAAAAATCCATGTGATAATAATGCTTGTTTTGTTATTGATATTATGGATTTTACAAATCTTGAAAATTGTGATGTTTTGATGTTAGACCCTTTGGAAGCATCTTTGAGTGCATGAGATGATGGCAGAAACGAGAGTCGGAGGGAGCAAGTATGTTTTGTGGACTCAATCTCATCTTCTCCGAGAGATAGTCATAAGATTTGGGATGTTGACGGTAATGAGAGAGCAAGGAGGATGTTGCCACCTAAAGAGCCAAACAATCCACGAGAGAAGTCGTATGCAAGCTATTGGGTTCGTAAGGATAGAATCAAAAGAAAATTTCACGAAGGACAATTGGTGTCATTGTGCAAGTCCCGTTTTTTGGTTATTCCCAAGCAAGCGCAAAATCAAACTAGTCGGAACCGTTCATTGTCGGAGAAACTCTTCCTCGCGAAGTAGTCAAGATAAAGAAGCGTGATTTGGATCGCACGTTCAAAGTGAAAAGAAGCCGATTGAAACACTATTGGGGAGATAGCAGCGAACGTCGAGTGGCTTTGGTCACTTTTGCTTGCAAATCAAGAAGCAACTTCCGGCTGAAGACTATAAACTTAGCGCTTCTCGGGAGGCAACCCGAGCTTTATTGTTTTCTACTTTTCTTTAATTTTATGTTTTGTTTTCACTTTCATAGGCATGCATTTTAATTAATGTATTTCATTTTTTTTATTTTCAGGGTCGAAATTGCGATCAGAGGCTCCGGACGGCCGTCCGAAAATAGAAGGGAAAATCAAGATGGCCGTCTGACATATTGACGCCGAAAATTAAACCTACGGTTGTTCGAACGGCAGACCGGGTGTTTTAAAGGAAGTAAAATCAAAAATTGTCCCGCATGAATTCTCACACCCCAATGATGACGATTCCGACTAAATCAGGTGTTTTCTATCCTTGAACTTTGTTCTAATTTTGTTGAGGGCAACGAAAATTTTAAGTTTGGGGGTGGAAAAATATTTATGTGTGCTTATTTGCTTTAGTTTGCATGCCTTATGTTATTTTATTTTATTTTAGATGTGTTTATTTCTTTAGGTGTTTAAAAAAAAATTGTTTGAGTCGAACGCATCGATGAATTGTGATGATGAGAGATGATCAATGTTTAATGATGAAATTGCTCGTTTTGTTGTGATAAGAAGTAGATGTTTGTTTAGCTCTCTATTCAACGGAACTTAGAAACGAATTATTGCTAGGAATCACACTTTGTGCATTGCTTTTGTTGAACATTTTGTATTTTAAATTTGGAATTAATTTATGTTAGATCATGCTATGTTCGGTTTTAAAGCTCCCCTTAGGAAAATTACGATATGACGTATTGAGTAGTGAGTGATTTGGGATATGATTTGGGCCTTCTTTGAACTGTTTGAGCCTTTAAAGCCGACATTTTATCGAAATTAACCATTGAACCTTGATTTAAGCCTTGGAGAGACGATGTTCTTTCTTTTAGCCATTACTTGATAAGGTAGAATAGATGGAGATTCTTGAAAAATTAACCCTTAGGGTATGGATGAAAAAAAAGTAATAATAATAATAAATAAATGTCCTTCTTCTTTCTCTTCGGAAAAAAATAAATAAATGAAAAAAAAGAGAGAAAAAGAAGAGAAGAAGAAGAAGAGACTAAAAGGGGGGAAAATGACTAGTTGTTGAATTGCTTTTGAAAGCTCGATCCATTTTCTAAAGAGCAAAAATAATCAACTTTTGTAATGTTGAGAATCGAGTTTATTAAAGTCCTTAGAGGTGAATTCACTGTTTGAAACTCCTATCTTTCAAATTTTGGCGTAATCACCTCAATTCAAGAAGAATAGCCACTTATACCCATATTTCCTACCTCGAACCAAAGAGCCTAACAATTGAAAGCCAAAAAGCCCCAATGATCCAAACAGCTTAATATTCGATATTAGTAGAGTAGAAGTATTTGGTGAGTATTTGGAGTCAAACATATGTATATAAGCATAATATTTTTATATTTTTTATTTACAAATATTGGATGCTTGAAGCAATTGCATGATTTGTGGTTTTTGGCAATGTAAGTGACTAAGTGCTTTTGAATTGCTAGCTTGCGAATGTTTAAGAATATTTATTATAATTACAAGTTCTGAAAACGTGAAGTTTGTCATTAATGTATGTAATGTGATGCAGTTGTTGAGTTATTTGCGTATGAGTAGATTTTGCTTGAGGAAAAGCAAAAGTACAAGTTTGGGGGTGTGTTAAGTGTATATTTTTACACTTAATTATATCTTTTAATTGGAGCTTTTGGTGTATTTTATTGATAATTGGTGTTTAAAGTGTTGATTTATCGTGTTTCATGTACAAATTGATGAATTGAATAAATAAATGGTCAAAACTGCAATTTAGAAGAAAAGGTGGGCGAAAAGTGAAGAAGTCAAAATTCTGAAGGACAAGAGCCCAGACGACCGTCCAAGAAGTACACAGGGAATTGAGACGGCCGTCCGAATATTTTTCCATGAAGATCGACTTCTTTGGAATTGAGACACCCGTCTGGAATTATAACTAAAAATTCAATCTCAAACAAACCAATCTTAGAAACCCCCCATACATTCAAATAATCCACACCTCACGTTGATGAAAATAGAAACCACCAATAGTGCTACATAATAATTTAATTTATACTATTCATCAACGCAAATATTTATTGTTATTAGGTTTAATGCAAATATTTATTCTCATTCTCAACTCTCCTCATCAGTTTCGCATCTCTCCTTTTCATATTTGCCTCTCTCCTCTTGAGCACTGCCTCACGCATTCTCACATCTGCCTCACTCATCCTCTTTTCATGTTCTACCTAAGAAGTCCCATTCAAACCTTAAATGCACTAGGCCTATCCATATCTGATCCTTGGGTCCTGCATTTACAAGGGTGGGTACCCAAACCTAATACTATTATTGAGTCAAGTACGCCGTAATCCATTTTGATTCGGCAAATATTAATGAAAGAAAACACTCCCATGGCAAAACATGAAATCATGGCAGTAGATGTGGAATCGCTAAATTCCCGGGCAATGAGTAATTCCCCGACTTGTAAGAAGGCAACAAGTGAAACATTGAAAAATATAATAATAACTGTTGTTAGTAACAAATAGTAATTCATACGGACCAAAAAAAGAAGGCCACCTCAATCATCTAGTACCCACAAGATCAACCAAGAACCATCGTACTATAAATTTCTCAAACAAACCAATCTAAGAAAGCCCCCATACATCCAAATCATCCACACCTCACGTTGGTGTAAATAGAATTTCGTACGGTATAATGAAAAGAAACATCCAATAGTGCTACATAAATGTCAAGTTTTCAAAAAAAATGACAGCGAATGTAGTTCCAATACAAAAATTTAAATGATATCAAGGTATTTCATGAGTTGATACATGCATGGCTATCAAATCGTAAATCAGATCAAAAACAATTTTGTCAAAATTGCGAATCGTAAATGGTAAGAATTTTTTAATTTAATTAAAATATTAATATATTAAATGATATACACAAATGTACGAGACGTGGTATAATATTAGTATATATATATATATATTCATAGAAAATCTACAACTAAACTACAAAGTTATATGATTAACATGCTTATATTTAAACTTCAATAGTAAATGAACTTTATAAAACTTTAACACAATAAAAACAAAAGGTTTAATATCAAAATAATTTGATTCATTATAATTTAATTCATATTATTCATCAATGCAAATATTTATTGTTACTAGGAAGGTGTGACGTGCGTTGCACGTCTCTATTAATTTATGTATATATTAAAATATATTGAAATAGTAGAATGCGATTTTATTTAATATTGATATACATAAACTATCATATTTGTGTTACAATATCTATTTCTTCTTAGGTTATTCCAATAATTATTTATCATCGTCTTGAATATCATATTTGTAGTGATTTTTTTTTCTTTTCAATTAGAACCCTTTTGATCTTGTGATTACTTTCATTTCGAGTTGTCTCATTTACTCTTGATTGTTTATTATATTTTTTTTAGAACAAATGACAAATAAATATTAATGAAAAATTAAACATAAATTAAAAATTGGATGGAGACATGATCATTGTCATGAAACCACGGTTCACGAGTCAGAATCGACCGGGGTTCACGATTCAAAAGTACAAGACCATTAACCAATCCTTAAGGTTAAGAGTTTGATTATACATTTTTTTTTATTAGTACAGAGGACAAATGAATATTAATGAAAAATTAAATATAAATGAAAAATTGAATGAAGACATGATTATTGTCGTGAACCAATGGTTCATAAGTCAGAAACGACCGCGGTTCACAATTCAAAAATAAAAGACAATTAACCAAACCAAGTTAAGAGTTAAATTATGATTCTAAAATGCATTTTCACAAATCGAGTGTTGGTTCAACCAACAATTATCGACATATTTAAGCTGTTGTGGTTAATATTTTTCAATGAATCATATATTATGAATTACTGTATTTAACCTGCATTAATGAACTATTTAATTATTATCTATTTTACTTTTTTGACCTTGAAGTTTTAATTATTTTACGGGGCATTTTGTCCATACATAAATGGAAGAAACCACCTAGCATTCACACTTTTATATTTAGTATAGATTATGTTTAATGCAAATATTTATCCTCCTTCTCAGCTCTGCCTCTCTCCTCATAAGCTTCGCCTCTCTACTCCTATCTGCCTCTCTCCTCCTCACATCCGCCTCACTCATCCTCTCTTCATGTTCTACCTAAGAAGACCCATTAACACCCTAAATGCACTAGGCCTATCCATGTCTGATCCTTGAGTCCTACATTTACAAGGGTACCCAAACCTAATACTATTATTGAGTCAAGTAAGCCGTAATCCATTTGATGTGGTAAATATTAATAAAAGAAAACACTCCCATAGCAAAGCATGAACTCACGGCCATATATATGGAATCGCTAAATTCCCGGCCGAGGAGTACTTCTCCGACCGGTAAGAAGGCAACAAGTGAAACTTTGAAAAATATAATAAGAATTGTTGGCACTAACAAATAGTAATTCCTATGGACCAAAAAAAGAAGGCCACCTACAATGATCTAGTACACACAAGATCAACCAAGAACCATCGTACTATAAATTTCTAAAACAAACAAATCTAAGAAAGTCCCCATACATCCAAATCATCCACATTTCACGTTGATGTAAATAGAATTTCGTACATATAATGAAAACAAACATCCAATAGTGCTACATAAATGTCAAGTTTTCCAGAAAAATGATAGCGAATGTAGTTCCAATAAAAAAAATTAAATGATATCAAGGTATTTCGTGAGTTGATACATGCATGGTTATCAAATCGTAAATCGGGTCGAAAACAATTTTGTCAAAATAGCGAATCGTAAATGGTAAGAATTTTTTAATTTAATTAAAATATTAATATATTAAATGATATACACATATTTACGGGACATTGTATAATATTAGTAACAATATATATATACATATATATATATATATATATATATATATATATATATATATATATATATATATATATATATATATATATATATATATATATATATATGTATACATAAACTATCATATTTGTGTTAAAATATTTATTTCTTCTTAGGTTATTCCATTAATTATTTATGATCGTCTTGAATATCATATTGGTAGTGATTTTTTTTTTTTCAATTAGAACGTTTTTGATCTTGTGATTACTTTCATTTCGAGTTGTCTCATTTACTCTTGATTGTTTATTATATGTTTTTAGAACAAATGACAAAATAAATATTAATGAAAAATTAAACATAAATGAAAAATTGGATGGAGACATAATCATTGTCGTGAACCCACGGTTCACGAGTCAGAATCGACCGGGGTTCACAATTCAAAAGTACAAGACCATTAACCAATTCTTAAGGTTAAGAGTTTGATTATAACTTTTTTATTTATTTTTAGTGCAAACGACAAATGAATATTAATGAAAAACTAAAAATAACTGAAAATTGAATGGAGACATGATTATTGTCGTGAACCAATGGATCACTTGTCAGAATCGACCGGGGTTTACAATTCAAAAATACGAGACCATTAACCAACCATAGTAAGAGTTTGATTATGATTTTAAAATGCAATTTCACAAATCGAGTGTTGGTTCAACCAAAGATTACCGACAAATTTAAGCTGTGTTGTGGTTATAATTTTTCAATGACTCAGATATTATTAATTACTGTATTTATCATGCATTAATGAACTATTTAATTATTATCTATTTTACTTTATTTACCTTGAGGTTTTAATTATTTTACGGGACATTTTTGTCCATACATAAAATGGAAGAAACCACCTAGCATTCACACTTTTATATATAGTGTAGATTAGGTCCAATGTAAATATTTATCTTCTTTCTCAGCTCTGCCTTTCTCCTCATTAGCTTCGCCTCTCCTCCTCATATCTGCCTCTCTCCTCCTCAGCTCTGCCTCACTCATTCTCTTGTCACGTTCTGCATAATAAGTCCCATTAAAACCTTAAATGCACTAGGCGTTTCCTTGTCTGTTCCTAGTGTCCTGCATTTACAAGTGTACCCAAAGCTAATGATATTCTTGAGTCGAGTAAGCCGTAAGTCATTTCGATGTCGTAAATATAAATCAAAGAAAGAACTCCCATATCAAAGCATGAAATATGGCCGTAGATGCGAAATAGCTAAATTCATGGCCGAGAAGTACTTCCACGACCGGTAAGAAGGCACCAAGTGAAACTTTGAAAAATTTGATAATAATTGTTGGCAGTAGTAACAAATGGTAATTCCTACGGATCAAACACTCATCAAATTCTACTCTACTAATACCGAATATTAAGCTATTGGGATCATTGGGGCTTTTTGGCTTTCAATTGTTAGGCTCTTTGGTTCGAGGTAAGAAATATGGGTATAAGTGGCTATTCTTCTTGAATTGAGGTGATGACGCCAAAATTTGAAAGATAGGCGTTTAAAACAATGAATTGACGTCTAAGGACTTTAATAAACACGATTCTCAAGATTACAAAAGTTGATTTCTTTTGCTCTTGAGACAATGGATCAAGCATTCAAAAACAATTCAACAATTAGTCATTTTTCCCCTTCTAGTCTCTTCTTCTTCTTCTCTTCTTTTTCTCTCTTTTTTTTATTTATTTTTTTTTTCGAAAAGGAAGAAGGACATTTGTTTATTATTATTACTATTATTATTTTTTCAACCAAACACCAAGTCTTTAATTTTTGAAGAATCTCCGTCTATTCTACCTTATCAAATAATGGCTAAAAGAGAGAACACCGTTTCTCTAAGGCTCAAATCAAGGTTCTATGGATAATTTCGATAAAAGATCAGCTTTAAAGGCTCAAACGGTTCAAAGAAGGCCCAAATCATATCCCAAATCACTCACTACTCAATACGTCGTATCGTAATTTTCCTAATGGGAGCTCTAAAACCGAACATAGCATGATCTAACATAAATTAATTCTAAATTTAAAATACAAAATGTTCAACAAAAGCAATGCACAAAGTGTGATTCCTAGAATAATTCGTTTCTAAGTTTCGTTGAATAGAAATCTAAACAGACACCTAATTCTTATCACAACAAAAAGAGCAATTTCATCATCAAACATTGATCATCTCTCATCATCACAATTCACTGATGTATTCGATAGAATTTTTTTTTAAAACACCTAAAGAAATAAACACATATAAAATAAAATAAAATAACCTAAGGCATGTAAACTAAAGCAAATAAGCACACATAAATGTTTTTCCACCCCAAACTTAAAATTTTCGTTGCCCACAACAAAATTAGAACAAAGTTCAAAGATAGAAAACACCTGATTTAGTCAGAATCCTCGTCATTGGGGTGTAAGAATTTATGCTGGACAATTTTTCATTTTCCTTCTTTTAAAACGCCCGGTCTGCCGTTCGGACGGCCGTAGGTTTAATTTTTGGCGTCAAGATGTCAGACGATCATCTGGATTTTCCCTTCTATTTTCGGACGGCTGTCTGGATTTTTAGTTATAATTCCAGACAATGTCTCAATTCCAGAGAAGTCGTTCTTCACTGATTAAGGATTCCTCGAAAAGTTAAGGATTAGTAATCTTTTCTAGAAATCGAGAACGGATTTGGTCTTATACATACGCGTGAAATGTAATCAAAAAAGAAAGAAGAAGTGTTATTCGTTCTTTTATCACTTAGGAGCCGTGTGAGATGAAAGTCTAATGCACAGTTTTGAATGAGTGAAAAAAGTGAGGAATCCTCTTTTCGACTCTGACTCGTAAATCGTACAAACCGATTGTAAATCGTACGATTTTTTAAAATTTACGATTTATTCAAAGATTTGAATCGAAAATGATTCAAATCGAATCGAATTGTACGATTTGAATCGTAAATCGTACGATTTTAATAACCATGGATACATGCATTCTTCACAATTTGAATCATTGTGGTCCCCACCATTGTAGCCCTTGACGGCGAGCGACTGGGCCGGGGGAGGCGATCCGCGTCTTTAGGTTGGCGTAAACCGTCGAGCAATGCTGGTAAGGAAACCAACCCATGGAAATTCATCTCGTCGAAGGAGATGAGGATACCTGAAGGAGGGAAGTTGTACAGCAGTAGAGGTGGCGGCGGAAGAGGATGTAGAGGTGGTTAAACATATTTGATATTTAAAACGAGTACTGAGGTTTCATTTTATTTTTTGGTTAATCTTGAGAGAACGAGTAATGTGTAGTCAATTGGTCAAAATCAGAGTTGAGTAGGCATATAAGGGCATCTCCTATCAAAGAGAGGAGGGGCTGAGGTGGGGCCCGGGTGATGTATGCAGTGGAGGGGGGGAGATGATGTACGCAGTGGAGAGGGAGGTGGGTGTCGGGTGGCTTGTTGGGTGATATGAGGCTGGGCTCCCACGCGCTTCTTCATCTGTCAATTTCCAAATTTTCTTTTATTTTTTATTTTTTTTCTTTTTTTTTGTTTCTTTTTCTTTTGGTTTCTTTTATTTTATTTTAGTTTCTCTTTTTTTTTTATCTAACTGATCTTTCGAATTTAGAAAGGTAATTCTTTTGCAAATATTCTATTAATTATATTAACATTACAAAGAATAGTTTTAAAAAAATGACCATGTATGTGACATACATGACATAGGACCTCTCTCTCTCGGTAAGAGCATAAGGAAATTCCACACCATTTATCCTTTTATTATTTTAATATTATTTATGTGTGTATATATATATATATATATATATATATATATATATATATATATATATATATATATATATATATATATATATATATATATATATATATATATATATATATATATATATATATATGTTTTGTGTGTGCATGTGGTTTGTGTTTTGTGAAAGTCTCGTGTGTATAAGTTGGGTGTGTTGGATTTGTGGTGTGTTTTCAAGTGTCCAAGACTCCCTAATTACTATCTACACCTCCTTGCTTTCTATATTGCAAGTAAGTCCTTCTACTCTCCTATAAATAGACTCTTCATCTTCATAATTTTCAGCACACAAACACCAGCCAAAATCCCTCATTCTCTTCTCTGTATCTCGTCTAAACACTCCCCAAATGAAAGAATTCATCTTCCACTTCAAAGCCTTGAATATTCTCCATAAAAGTCTCTCTTTTTCTCTCTAAAATCACCCCAAAATGCCTCTTTCTCCCTAATTTCGGGATTCTCCTAATACCTTCAAAGAAATAGTTATATAATCTCTCAAAAATCAGCTCCAAAACACTCCAATACCGTCCATGTCAAGCCCAAAGATTTTCAAGCCGAAACTCCATGGATCCTTGGTTTCCTTTCTTTCTTAATCTTTGATTTTCATGGATAAAGACCTCTTGGTCTTTACTGAATTAAAATCATATAATTAAATGATCTTTATGTGGTTTTATATGCTATATGTTTATGGTTTTATGTATAGAAGTATAGAATCTATAAATCTAGAATCTAGATACAAAACATTGATGGATTTTCAGATCTCCAGCCTCGGAGTTTACTGCATCTTTCAAAAATGATCAGTTTTGTAAAACGCACGCAATTTCATGGGTAACTGGATCTTTCTGTTATCTTTAATTTGATATATTTTAATCATCAATCGGATTTCACATGATTAAGATATGAATTATTTACTAAAACTGCACAGTTTTTTAGTCAGCTGAGGATTTGCTTTTAAACTCGATGTTTTCCTAGTTTGATTTCCTTGATTTCACTTGGAATATATTTATAACTTATAAAACCAGTTTTCTGCAACGTTTTACAGTGTTTTAACAAAAGGGTGATTTATTGTGTATTTTTAAAGTGACTGATTCTGTTTCTGAAAATGTGACCATACTACTGTACTGATTTACTTATTTCTCTTAGTCTACTGGTTATTTTGGAAAACTGTTTTAAAGGGGTCTGTTAAAGTTTCAGAATTTTGGAAGTTATGGTCTAAGAGAAATGTATTTTTGAAGTTAAAGTGTCAAAACTGTCTGATTTTCCTATAAGTAAACTACTTGGATTAAATGGTCCTTTATGAGCATGGTTTAAACTCTTGAGGCATAACTTCACAAAATAATTAAACATAGATGAAGTTTACTGTGAGTATTGAGCTAAATCTAAGAAATATTTGTAGACTAATATACGATTAGAACAATAGGTTGTTCTTCGAAATTACTATGTGCTAGTACTTATAATGAATTAGATTTCCAATGATTCTTTAAATAAGAAGCGTTGAATTTCATTATGTGTATTTGAATTATGTGATTTACTCTTGTGAGATATAAGTATGTATATGTATAAGTATATTTATATGTATATCGATAGTTTAGACCTATGATGTTATAGGCGTACTGTTAGAGTAGGTGACCAACAAGCCAACATGTGGCTGTGGTCTTTCGTATTTATTATTGTAATAAACGAACCTTTATTCGTGTTAATGATAAAAGACCTTGGCATTCTATATCTTTGTCCCTTTGTCACAAGCATAGATATAGTCCTTACAGTTATTACAAGTACTAGTAATTGATCGTTAGGATCGTGAGATATTTACTTAAGTATTATGACTTTTAAACGTGTTCCTAGTCGAAGGGTTACGCCACCAATGAGGATATCGGCCTTTTCCATTAAGAGACTAGCACTTAGTGTATGTGTACTACATCTCATCAGTAAACGGTATTGTGATATCGGCATGCATAAGTGGGTGCTCGTAAGTTGACGAGTTCACTGAACTCCCTCACCCTAGAAATCTCTAAGTGGTTCCCAATAATCGAGTAGAGATATCTATGGTATAGTTGTACACCATTAGTCCTCATGACCTAGACATCACCGTGACTTCACTAGAGGACCAGCTGTGTCGTGACCTGTCCCTGAGTTCCACCGAGGACCATCCCAAGGGCCAGTGTTCGTGCAGTCCGAAATCTAGTGGGAGGTCTGTGCATTGTAGTCGGGGATTCGATTGCTAGAATAGTCTTGGATGTCCTATGTGTTCTGAAAGTTTATAATCATTCTAAGTCTCTGGCTAGAGCTGACTAAGTGATGATTAGAGAATTCGATTCTCTAAGTCATGCACGTAACGATTACAACACTTAGAACGATCGCACGGTCATTGAACATATAGAGAGGTCTCGATGAACCAATGCATCTAGTTCAATCGGGAAATATGAATCGAAGGGACCGTACTGTGCGTTAACTATATCTGAAGGTTCTTGTAGGCACCTCATTTGTATCTAGGACATCATGAAACGTAGTTGCTAGACGCCAATCTTGATTCATTGGGTGATTAAGGTGAAATGAGCTTCATCTTAATCGTAACTCTAAGGGACGAATTTTGACCACAAAGGGTTGTGGGCCCACAGCTAGCTTACACCTGAACCATCGAGGGTCACACTGCTCGTGCACATGAGATCTTTGAATAAACGGTCAGAGATAAAATGGTTTATCTTTGCATGATTGGAAGTCAATATGATTGGGTCCAACATTCGTAATTTGGAATTACGAATGAGAATAAGAAAAGGAAAAGATTAGGAAAACGTATTAGTGAACTTTCTAAATCGGGAAGTTTCCAAATTTAGAAAGTGCACTGAACTAGGGTTTCCATTTTTGGAAAGTTGGAAATTGAGAGTTGGCACTCGTAATGACGAGGACTTTATAATGATTCCGAAAATGTAATCGTTGCAATTTTTCAATCATTGAATTGAGAGAGACAAGCAAGTAAAAGTACTAACGAACTTAAGCTGTTGGGCCCGGTCCAACTTAAGCCCGCTAGAGTTTTATGCAAGACACTATAAATACTTGATTTATAGGTCTTGCACACACACAACAAACCCTAACCCTAACCCTAGCCATCCATCTCTCTCGGCCACTCTCTCCTGCGGCCGTCACCACCGTCGCCACCGCCGTCTCGCCGGAATCGGCCATCCGTTGGCCGATCCCTTTCGGTAGTTCTTTCCTTCTTTCTTTTCTTCAGCTATTTCTAACTATTACGTGTCTAGTGCCACGTGTTTAGTGGATCGAAGTATACGAGGTGAAATCCGAGAGGAGGAAGATGGAAGATCGAAGAATCGAGGAGTAGCCCACGAGCCGAAGCCGCACGGATCCCCACGCGCCGCCCGAAGACCGCGCGTGAGTTACACGCGCCGCCGTGGCCGTTAAACCGCTGCTGCCGCTCCACCGCTGCTGCCCCGGATTGCACGGATTGGTTTCCGTAGCAATCTCGTCTTGCTTAGCGCTCCTACCTCATGCTTCAAGAGGTAAACACACGAATTCATTGTTCTTGATTCGTTTACGTTTAAACAATATATTCATGTTCGTTCTTGTATGATTTTATGTGATTACATGAGATCGTTTTAATTGTTGCGAGCATGTTATTTGGTTTAAACGCGAGCATGCTAATTGATTTAAATTCGGTTAAATAATTTAGCATGTATGTTGTTTTTAATTTCGCTGGAAGCGCAAAGGTACGCAATTAATTGATTTCGAATATCGGGCATGTGCTTATGTGTTTTAAATTTGTTTAAATCGCATAAAATTTTTGTTTTTCGCTGCGTACACTTGCCCGAAACCCAACACGTACTCCCTTCGGTTTGAAGAAACTTATAACCCATAGATATAAATTAGAGTATATACGTAAATATATAAGTATATAAATAAGTATAAGTGCCTATGTGTATATACGTGTACAAGTATATGTGTCTTTATTACTAATGTTTTATCTATATGGGCTTAATATAGCCTCGGAAATTACTTCCGAATTATGTGATTTAATTCCTTCGAATTACGTGAATGATATAATTGGAATTATTATCGTGTTGCTATTAAGATCTTTGACTTACGTGCATTCACCGAGTCATTAATTGGTATTGCATGATCTAATATAGAAAAGTCAAAATTTATACTCAATACGTTTACTTTACGTGGATCTTTTGTTTAGATTTAATTATATTTGTGCTTTAATTGATTGATTTTGTGTTTTATAGGTGAAAAACGAGAATCAGGTGTCCATGAAGGAAAAAAGATCAAAAAGAAAGGAAAAAGTTGCAAATAAGGAAACAAATCAAATTGGAAGAAGGAATCTCGCCACAGCTTTGACAGTGTCCATGATTTCGAGCATATCTCCCTCATACGAACTCCGAATTAGGTGATTTTGGCGGCATTGGAAAGCTAATTTCAAGGGCAACAATTCTTATTTACACAATATTCCAAAATTCGGACTCCAACATGGCGAAAATAGAAGAACAAGTCCTGATGGGGGAAAGTGGCGGAAATTGATTCCTATTAGGTTTCTACTACTTCCTTATCAAGAAAAGCCTATAAAAGCAACATGTCTCTACACCATAAGCACGAAATTTTACACCACAAAACACGAAGAACGAAGATCAACGAAGACTCAAGCATAGTTTTTCTTATTTCTTTTATTTTTATTTTGTTTATCATAAGAATTACGAGTAGCTAAGTTTTTAATCTAGGATTTTATTTGAACCCTATGTGGTAATTCGAACCTCTTTTTCTACTTTTATGCAAGTTTAATTCTTCGATTATTTCTTCTATTTTGATCTTATTTAGCGCATGAACGTAGCTAATTTATGTTGCTATTGGTTATTGTTAGAATTGATTGACAGATCGTTTTAATAATTAGAACAGGGATAGAAGAGCCTTCGAGTAGTTTTCACCGGATGAGTGTGTCAATTGCATGTATGATCGTAGACATATAGATAATACCTTAGGTAGCCGTTTACGAGACTTGTTATTTAATGCATGAAATAATATAATATAATAATTGTGACGTAAAAGCCTTAGACATAAAAGAACATAGACAGGGACTTTAGGATTCCCATAGGTCGTGAGTGACACGTTGAGAGAGGCGTGAGTTTCGTCAGGCCAACGTCCTTACTAAGCCAGTGTTTGGGCTCACGCTTTTATTTATATTCCCTTTTGAGGTTCTCGAAACAATTAGGAGGCCGGTGGAGTAGAGTTCGAGGAATCGCTAGCCTTGGTGCCTTGACTATTTAACCAAATTTTTACCACGTCAACGATTTCTTAAAATATCAAATCAAGATATCATTTTTATATTCTGATTTGGGAACCCAGTCTATGAAACGGGGGTATCTTAAATAAAGTTTATTTTCATTCCGCTGTCTTACGAGTCTTTTCTAAACCCCGGTGAGGCTTTATGTGGATTCTTCCGCCACATTAAGATTATTTTAAAAATTCCGTTCATGTATGGTACACTCTCTATGAAAAAATCTTATTTTCTGGTTGTGGGTTAAACTTAAAGTAAAGGAGAATGGTTCTATATTTGAAGTGGTTTTCTCAAAGTTCAAATTGGATCCGAAATCTCTCTTTATAAAATCCATTTTTTTGTTAATCTCTCTAAAATTTCTAGAAATCATTGAGGGTTCTACACAACATATGTTGATTAAAAGGATTGTTAGTTATACTCTTTTCCCCAACCGAGGTTGTTTTTTCCCGTTGGGTTTTATTACTCGAAAGGTTTTAACGAGGCAATACAAAAAGCACAATAGTGGTTTAATAGGAATCCATCCCCAAGGGGGAATATTGTAAATAATCTAGAATATGGGGCTTCCTAACTTAACGACTTTGAGGGTTCTCTCAACCTCCCACTAGTGTAAACATCCCACATCTTAGTCCCATGATGTGTGTAGGAAATAACATACATGTAACTTCCATTTGTAACTCCTCATTGTAACATCCGGTGCTTTACACCTATATTAATGAGAAAACCCCCCTCCCCATTTATACCCACAATTATCTCTCTACGGATCTTGTTCACTTCTGTTCTCTCAGTCTCTCTCTATTATTGTTATTATGTTCTTATGTATTTTTACAATCACAAACTAAATAGCTAGATAAAATAGGCTATTTTACAACAATCTTCATATATTACTTATTTTATTCCCAGAAAAATGGAATATCATGAGTCCGTGAGCAACTTGAACGACCGACACATTTGTTTGGTTGACAGTGGAACACCACACACAATCCTTCGTGATCAAAAATATTTCTCGAGTTTGAAATTGGCAAAGGCAAATGTTAGTACAATTTTTTGGTAATTCCAAACTAATTGATGGCTCCGGAAGAGCTAATATTATTTTTCCTGGTGGAACGAATATTTTGGTCAAAGAGGCTTGGTACTCTAATAAATCCAAAAGAAACTTATTGAGTTTAAAGGACATACGTTTCAATGGATTTCATATCGAGACTATGAATGGTGGGAATATGGAATATCTTTGTATGACAACCAATATTCCATGCCACAAGCATGTTAAAGAGAAACTCTCAGTTTTCTCAGGGTTGTATTATGCGATGATAAGCGCAATAAAAATAAATATTGTGATGGACCAAAAGTTCAATGATCCGAAACTTTTCTTTATTTGTCACAATCGACTTGGTCACCCAGGATCGACCATGATGCGTCGAATAATAAATAATTCATATGGGCATACTTAAAAGAACCAGAAGATTCTTTTGCCCCATGAATTTGTGTGCATTGCATGCTCACAAGGAAAATTTATTATAAGACCATATCCAATGAAAATTAGTAGCGAGACCCAAACGTTTTTACAAAGAATTCAAGGGGATATTTGTGGACCTATAGATCCACCTTGTGGACCAGTTCACTATTTTATGGCTCTATTGGATGCATCATCTAGATGGTCACATGTAAGTCTATTGTCAGCACATGTTGTTGCTTTTGCTAGACTTCTTTCTCAAATTATAAGATTAAGTGCTCAATTTCCTGATTATCCTATTAAGACCATTCATATTGATAATGCCAGTGAATTTTCATCTCAAGCATTTAATGATTAATGCATGTCAATTGGAATATATTGAACATTCAGTTGCACATCTACATACTCAAAATAAACTTGTAGAGTCATTTATTAAGAGATTGCAACTTATTGCTAGACCTTTGCTTTTACGGTCTAATTTGCCCACTTTTGTTTGGGGACATGCAATATTACATGCTGCTTCATTGGTCCGAATTAGACCAAGTTCCTTTCAGCAGTATTCACCATTGCAACTTGTTTTTGGCCAACAGACATACATTTCTCGCTTAAAAATGTTTGGTTGTGATGTTTATGTTCCAACAAAAATGGGTTCACAAAGACGACTTGGAATTTATGTTTGTTTTGATTCCACGTCTATAATTAGATACATTGAACCCCTGACAGGTGATTTGTTTAAGTCAAGATTTGTTGATTGTCATTTTGATGAGACAATTTTCTCGCCATTAGGGGGAGAAAGATCGCCCGTTCAGGTTGAACGGCGTGAAATTACATGGAATGTACCGTCTTTGTCTCATCTTAACCCACGCACAATCCAATGTGAGAAAGAAGTAAAAAGGATAATCTATGTGACACCCCTCTCTCGATTAGCCTTATTATATGTAATCTCAGCGGAAGACTTTTAAAAACATGATCTTTGTGGATATAAATTTACGTAAACAATTTTCTTTTTAAATCAGAAGGAGAGAGGGCACAGCTTACTAAATCCTAATCGATCAATTAACACCAATGCATGCTACATGCAAGACTAGGAAACAACTAGGCATAATGGACTTAATGCAAATGCGGACAGATTCAATGCAGAAGCTTTAAAAATTAATTCCTCTTAAACTAATCATGCAAATGACCCCAAATTAATACCACAAAACCTAACACGGGTCTCGATCACTCAGTTAAAACAGCTTTGAAAGATGCATGGCCATTTAAGAGAAATAAATAAAATGGCACAGTCACTCGGTTTAAAATCCAGAACAGGGGAGGGGGTTTTGAAAATTCATAATAAATTCCTCACTGACCCAAAAACTACCAAATTTTACCCCAAGGTATAAACATAAGTTGAAAAAAATTTCCAAGTCTAAACAAGGCATTTGAGTGAGTAAAACTCCAGTTAGACCAGAAAACACCCGAATGACCCTGTTTCAATGCAGTAGTGAGAAATAAATCATAACTAAATGAACACTTACCCAAATCATGAAAAAGACCAATCAATATGATGAAAACAGAGAGATGAAGAGGCTCCTAAAATTTCATCATTTTCTAAGCAGAGCACCTATATAAAAATAATTTTAGAACATGGAGACAAAACACAAAGAAATCTCTAGCCGAAAGCATGCATGCATATAAATAGTGAAAATTTGCTTTCACTTACAAAAGACTACGGATCACCGATTAATTATCCAAAATAGGGTAATCCTAATTACTATTACACATATCGTCTTTTAATAATTCCCACCGATCGGAGGAAGCGAACGGTAGAAAATACCTAAAACCGTATCAAAACTTTTTACAACCATATTATACAAATAGAACCACATGACTAAGTTGAGAGCCAACACTATCCACAACCCCTCCATACGATCTCCTTCCGATTCTCGAGCTCGATTCCCAACTTCACTCCTCGGGCCCTAAATCGGGTATACCTACAAACATACAACACCTATATGAGTCTTTGAGGACTCAATGAGAATCTTGAAGTAATATCGAATACACATAGCACATAGAGCATACATATATCTATACATATATCTATACATATATATACATACATATATCTTATACAAGAACATACAACATGAAGTAAAACAATCATATACTTCCCTTTTTCGTCGCCGTTCTTCATTCACATAATTGCCACACGCATAGAGTGAGAAAATTCCCACTTTTATAACCCTATGATCCCAAGACCATAGAGTGAGAATATCCCACCTTTATAACCCTATGCCATGACACGTATTGAAGATTATAGAAGGAATTTCCCACCTTTATAACCCTACGATCCCAAGACCATAGAGTGAGATTTTCCCACCTATATCATCAACACCATAATGCAACATGCATGACATGAAAAATTGTCGGGAATCCCTCGGAAGAGCCAATCTAAGTTACCGGTAAATAACCCCATATATATCGAATCATGTCTATCTACGTGGGATCAAACCACCCGTAGGCCCTACGGTACCGACTCGCCGTACCCGAGAAATTTACCGAAACCTCGAAAGAATTTCCAACATAGTTTTATCTTATAAAAATTCATGACACTTAATGCACCCACCCATGCACTCTTCTGCTTACCCTTCTCTCATCCTCACACCCAATGATTCACATAAGCAAGCAAGAGCACATAGAAAATACACATAAAACTTCACAAAATCATTTAGCCATAAAAACATAGAAATAACCAAAATCTTAACATGCAAAGACAATCTATAATCAAAAGTTCACTAGATCTAGCATTTTTACACGAATAAAATTCAAGACTTCCATCTTTACATTTATTCAAGCAAATACACTAGATCTTCACATGCAAGAGTATTTTAAATCAAATAAGCACAAATCCTCAGTTCTTAAATCATTTTACATAGAAAACACTAGATCTTAACATGCAAGACTTTAGATTAACCATCAATCACTAGATCTCAACATGCAAGGCCTTAGATCAACAATCAATCACCGATCTTAACATGCAAGGCCTTAAAACAACAATCAACACAAGATCAACACATGCAAAACACAAAATAAACCACATAAGCAATTTTAAGCATTTTACCTCAAAATTCGAAAGTTCCTTAGTTAAGTCAAAAATTCATTTTCCTTTCACAAATCCACAATCAAACACTAGATTAACACATGCAAGGCACTAATTAAGCCAACTAAGCAATTTAAACATTTTTCCCCAAAAAAATACGAAAGTTTCATGGCTAGGCCAAAAATTCATTTTCTTTTCAAAAATCAACAATCAAACACTAGATTAACACATGCAAGGCACTAATTAAGCCAAATAAGCAATTTATAACATTTTTCCCCAAATTTTCGAAAAATCGTAGATCTTCAAGAACAAAGTTATCTTTTCAAAATACTAACATTCAATGATCATCTAAAACATATAATCACATAATATGCAAGAATAAACAAATAGAACACATAAAAACACATAAAAACCGAAAATACTAGTGGTGTTGTAGGTTTGAGCAAGAATTCAAGAATTCTCACCTATACTCTTTAGGGGAATGATTTGTTAGCTCTTTTCTCTCTAATACAAGAAGAGATTAAGAGTTAGATTAGGCATTAAGAAAATAAAAAGAAGAACAAAAGAAAGTGGAGGAAGAAGAGCCTTGCTCTTTCGGAAAAGAAGAAGAAAGAAGAGGGAGGAGAAGCTTACTCCTAGGCTAGGCCGAAAATTCTCCTCTTATTGAAATAGAAGGAGACCTTAAACTTATAGGTAGTGAGATTGGAAGTGAAGAGTGTATTTTGATCTTGGGCATTGGAGGTATTTATAGAGTTTTTGGAGAGTTCAAAGCCAATGGAGAAGAAAGGGAAATACATCTTTTTGTGGGGGTGATTTTGAAATTTTCGAAAGTATGAGGTGGTGGTGGTTCTAGGGTGGTTCAAGCTTGAGAAGGTGGTGGCTATGGTTGTGGTGGTGGCTGCCGAAAAATGAAGGGGAAGGGAGGAGAAGAAGACCTTTGGTCTTACTTAAAGTAGTGAAAAACATGCCTAGGCTATAGAGTAGGGGCTAGCTTTTAGGTATTTCTTTCTATGCTCAAAGTACAACCACACCAATGCATGTCTAATACTAATTAATATGCAAATTTAAAAATCATGTGTGTGTGTGTGTGTGTGATGTCCGAAAATTCAAGAAAATGTGGGGAGGATTTTCTAATTTTCGACATTAGTTAAAAATCCTAAAATGCATGAGAAAATTTATTTTTCTAAAATTTTGTGCATGCATAAATATGATGAAATGCTTATTAAAATGCTTATGCAAGAATAAAATCCTAATTCATGAAAATAATTTATTTCGACATACTATCTCGAAATATTTCCTAAGCACATAATTCACATAATCACGTAATTCGCATAATCACATAATTCACATAATCACATAATTCACATAATCACATAATTCACATAATCACATAATTCATATATTTCACATAATTACCTAATTCACCTAAATACTAACCATGCAAGAATTATTATAAATTCTAATTTCGCAATTATGCACATAAAGGTGGTAAAAATTATTTTACCGAAAATGCGGGGTGTTACAATCTATTTGCAAAATTTTGCAAATCAATTTTCGGATGCTTTTACTGATATGAAAACGGTAACAAAATCTCATATACCTGCTATGAACACCCCGGCACGGGTTGATGTCCCTGAAGGACAACATGAAGATATAATGAAACCTCGCATGAAACGTGGGCGCCCTATTGGCGCAAAAGATATGAACCCTAGAAGGAAAAGGGTAATAGAAGTAAATTCTCATAAGAGAATATTATTTGTGACTAAGAACGCGCTATGAAAAATGTGTCTGATCAGTCTAAAGTACATCGATGATGTTCTGAAGAGGCTCATGAGAAAGAACTTATATCTGAACAGATCTCTTTAAACTATTTGAGTACCAGGAAAAGCTAAGATAGAAATAAAGTTTGTATTGACAATATTTTTTTCCTCTGGATTGCAATTGATATTGCAAATGAGGACCGGGAACCAAAATTTGTCGAAGAATGTCGACATAGAAATGATTGGCCAAAATACAAAAATGCTATCAAGCTGAATTAAATTCCCTTGAGAATCGTAAAGTATTTGGACCAGTAGTCCAAAAACCAGATGTTGTAAAACCCGTTGGATACAAATGGGTATTCATCCGAAAACGAAATGAGAAAAATGAAATCATGAGATATAAAGCACTACTAGTTGCACAAGGTTTCTCACAGAGACCCGATATTGATTATGATGAAACATAATCCTCGTGATCGATGAAATCACGTTGAGATATTTGATCAGTTTAGCAGTCACAGAGAGGCTTGACATGCACCTTATGGATGTTCTTACTGCATATCTATATGGATCATTAGATAGTGATATTTATATGAAAATCCCAGAAGGATTTAAAATGCCTGAAGCATTTAAACGAAGGTCTTCGTTCTCTCGCTCCTCTCGCTCCAAGGTTGTGTTTTTAAAAGTCCTCTAATTCGTGCTTGGTTTGGGCTTAAATATATGTCCCAACTTGGTAGATGATTTTAGGTTTTCTTGTGTGATTAAAAGTCCAAAATTGTCTCCAGCGTGTTTTGGCGCGGCCGCGCGAAAATCAGTGCAATTCTCACACGGCCGCGCAAGAATTGCCGAAACCTTCTGCCCAAGTTCTGCAGTTGGCACGGTCGTCCCACTTTTAAGTGGAAATCTGGGACGGCCGTCCCGTGCTAATTTCTTCAGATTTTTGATTATTTCACTTTTGGCCCATATTTTCTCCAAAACTGCAGTTTTGACCCCATACTTTTCCAATTCTTCAATTTGTACCTAAAATACAATAAATCAACTTTTTAAGCACCAATTATCGTTAAATCACACCAAAAGCTCAAATAAAAAGGTACGATAAAGTGTAAAAATATACACTTAACACACCCCCAAACATGATCTTTTGTTTGTCCTCAAGCAAAAACTAGCAACTTTCACAGCAACACTCTCAACAAATGCTTCTCATCACATAGATTAATGGTCAACTTTCATTTTTTCAAAACTTGCAATTATCATGACAATTCTCAAAAATTTACAAGCTCGTAATTCAAAGATACGTATTCACTCACCATTACTAAAAACCACAAACCATGCTATCGCTTCAAGTATCCCATATTTGTACATTAAAAATGGAGAAAATTTATACTTACATATTAATATTCAACTCCAAAGATTCACCAAATTTATTTACTCGGCTAGTATCAAATAATTGAGCTATTGGGATCATTGGGACTTTTTGGCTTTCAAATGTTGGGCTTTTTGGTTCGAGGTAGGAGATATGGGTAAAGGTGGCTATGCTTCTTGAATTGAGGTGATTACGCCAAATTTTGAAAGATAGGCGTTTGAAACAATGAATTCACCTCTAAGGACTTTAATAAACTCGATTCTTAAGAGTTCAAAAGTCTCCACTTTTGCTCTTAAGACAATGGATCGAACTTTCAAAACAATTCAACAACTAGTCCTTACTTCCCCTTCTAGTCTCTTCTTCTTCATTTTCTTTCTCTTTTTTTTTCGAAGAAGAAGGACCTTATAAAAAATTTTCGACCGAACTCCAAGGGTTAATTTTTCAAAAATCTCCACTTATTCTACCTTATACACATTGGCTAAAAGAAAGAACACCGTTTCTCCAAGGCTCAATCAAGGTTCGAATGATAAAAATTTAAAGGTAGGCTTGAAAGGCTCAAACGGTTCAAAGATGGCCCAAATCACTTCCCGAATTGCTCAACAATTTAATATTTCACTTTGTAAATTCATAAGGCAAGTTCTAAAACCGAATAGCATATGATATAACATAAATTAACTCAAATTTTAAAACACAAAACTTTCAACCAAAGCAACGCATAATTCGAGATTCCTAACAATGACTCCTTCTTATGACACTTTGAATCAAAAGCTCACAGAAAATTCGATCACAATCAAGATAAAGCAAGCAATTTCATCATTAAACATCAACCATCTTTCATCATCATGGTTCATCGAAGCATTTATCTCAAACATTTTTTTTTCTTTTTTTTTCGAAAGAAATAACTAAAATAAAATAACTCAAATAAAAAAAACTAAGGCATGCAAACTAAAAAGTTAATGCACATAAAAGAAAGTAATTTTCCACATAAAAGCAAGTAATTTTCTAAAGAAATAACTAAAATAAAATCACTCAAATAAAAAAAACTAAGGCATGCAAACTAAAAAATTAAAGCACATAAAAGCAAGTAATTTTCCGCGTAAAAGCAAGTAATTTTCCACCCCCAAACTTAAAATTTACATTGCCCTTAATGTAATTAGCACAAAGTTTAAGGATAGAATACACCTGAATTAGTCGTCTTGGCCATGTCTGGGCTACTGAAATTTTCGCCTTTTATTGTGCTTCTGTCCATCTGGCACGGCCGTGTCCGTTTTGAACTGATTTTTACATGGCCGTGCGAATTGCAAAATTGGGGCAGTAGCTGTCCGTTTCTCGCACGGCCGTGTGAGATCATAGAGTTTTTCTCGCGCGGCCGTGCGCAAAGTGAAAATTGGGCAGTAACTTTTTCCGATTGCCACACGACCGTATGAGATTTTGGCTTTGTTTTGGGACGGCCGTATGAGCTCCAGGGCTGCAATTTCTTGACCTGAAAATTAAAAATATGCTTAAATTGTTAGCTTGCATGCTTAAAAATGAAATAAAACAAGAAAAAAAAATGAAAATCTCAGGTTGCCTCCCGAGAAGCGCTAAGTTTATAGTCTTCAGCCAAACTTTGTTCCTGCTCTTCAATTCCTTAGCTTTTGAACCCATCTCCGTACTTCCTTTTGGAGGTAGTCTTGAATAAATGGGTTGATCCGATTCTTCTTTCGACTAGTTCGCTTATTCTTCTTGATGGCATGAGGCTTGCCAACATCGTCTTTAAAACCCCAACTCTTTTGACTATCTCTCGGAAGAGTTGAAATTGAGTTCATAAAATAAACTTGCTCCTTCCGACCCTCGTTTCCGCCATCATCTCCTGCACTCAAAGATGCTTTCCCATGGTCCAAGATCAAAACATCAAAATTTTCATGATTTGTAAAATCCATAAGATCAATAGCAAAACAATCATTATTATCACATGGATTTTTATTAGCACTAAAAACATTAAATTTGATGGTTTGATCATGCACCGTCATTGTAAGATCACCACTAGCACAATCAATTAGAGTTTTCGACGTGGCTAAAAACGGCCTTCCTAAAATAAGAGGTATCTCCCTATCTTCATCTATATCATGTATAACGAAATCCACAGGGAAAATAAATTTGTTCACTTTTACTAGCACATTCTCTAAAATACCTTTTGGGTAAACTAAAGACGTATCGGCTAATTGAAGAGTTATAGCCGTCGGTTCAATCTCACCTAACCCAAGATTTTTATAAGTAGAATAAGGATAAGATTAATGCTAGTGCCTAAATCAATGAGCGATCTAAATTTTTTACCCCCTATAGTACAAGGAATAGTGAACTTACCTGGATCGCCGAGTTTTTGTGGAAGAGGCTGTGTAAGAATTGCACTACATTGTTCCGTGAGTTGGATAATCTCGTTCCCTTGAAATTTCTTCTTCTTTGTCACGAGATCTTTGAGGAATTTCACCCACTTTGGCATGTTTTGAATGGCTTCGATGAAAGGGATATTTATGTGAATCTCCTTCAACTTGTCCAAAAACCCTTGGTATTCGACATCGAGCTTCTTCTTTAGAAACGTTTGAGGGTATGGAATTGGAGGGGCTCTTGAAATCACTGTTGACGGTAGTTCTTCTTGAGTTGTTTCTTTTGCCTCCATCACTCTTGGCTTCTCGATTGCTGTGCTTCTCTTTTCTTTTCATGGGGCTTCCTCCAATTTTCTCCCATTCCTTAAACTTACAGCATTGCACTGCTCGATGTTGCTCTTTCGAGGATCTTCCGTATTTGACGGCAGTGCTCTCGATGGCCTCGTGTTTAGCTGGGTTGCAAGTTGACCCATTTGTGTTTCCAAATTTCGGATGGAAGCTTGGGTAGACGTCATAAATTGAGCTAAGATGTTTGCGAGATCTCCACCTTGGGGTGTAGCTTGAGGCGGATTTTGGAATCCGGGAGCTGGTGGTGAATAATTAGGAGGTTGACCTTGAGGTGGTGCTTGCCTTTGTCCTTGCTGATTTCCTCCCCATCCAAAGTTGGGGTGATCTTTCCATCCCGGATTATAAGTGTTGGAGTACGGGTTCCTTTGTTGTCGGTTGGTGTCATTCACGTAATTTAAAGACTCCGTTTCTTTTAAGCACTGGTTAGGCCCTTGCACTGCATGGACTTGCTGAGTCTGCAAAGTTGCGACTTGCTTTGATAGTTTTTCTAACTGGGCAGTGATTGAGGTGACCCCGTCTAACTCCAAAATTCCTCCCGTCTTAACGCCTCCACTATTTGACCGGTCCGATGCCCGCATGTATTTATTTCTAGCGATTCGTTCCAAGAGTTCGTATGCTTCGTCATATGTCAAACTCATGAACATTCCTCCAGCTGCAGAGTCGAGCACAGTCCTCGAGTTATCTTGCAATCCATCGTAGAATATTTGCAGCTGGCGCCACTCTTGAAGGCCGTGATTCGGGCATCTCCGAATTATTTGTTTGAACCGCTCCCACGTCTCGAATAACGCTTCACCGGCTTCTTGTATGAAATAATGTATTTCTCTCCGAATTCTCTCAGTTTTTGTCGCGGAGTTGTATGTGTTCATGAAGAGTTGTGCTAGTTGGGGCCAAGACGAGATGGAGTGTGGTGCACGAGTTTGTAACCATTCTCGTGTTGCTCCTTGCTTGAACAGGCGGAGTTTGCAGTGCTTCAGGTGATACTCCGTTCATCTTATGCGAATCACACGTTTTGAGAAAGTTGACAAAGTGGAGATGCGGATCTTCATGAGCTAATCCGTTGAACAACCCGTTGTTTTGGAGCATAGTGAGGAGTCCCGCTCTAATTTCAAAATTATTGGCTTCAATGGGGGGCTGCTGGATGCTTGATTGAAACCCATTGAGTGTCGGAACGGTGTACTCATGCAAGGCTCGTTGACGAGGTGGTGGATTAATGAGATGTTGTTGCTCTTGCTCGTTGCCGATAATTCCTGCCACATTCGGTAGGCGCCCTTGGTCATCTCCCCTACGGTTATTCTCTTCTTCCATTGTCGCATAAAAAGTACCTAAAAAAAATAATTAAATAAAATAAATAAAACGGTTGAAGTAAGAAAAATTGCTCAAATTTAATATTAGAATAAATAGATAATTTAGCCGTATTCCCCGGCAACGGCGCCAAAAACTTGTTGGGGCTAAATACCTAACACGCAAGTGCACGTATCGCAAACAAGTAGTAAAAGTGGACTCGTGAAAGTCAGATGTCGATCCCACGGGGAATACTCAAATTACCTAATCCTAAGTACCAAATCTAACAATTATGATTATTATCCAGCCTACGCAAGTTTGTCAAATTTAATCAACTAAATAATTAAACTAATTATGAAAGCAAATAAACACGAAATAATATCAATAAAAACGGATCTAGGATTTTATCTTCCCCCTATGCAAGAATTTCTCACCCAAAACCCCTCAATTATGAAATATATGATTCATGATTATTAACCCGAGACACTAACAATCAAAATCTGAAGAAATTAGCACGGGACGGCCGTCCCAGATTTACACTTAAAATTGGGACGGCCGTGCCAACTGCAGAACTTGGGCAGAAGGTTTCGGCGATTCTCGCGCGGCCGTGTGAGAATTGCACTGATTTTCGCGCGGCCGCGCCAAAACACGCTGGAGACAATTTTGGACTTTTAATCACACAAGGAAACATAAAATCATCTACCAAGTTGGGACATCTATTTAAGCCCAAACCAAGCACGAATTAGAGGACTTTAAAAAACACAACCTTGGAGCGAGAGGAGCGAGAGAACGAAGAATCGAAGACGGAGAATTGACAAATCTTCATCACAATTCTTCTTTTGTCTATCTTTTCTTAATCTATGTCTTTTTATATTTTTATTATGTTTTTCGTAGAGAACATGAGTAGCTAAGTTTTTAATCTAGGATTTTGTTGGAACCCTATGTGGGGATGGTGAACCCGTTTTCTTGAGATTATGCAATTATGATTTTATGATTATTTCTTATACTTGTTATGATTGTTAGTGCATGAACTTGATCAACTTATGTGCTTTATCTGTGATTATTGGGATTGACTCGGTAGAGCTATTTTGATAATAAGACGGTAAGTATAAGAGCCTTCGAGTAGTTTTCACCGGATGAGTGTGTCAATTTCATATGATGTCGTAGACATACATATATCACCTTAGGTAGCCATTTACGAGACTTGTTAGTTAATGCTTTATTCATAAATTGTTTGCATAGACATATAGTGAACCGTTTATGAATAATAGACTCAGAATTGCATAAACATACTTATTGTTTATACTTCCCGTTTTAATTTATTTTTTAACTTTTTCCTTATTTTGTTGGATTTCAAAATACACGTTCGTTTAAATTTTTTTGTTTCATTTCTTTTCTCTTATTTTATAGCACACATACAAACTTATTTGTTTCTTCTTCTTTTTTTATACAATACGTTTGTTTATTTCTTTTTTAAATTATTTTATTTTTTCTTTTTTCTTCTTAATTTTTTTTTTCTTTTCGAGCACTAACGTTTCTCTCCTTTTTTACAGCATAAGTTTTTTAATTTTTTTTTTACTTCTCTTTTGCCCTTCCCCACTAAACACGATCAACTTTGAATTTTTTTTTCACATTTGTTTTTTTATTATTTTTCATTTTCTTTTTTTCTTCTTTATTTTCCCCTTCTGGTACTAACTTTTCTCTCCTTTTTTATAGCACATATTTTTTTTAGTTATTTTCTTTTTCTTTTCTTACTTTTTTTTCCCTTCCCCTCTAAACACGATCAACTGTGATTTTTTTACATTTTTCTTCGTTTTTCACTAAATATTATATTGAACTTCTCTTCTTAACTGCCCCACTTTCTGAACGCAGTTTTTTTCAAGGATTTCTCAATCTCAACCCCCATATATTTCCCTATATATACATATTACCAAGAACTTTCAAGAAAAATATCGCTTTATAGGACACATCAATAATCTTCAGAGTAAGCAATTATATATATTTTTCTTTGTTAACAATTATGTAGCACCCCCTCTCATATAAGCGATAAGTTGAACCGGTTTATTGAAATTTACTTACTTTAGCGAAAATATTTTGGATCTCTTTGAAATTTTTAAAACGTAAAGCAGGATTTAAACCTATCCTATATTAAAACTCATACTTTAAGTATGTAAAACATTTGTCATTTTCGAAAACTTGCTTTAAACAGTTTGAGTCGGTTAAATTCCCGATTTGAGTTAACTTTTTAAAGAAGGAGTTTATTCGAGTGCTAAATTATCAAAAACCTTTTTAATATCGGTTCGAGATTGAAATCAGAGTTTAGAAATATTTTTGGTGAGAAATAAAGACATAAATAAAACTAGCTATTGTATAAATATAAACGGATCTATATTAAGGTTCAAACTAAGATTCGTATCGAAAAAGTTCATTCCTCTAGTTAGGAATACGGTTACCAAAAGAATGGAAAAGGAAACTGTCTTTATAATTATACATCACCAAAATATATAGCTATGCATTGTTTATAGAACCCCGCAAAAATCCGGGCAAGACATCGACACGCTTCATTCCGGCGGAGGATTACTACTAGTATTACCTGCAATCAAACGGTATATGAGCTATAAATCTCAGTAAGAAATCCAAGTATTTATCAAACCTTGAAAATAGGTGGTGTAATATTATAATACTATATAATGCTTCGATCACCTTTGTTCACCATCCAAACACAACCCAATATTCAAGTAAACACATAAGTCACGAAAACATGTTAATTCCACATAAAACATGTCGTTATGCAAAATTGGCCAAAATACCTATTTTCTGAAAACCGTGTAAAAAAATCCATTTTCATTATATCGGATCCGTAAATGATTAATTTATGTACTTCCATTTTTGCTAGTGGAATTAGACCACACACTTCATCCAAGTTGGATATCGGCACACTATATTCGAGTTGTTTATTACCCGAGTATTCCATTAATCTTTCAATTTAAAAAAAAAAGTGATGTGCATATTTTCGAAATAATAATCACATAATTTAATCTTCATATAAACATCACACATATCAATCAAGAGTAACACTCAAAGATAATATTATGCAAGAATCATCGTAATTCGTCAGTATCAACCTGTTTAACCAACATGTGGTTGTGGTCTTCACACCATTCAACACTTTTCAACACACACACATCACACACTCAGCACACAGACAACACACACACATGCCATGCAGCCAAGATCAATCAATAACAAGGCCATTAACATGTTTAGTAGATCGAAGTATACGAGGTGAAATCCGAGAGGAGGAAGATTGAAGATCGAAGAATCGAGGAGCAGCACACGAGCCGAAGCCGCACGCAACCCCACGCGCCGCGCGAAGACCGCGCGTGAGTTACACGCGCTGCCGTGGCCCGTCACGCCGCTGCTGCCGCTCCACCGCTCCTGCCCGGATTGTACGGATTGGTTTCCGTAGCAATCTCGTCTTGCTTAGCGCTCCTACCTCACGCTTCAAGAGGTAAACCTTTCGAATCAATTGTTGATGAATTCGATTATGTTTAAATTAAATATGTATGTTCGTTCTTGTATGATTTTATGTGAATACATGAAATTGATTGATATGTTACAAGCATGTTATTTGGTTTAAACGCGAGCATACTAATTGATTTAAATTCGGTTAAATAATTGAGCATGTATGTTGTTTTTAATTTCGCTGGAAGCGCAAAGGTACGCAATTAATTATCGGGCATGTGTTTATGTGTTTTAAAGTTGTTTAAATTGCATAAAATTTTTGTTTTCCGTTGCGTACACGTGCCCGTTACCCAACAGTGGTATCAGAGCTCGTTGCGCAATTAATTGCGTTATTTTTAATATGCATGTTCTATTTATTAAAGTAGCGATTGTTGTTTTATGTAATTGGGAGTTTTCGTAAGTTTAAAATATTTTTGAAATATTGTTTAGAATTTTTCCTGCTTTAAAATTGTTTAAAATTGGAAAATCGGATCTGAAATTATTTTTAAAACATCGGTTTTTTAATTATTCGGATCGATCCGGTCGTACCGGCCGGCTCAATGGTTGTGCACGATCCAATTGACCGAATCGAAGTGGATTCGGGTCGGTCAGACCGGTTCTCGGTCTGACTGACCCGGCCCACTGATTTGGGTCAACTGGACCGGGCAGAACCGGACCGATTCGGTCCGAACCGGTCAGACCGGTTGGGCCGAACCGGTTCACTGCGAAAAAAAAAAGAAAAAAATTATTTCAGATTTCTAAAATTAAACTTAAAACAAATTGATTTTAATTTTTGGAAAATTATTTTCAATTAATCCCAATTAGATAATCGAGTCAAGAATCATCTATTTTAGTAAATAGGTGTTAGATTAATTAATTAAATTAAATTGTTAAATTGATTTCAATTAATAGAACACAAATATAATATTGATTATAGTTCAACTTAATTAGTAGTACCTCAACAATATATGAATGATTTACGCTAGTTGAGGTTCTATAATTATTTTGAAAACCCGATAATTAATTAATGTAATTAATTATGTAGTTAGGTCGTATGTTCCTCTTAGGACAATATGCGTTTCCATATACCTTTAGAGAACATAGATGTAGGAATCAAATAGATCAATCCGAACCTTCTGATGAGATAAAACTTTAGATAAAAATCCCTCATTCTTAATCTAATTAAGAATCATTTCAAGCTATAAAGAAAAACCCAATCTGTTGAGTTAATTCTTTCCTTCTGCCAAGGATTGGATTATGTGTAGCCATTTACTGTAGTGCAGTAAGCCGTGTTAGCGGGGAGTGCTATGATAGAGTAAGCTGTAATTCAATTGACATAGTGATGAAGGTAGCCATAGAGAAGGGTTATACTAGATTAACGTGGTCGGCTAGATTAACTAGAGACTGCATTAGTTTGGCATAATCAAGTTCTATGAGCATCTTTGATTGGTAGGTCAGACTTGACACACGACGATTTTGATATTCGCGAGATTAACTTAGGTCATTATCAAGTGTGAGGAAAATTAATTTAGGGTCATATTGTGGATATGATTGATTGTGATCTACCTTTGGGCAAATATAATCGGGCTAGATTAACTACGGGTTATATTTGTCTATTGGACCTAAAGCCCATTAAGAAAAATCAGTTTTCTCGTTTGTCTACTAGAGGGAAGTGGAACTCGATAAAATTAGTGGGAGAACAATTAAATAACATAAGGCCAAATATTTAATTGTAAACAATCATTTAACGCGAATCTCTAATAATCCTCTTCTCTATACCTCTCAGATAATCATGTCTAAGAATGCCACAATGTCAATCCTCGACAATAAACTCAATGGCCCAAATTACCTAGATTGGTTGCGTAGTCTTAAGCTTGTGCTAACCGTTGAAGGGCGTCTCTACGTTCTGAACGAGAGACTTCCCGCCACAATACCTGCCACAGCGATTGATGCTGAAAAGGAAACTTATGAAGCTTGGAAGAAAGATGACACTCATGCTAGGTGCTATATGATAGCCGCCATGGAGTTCGCGCTTGCGAGGAAATATGAGTCTCACTTGCATGCTTTCGATATAAAGGCTCATCTCGATAGCATGTACAGTGAGAATATTAGGGCATCGAGGTACGCTGCTACAACGGAGTTGATCACGCCGAGACTGCGCGAAGGGACTTCGGTCCACGAGCATTGTCTCAAAATGATCAATCTCCTTGAAAACCTAGTGAATCTCGATGTCACCCTCCCGGCCGAGCTCTCATTGGATTTGATCCTGTTGTCTCTTCCTAGTTCCTATGAATCGTTCATAGTGAACTTCAACATGAACAAACTAGATCCTCCCTTGGATGAGTTAATGAACATGTTGGTCAGTTTCGAGTCCACCATTAAGAAAGAGAAGTATATTCTCATTGCTGCTACTTCTGGAAAGAAGAGTTCTTCCCAAAAGAAGAGAAAGGAAAGAGTTCCCTTCTCAAACAGCAAGTTCGAAGTGGGTGAAGGTAGTGGGGGCCCCAAGGCAAAGGTCAGCAAGCAAGTTGATGATGCTTGCCATCACTGTGGAAAGAAAGGACATTGGCGCCGCAACTGCAAGGCTTACCTAAAGCAGAAAAGTTCTGAAAAAAGGGTACGTATTTCATTGATGTAAATTTATCCGTCAACTCTTCTTCTTGGGTATTGGATACGGGCTGTGGCTCACATTTGTGCAATTATTTGCAGCTAATGACAAGAAGTCGAAAGCTTAGAGCGGATGAGACCTACCTAAGGATGGGGAATGGAGCAAGAGTTGCTGCTGAAGCCATTGGCACAATTTATTAAATGTTTTGGATTCTAGTTTTCCTATTGTTTTGAACGATTGTTTATTTGTTCCGTCCCTCATTAGAAATCTTATTTCTATTCCTGTATTAGATATTGAAGGTTTTACTTTTGTTTTTGGAAATTCGATTTGCATTATACAAAAGAATGAGAATTTGATTTGCAAAGGACGACTATTAAACAACTTGTATGAACTAAATCCAAATGAAATACCTATTAATGTTATATCAGCAAAACGTAAGGAGATAGATCAAAACCCCGCACAGCTTTGGCACGCTAGATTAGGTCATGTCTCCTTAAGAAGGATGAACGATTTTCTTAGTGAAGGATTGTTCTCTTTGGAGGACGTGAAATCACTACAAACTTGTGAATCTTGTCTTAAAGGGAAAATGACCAAGTCACCCTACAAAGGGAAAATGGAACGAGCCGAGGGTCTTTTGGATTTGATCCATACAGACGTATGTGGTCCACTATGTGTTAGTGCGAAGGGTGGATACAACTACTTCGCTACCTTTACCGACAATTATTCTAGGTATGGGTATGTGTACTTGATGAAGTAAAAGTCTGAAACATTTGAAAGGTTCAAATATTTTAGACACGAAGTAGAGAAGCAACTCGGACGAAGTATTAAGAAGCTGCGATCCGATCGTGGTGGAGAGTACTTGAGCATCGAGTTCATTGACTATCTAAAAGAGAATGGAATACAATCTCAATGGACTCCACCTGGAACTCCTCAACTTAATGGAGTCTCCGAACGTCGGAATCGAACTTTATGGGATATGGTTCGATCAATGATGGGGTTCACAAACTTACCGGCATACTTGTGGGGTCATGGACTTCGTACTGCCGCGTATTTGCTGAATAGAGTTAACACCAAAGCAGTTAAATCCACACCTTATGAACTTTGGCATTCCCGGAAACCCAACTACAAACATATTAGGATATGGGGTTGTCCCGCTTATGTGAAGCGATTAGTGGGAGATAAGTTGGATAGTAAATCCGACTTGTGCTATTTTGTGGGGTATCCCATAGACTCGATGGGATACGAGTTCTATTATGTCAAGGAAGCAAAGACGTTTGTTTCGAGAAATGCCACCTTTTTGGAAACGGAGTTTCTATCGTGTAGAAAAGGCAGCATGATAGAACTTGAAGTAGTTCAAGAACCACAACGTGATGTTCAAATGCGAGAACAAGTAATCGAACCAATACAACAATCCACTAATATACCTCCTGAACCTACGGTACGTAGATCCGAAAGAGTTCGGAAAATGCTAGATAGGTTATTCCTCCTCGAGAATGATGAAGATCATAATGATCTTGGACGAGATCCAAGAACATACAATGAGGCCGTATTGGATGCGGACATGGGACATTGGCTAACTGCCATAAAATCCGAGATGGACTCCATGTACTCCAACAAGGTATGGACCTTGGTAGATCCACCCAAAGGAATTGTTCCTATAGGCTGCAAGTGGATCTATAAGAAGAAAATTGGAGTTGATGGAAAGGTATCGACCTATAAAGCTAGATTGGTAGCAAAAGGATACACTCAAAGGCAAGGTGTTGACTATGAGGAAACCTTTTCGCTAGTCGCGATGCTGAAGTCCATTGGGATTTTGCTGGCCATAGCTGCGTGGTACGACTACGAGATATGGCAAATGGATGTGAAGACCGCCTTCCTTAATGGAGATATTGAGGAAGAAATTTACATGGCGCAGTCGGAAGGCTTCATATCTTTTGGAAGTGAGCAAAAGGTTTGCAAGCTCCAGCGATCCATTTATGGATTGAAACAAGCATCCCGAAGTTGGAACATTAGGTTCGAGTCAACTATCAAAGAGTTTGATTTTGAGAAGAACCCGGAGGAACCTTGTGTATACAAGAAGGTTAGTGGGAGGGCAGTGATATTTTTAGTGCTTTACGTTGATGACATTCTACTCATTGGGAATGACGTAGGAATGCTACAACAAACGAAAGCATGGTTGTCCACACGTTTCTCAATGAAGGATTTTGGATAAGCATCTTATGTATTGGGAATACGCATCTATAGAGATAGAGCAAGGAAGATGCTTGGCTTATCCCAAAGCCTGTACATAGACAACGTTATGAAACGGTTTAGCATGGAAGAATCAAAGAAAGGATTCTTGCCAATGTCCCATGGGGTTCGTCTCTCGAAATCTATGTGTCCGCAAACACCTAGTAAATCGAGGAGATAAAAAGGACGCCATATGGTTCAGCCATAGGAAGCATAATGTATGGCATGTTGTACGAGACCCGATATTGCGTATGTTGTGAGTGTCACAAGCAGATATCAGTCTAACCCCGGCCCGACTCACTGGAAGGCCATGAAAGATATCCTCAAGTACTTACGAAGGACTAAGGATATATTTTTGGTTTATGGGGGTGCCGAGTTGAAATTAGAGGGTTTTACCGACTCTAGTTTTCAATCGGATGTGGACGACTCAAAGTCGAATTCGGGATTTATATTCACGCTTAATGGTGGTGCCGTGTGTTGGAAGAGTTCCAAGTAAAGCACGGAGGCCGATTCGACTACCGAAGCGGAATACATAACAGCGTCCGAAGCTGCAAAAGAAGGGACTTGGATAAGGAAGTTCATCCAAGATTTGGGTGTCGTTCCTAATGCTAGTGATCCAGTACCGCTGTACTGTGATAACACCGGAGCCGTGGCGCAAGCTAAAGAGCCGCGATCTCATTAGAAGTCGAAGCATATTCTGAGGAAGTATCATGTGATCCGAGAGATCATTGATAGAGGTGAAGTTAAAGTAGAACGAGTCACCTCGGAAGAGAACGTTGCAGACCCCTTCACGAAGCCTTTACCAAGATCGGTCCATGAGAAACATCGAGAGTCGATGGAATTACGATTCATGGGTAGTTGGCTTTAGGTCAAG